>NC_044988.1:47311425-47642881 GCF_008728515.1 Papio anubis | reverse complement strand
CCTTGAGTAGACTCCAGACAGCTGGAGCCAGTGAAGGCTTTTGAGCACGAGATGACTGAGGTTTTACAGTTTTCAAAGTAGTTACACATACTTATTTGATCCTCATAATACTCCTATGAGGCACTGAAGGTTTATGGGCATTTTAGGGAAAAAGGGGAACTGATGGTTGCTGTTAAAGGATAGGAGAGAAAGCCAGGTTACCATCATTTCCTCAACAGATGAGAGGAATTTAGGATCTCTTTATGTCTAATTAAGTGGGATCTAGATGGGTAAGCCGGTCATTCGGATAAGAATTAAATTTAGCAGTCTGAGGAGAGCAGTGGGAAATATGACCAAATACCTAATCTCACACAATGGCCATCTAGAAAAAGAAAAATAAAGAAAATAAAAGATGAGATGACTAGTCTGTGTGGAAGACTGAATACTCTCAGTGTATCTGTTTTATTTTGTCCCTTCAAATCAGGATCAGGAAGGTTTTAATTTCTTCTATCTTTTACGAAATGATTTAACATGTTCATGGTTCCTACTTTTGAATGAAAAGTGTATACATTGAAGTGGCTGGTGGATTATACTTCAGATTACACGACATCCTGGTAACTGGAGGATTTCTGAATCTCTGTGCATGCTATGTAACAGGATCAGATGATCATCTTCACATTAGGCACCAGAATCCTTCCTCTCACACGCTTACTTACAATCTACAAAGTGCATTCACATCAACTACAGGAGTTCCTGGAATCAGTATATCATCCCTGTTTTAGGGACAGGGGACTGCTAAGTTGATTTTCACAGGGAGGATGGGAGTTTATAAAGCATCTTCAAATGTAAGAGATATATCCCCTAACAGTTAAGAGGTTTTTGGAACCTTTTAAATATTCAGTTAGATCAGTGATTGTCAACTCTGTCTATACATTCAAATTACCTGGGAAAATTGCCAATGTCTGGGCCTCTCCCCAGACCAACCATATCAGAATCTCTTCTGGGGGTGGAGGCTGCCAGCCACCCAGATATTTTGTTTGGAATTCCCGAGGTGATTTTTATGCAGAAGAGGGTTGAGAACCCTAAATTAGACAAGCATTTATGGGTGAATTCACTGGATGACTTTCTTGAACCAACTTTTATCTTTACTCTGTCTTAGACTTACTGGCTTCAATGGGCTCCAGACCCCACAAATTCAAAAGCAATCTTAGTTTTTCCTCTCAGTCCCTTTCTTTGAGATTGCGTGGAAGACTGTAGTCACGAGGCAAAACTGTCAGCTGCCGTGAATCCAGGGAAAGACAAGAGGTTGGTTTCTGGAACGAGGTAGGGAAATGTCAGCCTTGCAGGGAGAGAGTAATAATTGCTGATGTTTATTGGGCACCTGCTACCTGTGTGGGGTACTGTGCTGAGTAGGTTGCATGACTTGTTTTATTAAACTTCACAATGATCCTTCGAGGTACATGCCATTGTTGATCCCTGTTTTACAGGCAAGGAAACTGGGGCACAGAAAATGACAGAAAGGTTATGCTGGTGGAACCAGGGTTGAAATCCAGGCAGTCCATCTCTTAACCACTATTCCTGTGGTTATCAAACATTGGTGTGTATCAGACTTACCTAGAAAGCTAATAAAATACCCAGAGGTCTATACTCACTGAAGTAGGAGGGGCCAGAGACTTCATAATTTTTACAAGTGTCCAGCTGATTTGGCTACTGACCAAACGTGGGAAGCTACTGAATTATGGTATACTTGCTTCCAGATAAGGAAATAGGCACCCCTAGATTAAGAAGAAAGGAGGTCCTGGGCAGAGGGTTTTGATCTTGGTAAGGAACAGAACAGATCTAGGGTGAGACCAATATACAGACTCTCTCCAGGGCCTCAGATTGGGGAGATCAGTAAATAAAGGCAGGAATATTCCACATCAGAGGACAGGGAATGAGAGGGTTCCATAATCATATTTCTGCATCTGAATCTTAAGCCTAGCTTTGCTCCCATTGGTTAGATATTGGAAAGACTCTGATACAGCATTGCATCAAACCTAAGACACTATAGATTGAAGTGACATTCTTATTTTATATACCATTATGAACCCTTTTAAAAATCCCACTCACTAAACTATGGCTGCTGTAATTACGAAATTCATTCAAGTTGCTACAATCAGAAAAAAAGTGTGTATCTTAGGATCGATGAAATACGGTACAAGCTGTGAACTGCAATGAACTTGGTTCTGAAGCTGTGGAAATCACTCAGCACACTGGGGAGGCTCCTGCTAACCAAGGCCAAAAACATAGTTCAAACAACACGGAAAATAATCTGTACTGCATATTTCAATATTTGTTTGCTATAAGCACTGAATATGCATACATGAAAAGTTGAGAAGTTAGTATCACCTTTTAGGTTTCGGTACTCAGTTTTCTTACTGGTAAAATGGGTTGTGGTCAGGCTTATATGACATAACATACATAAACAAATAGCACAGTACTTGGCACCTAGGAGGAGACTGAAATTAACTTCTTTTTGCCTTTTGCTAAGTCTAAAGACATTTTCATGCTGTTTGCAGTCAATTTCAGGGAAGGAGGAAGGAAAGTAAAAGTGGTAATTGTCCAAAATTAGAATGAAAGTCAGAAGGACCATGTGATTTAAAACATAAATACCTATTTGATGCTGTTCCAAAGCAAATCTACTTTATGAGGTGAGGCCAGGCTATAATCAATTTTGTACTAATGCTGTGTAAAGAGCTACATGCACAGTGGAGATTATTTGTTTATAATTAGGAAAAGAAATTCTACACACCAGATTCCAATGCCTGATTAAAAATCTGATGCCTTAGCAATCTGATTAATAAAGAAACAATATAAAGAATTTATGTGACATTTAATTCACTTTAATATAACTTAGGAGTTATTTTTTCAAATTATGGTTTTTAGTATAAAATGATAAATTGAGGAATTTGAGATATGGCCTGATTATTTTCTGAAGACCACAGTTAATATTTAATCAGGGCAGATACATTTAGACCCTTAACGCTACATCTTTTACCACAGGGCAGATACATTTAGACCCTTAATGCTAAAACTTTTACCAGCGTTTTTAGCTGTTTTCAAAGAGAACTTCACATGTGGAGCCCATATTAGACAATGTGAAAAGCTGCAAGAATTAGGGCAAAGAGATCTGCTAGCATCCCATGGAAAGATTCGTAATTGTGACATGAATCTAAGGAGTGGAGTAGGATACTGTTTGGTGAGAAAACAGATAAAGATCACACATGGGAAACTACTACAGTCTCAGATAATGATAGTCACTCGAAGGTATAAAAATGACTGCCGGTTATGGGCTCTGTGTTACACGAGGGAGGTAAAGCTTTCAAAAGCACAGGATTTCCACCCCCACTCCGCTTTTTTTTTTTTTTTTTGAGACAAGGTCTCACTTTGTCACCCAGGCTGAAGTGCAGTCGCACCATCTTGGCTCACTGCAGCCTCCATCTCTCCAGCTCAAGCAATCCTCCCACCTCAGCCTCCTGAGTAGCTGGGACTACAGGCATGCACTACCATGTCTGGCTAATTTTTGCATATTTTGTAGAGATGGGGTTTTGCCATGTTGCCCAGGCTGGTCTTGAACTCCTGGGCTCAAGTGATCCTCCTGCCTTGGCCTCCGAAAGTGCTGAGACTACAGGTGTGAGACACCATGCTGGCCAGGCCAGGATTGCCCTTTTGAAATAGCCTCTATTTATTTTAAAAAGTTTGCTTAGAGTGAATAAAGGGTTAAGTCACAACAGTTTGGCAGTCTCTTCAGAAAACTTGGGCCTCAATTCACACCTTGCTGAGTGACAGAAAGTTCTTAACTTTTGAGGATACAGATACATTTGTTGCTCTTGAACTTTGATAATTTGGGAAAAATAATCCCTAACTATAGGTCAAAAATTTTAACTGGGGGGCCTTGAATAAATTTACTAACTCTTTCACACTTTCATTCAGCAAACCTTTGTTGAGCACCGACTCAGTTCCAGGCCCTGGTTCTATGCTACACAGTGGGATCTAAAGAACCCTAGCACCCAGCTGGCACTTTATAAGAGCCTCTGAGGCCTCAAGAGGTACAGCAAAGGGAGCTCACACGAGGTTTTTGCTACCAGTAACTATGTAGCCTTGCAGCTGGATGTTTAGGCCTCTTTGTCATCACTACTGCTGCTGCTGTTGCTACTGCCTTCGTGGCTTCTCACCAGGAGAGGTGTAATAATCTTACAACTTTTGGCCTCCTTTCTCCGGGCCTTTCCACTCTATGTGGCCATCACAGCTGTCTTTCTAAAACAAAAACTTGGGTCAGAGCTTCTGGGGGTGGCCTGCAAAACCCTGCATGATCTGGCTGTGCTCCAGCTATAGGGATTCACTCACTGTTCCTTGAACTTCCCTTCCCTTTCCTTCTTCTGGGCCTTTGCCGGTGCAGGTCCCTCTGCTGGGAATACCCCCTCTTCCCTCTCTTATCTGCCTGATGAACTTCCATTGAGTTATTCTCTGCTAGGACAGTGCCTGGGACACGTCAGACAGAAAAATGCCAGCATCCTTCCCATTCTTTGTTTTCTTCTTTGTGCTACTACAGAACCTCATATCCTCTGCTCAGCCTCAGTCTATTATTTTTTTAAAAACTTTGTTCGGTGCCTGTGAGCTTCCTGGGAAGTAAGACTCTGTCTTGTTCATCTTTGTGTTTCAAGGAAAGTGACTGGCAGAGAGCAGGCCAATCCATGACAAAGCATGTGTTGACACGTATAATAAAGACAATAAGGACATTGGTTAGCTTTCCATAAAGCTAAACGTGTTTAGTTATTTTTTTTTTTCTGAAATCATGTACCTGGGACTTTTGGCTTTTTCAAATGACCTTTAATTTCTTGTACTGGTAAAAGAAAATGGGAGAGCTGAGACATGAATGAACTCTGCCTCGGTTCAAATCTGTACCCTTCCCCTACTGAGTGAGAGATCTTAAGCATGTTACATAACCTCTCTGTGCCTCAGTTTCCTTGTCAAGATGGAAAATTGTCATGACTCCGTCCATAGAGTTCTTTTGGGAATCAGATAATTTAATGCGGTGTCTATAAAGTGCTCCTTACATTGAAGCAAGTACTCTCTTTAGTATTAACTAATGTTATTTCATTGATGAAACTATGGTGTTAGAAATTTATTTTATTAGCATCCTTAGTTAACAATACAAAAAATTAGAAATTTTATCTCTATTTTCCATAACTCCTACCTACCTGCCAACCAGCTTTATTTTTCTTCTGAAATTTTAATAGTCTATGAAATTCAAAAGTCTGAGAATCACTGCTGTAAATCATCTAGAACTCTCAATTGGGCAAAACCCACTGATCGAGTTTCTTAAAATCAAGATCCTGGAGTTTGCAGCCAAAACAGTCCTGCTTAATAAGAGTCCCAGCACCAGCAAACTGAAGTTAGCCAACCCTTTGTGGGGAAACCTACTGTCATTAGCCTTCTCTAGGCAGCTGACTGGCCTTTTATTTGCCTGAAAGAGGGCTGGTTGAAAGGTTTTACTACTTCAGCATAGCTCTAGATTGAAAAGACAGGTGTTTATGTATCAAATAAACACAGAGACAAAGTAATACACTCATTAAGCTTAGGTTTCAGTATTCCTAAAAAAGAGGATTTCAGGAAAAAAAGGCAAAAGTCAAAGAAATGACCTTAATATAAATCTGTGGAGATTTAGAGTTTTTCTAACACATTCTTTCTCGAATCCCTATAAATAATGAATTAATGTGTCTATTTCTTTAGGCAGAAACCCCCTTACATCAGCAATAGTTAAATATACAGTTTAAAGAAAATAATATCATGACAGCAACATAAAACCGATGGAAAGTACTAGCCAATTAATTCCTGTCTTCCTCACCCCTGTCCCAAATCCTTACTGATATTCTATGTAGAGGGACTCATCTTTAGGACCATGTCTGTTTTGTTCAACACAGCATAGCAAGTACCTAGCACAGTGCCTGATACATAGCAGGCTCTCAATGAAGATGCTATTTTGCACTGAGGGAGGAAAGAAAGCTAGCACTTCTTGGAGACCTGCTACATGCAAGATCCCATATGAAGTTATTTTCACACATACATCACCAAATTATCCACATTTTTCATTAATAGGGAAACAAGATAAATGAGTCTCATTGGTACGACACAACTCTGGGGAAGATTTTAGTTTACACAACTTTACAGATTTTAGTTCTCTGTTCTTGCCAGGTCACCCTGATATTTATAAGCCAACAATGATCTTTGAGTTTTAACTCAAGATTGTTTTGCAGCAGCTTCATTCGATCCTCAGTTTCTTCTGCACGTGACATTTCAACATTTGAATCCCTCTCTACCAAAGCCAGCATGATGGCTGTTATTGAAAGGTCCTTAAGGGGCCACACAGTATAATACAGGAGAATGAACTCAACAGAAGGAGAACAGACTCAAAGGAAACAGCACAAGATTCCAGTGTCTGGATCCTATGTACTAGGTGCTCCTGATAAATATGACTCAAATCTCTTTACAGACATTTATATTTTAAATTAAATTATCTGCAAAATGAAAGGGCTGGAATAGGCAACTAATTAATTTATTCAAACAACAAACTTACATCGAAGACTTTTTCTATATCAAACTCTTTGTCTGGTGCTAGAGATACAAAGATATTCAGGACAAAATAAAACAAAACCCCTGCCTTCAAAGAGATCCCAGTCAACTGAGGTCACATTCTGCATGCATCAAAGATTCCCTTTAATTCTGAAATGCTATGAATCTATGGGCTGGGAATTTAAATGCCAATTAACTTCATAACAGTAATTTCAAAGCATGTTTGTTATCTCAGACCAGCTACAAGCCCCAAATAAGAATTAAAAGTGTGTGGTGTATTAGGGAAATTAAATTAGATCTCAGTGACAAATGGTTATAACAACTAGAATAAAAGAACCAGCTAGTTCTGAAAATGTTCCCTTCAAATCTCACTTAAGAACACCTGAACAGTAGGAGTTCTTACTGTTTCCATTACTCTTTTTCATTCCTGGTTCTATTGATGAAGTACAATATTCTAACAATACTCTTACAGACTTCAGATGGTGACTGAGATGACAGCCAGCAAAGGAGGCTGAGAAATCAGACACCCTACCATACCTTACTATGGGAACAAAGTGAGGTATATTTATTTTATTAGACAGTTTGAATTTATTATAGGTTGCTCACAATTTCCTGTCTCATTTCTTTAGTGCTCTTGGAATTTATGTCAGGATGTCTTAGGTTATCACACTCTTTTCATCCCAACATTTATGCCAACAAACTGAATTGACTTAGAGAAAGTCCCTGGACAAAAATTGAAGGGGAAAATACCCAAAGCTTTAGCTGGAGAATGGCAGAAGCTTTGGAAAAAAACCTGAAAAAGCAATGAAGATGAAAATGGAAACTCCGTGAAAATTAATGTAGTGTAGAATTGGCAAACATACCACTTATTTCTTTAAACAAATAGAAGAAAGAACCCGCTTATGAGGTGCACCCAAATAATTCACAGGTGGTGAAACTATTAGAGTCCGGCAATTTCTTGCCTCAGAAGTGGAATAAATCTCCTGTATTATAAATGGCATATGCTCATGCACGTGATTTTTCTGCTATTCCCTTTCTTTCAACTATCCTCCTTTTAATGCACAAGGCCATTTTGGTCTTATTGTAATTAATTTATTTTAATAAGAACTTTAGGTATAATTCTAATGAGGATGGGAGATCCAACCTTGTATAGTAATTGCACTGACAGAAATGTAATTCCAAATGGAATGTATTTGTTTTTTGCATTGATTTTGGTTGTTGCAAAGAAAGCACAATGTAGTAGAAACTATGTACAGATTGTAATCTGGCAGCAGATTCCCCAGTGATAGTGGGGAATCTCCATTTATTATTCATTCACCCACATTTATTGAGATCAAATTACCAGGCAGATGAAAACTCTCTAGATATTGGTCACACATAATGACAATCCTCTCAAAGATAACAATTTATCTTGAGAATAGTTTTTCCCTAAAGAATATTAACTAAAAAAATTGTTCCAATGTGTTCTGTTGCACAAACTCAGATTATGAACTCTACAAAAAGTAAAAATAATTTTTCATGTTCAGAGTCAAATAGTGACTGATGATTTGAAAATAACACATTCATAATCTATGGAAAGCCATGATTTACATTTACACAGGGATAAAAGGGTTAAACAAACAGCATCTAAGCAAGTGCAGAGAGTTATTTACAAGATGAATCAGCTTGTGGGGAAATTGAAAATAATAATGTCCATCATAAAACTTGCCTACAGAAGAGCTGTGTTTTGAAAAATTAAAAAACAAACAACTCTTGACAACAAAATGTCCAACATACTACCAAGTTCTTCACTGTAGAGATTGTGTCTTAATCTCTCATGGAGCCTTTGTCTGTCTCCATGGAAGCCTGGCTCTACCCACTGGCAGACAGTTGGTGACAGAGAAATGATTTTCACATGAATGAGAGTAATCACCTGAATTGTTACAGTACTTGGGAGTTTCCAGAACACCTCGACATCTAACAGTGCCTTTGCCTGTCGCAGCATCTTGGAGAGCTGGGTGCAATGGGCAGTAGAGCATGGATGAGCAGATAGAAGCTGAAGGGAATTGTGTGACTGGGCCATGGTCATGGAGCTGGAATCAGTGCTGCTGCCCAGATGGTTCCATTCCAAAACCACTGTGTTTTTGTTTGTTTGTTTGTTTGTTTTGGAGATGGAGTTTTGTTCTTGTCACCAGGCTGGAGTACAATGACTTGATCTCAGCTCACTGCAACCTCCACCTCCTGGGTTAAAGCAAATCCATCTCAGCCTCCCAAGTAGCCAGGATTACAGGTGCCTGCCACCACCCCCAGCTAATTTTTGTATTTTTAGTAGAGACGGGGTTTCACCATGTTGGCCAGGCTGGTCTCGAACTCCTGACCTCAAGTGATCCACCCTCCTCGGCCTCCCAGAGTGCTGGGATTACAGATATGAGCCACTGCACCCAGCCTAAAATCACTGTTCTTTCACGGCACTCAAACACCTCCAAGAAAAATGTGTTAAAGATTGTTTAAAACTAGGGATATTCAAGAAGTGTGGTTTGCTTTGTATACCGCTGTACAAAACATTTGTTTTCTTTGCCTTTGGGAGTCTGTTCCCCTCTCTGTGAATTGTTCACTCTGATTTTCTGACATTCTGCCCTTGGAGCAGTTTCAGTGTTGCACCCTGGTTTCAGCTTCTCAGAGTCTTTTTCTGTTATATTTGCCTTCCCCTTGGATCTGTGTGCTTCTGTGTCCTTGGCCTCACTGTTTGATCCCACTCTGTCCCAGGAGATTCTAACTGTTTCACCACAGCCTTGCCTCTTTGGTTTTCTTTCCTCATTTTCTACCACTCCCTCATCCACTTCCAGATTCTATGTTTTAAAAGTGGACCCATTTTCCTATATTCCCTGTAGTACTGACACATACCCCCAACTACTTATCACACTTTAGGTATGCAGTCAATTGCAAACCACAAAGATCAAACCACCATTAGGATGATGTGGCATCTTGTTAGTTCTCTTTTCCCATATAATAAATGGAAAATGGTATCAGTACTTACTTATGAGTAAGTACTGGCATGCATAGCATCCAAATTTGAAGCATATGTTATTTTTTTAAAGTTTTCAGTATAACAAACAATACCTTTCCCCAAATTTCAGGGTTTTCACAAAACAAAGGTTATTTCTTGCTCATGGTTAAATGAATGTTCACAGTGTAAGTCTGTGAGAGTGACACCGAGGGGCCGTGCTCCATGTAGTCATTCAGGGACCTAGACTTCCATTTGGTGGCTTTGCCATTCCTTAGAGTCATGAAGTTTCTTCTAGTGGATTCTCTGCATCCAGCAGGCAGGTAAAGAGAGTGTTTGATGCTTGGAGGATCACATAGAGCTGAGGGATCAGGCCTACAAGTGCGGTATAGTACTTCTAGCTGTTTTTCGCTGATGAGAATTACACAGCACCATCCAATCACAGGGAAGGCTGGCAAATACAGTTTATCATTGTACCCAGTGGTAAGAAGAAATAGGTTTTAGTGAATCCACAGCATTGTCTCTGCTAACATGAGAATTTATTATAAGTACTTTCAAGTTTTATAAAACTGTGACTAATGTAAATATCATTTTCTTCCTGAGGACAAGTTTTGAAAAAGGAAAAATACTTGAGAACTAAATGGATAAAAAATATATGAAACATCCAAAATGATTCATTCTAATTAACAAGAGCAAAAGGGGTTGTTATTTAATTGTTGTTCAGTGTGTGGCTATGTATATTTAAGAGACAGAGAAAGGAATACAGAATATATTCCTCTTTTGCATTTATTAGGGTTGTTGACTTGGTCTTACTAAAACCAGAAATAGTGAAATGCCTCACATGTAAAATGAATGCTTACATTTTTCCTTCCTACTTGTACTTTTCCTTGTTTTCACCTTTTCTTGCGAAGTCATTCTTATTTTTCCATTTATTTATTCATTCACCCACATTTATTGAGATCAAATTACCAGGCATTCTGAAAGAGGCAGGAGGAACAAGTCACTCCTTCTGCTGTCCCCCACAGCTTTGTGGGACAGACAGAAGTATAAGATAAGTAGGAGACGGGCAGTGGCACAGATAAATGCAAAGTAGCCCAAGAACTATAAAAATTACATATACAATATTTGAGAGATTACAATGAATCATTTATGCCTTCTGACAAGCAATTACTAAGTGCTGACTATACACATAGCTATATATGGGTAGAATTTGGAATGAGACTATGTGAACACAGAAATTACGGTATTTCTCCTAATAAAGGTTACAATTACTTCATGAGATAGAGTATATTTCTGTAATCAAAACAAAGAATGCCTGTGAATACAGCAAAACATTTCAATGGATTTATAAATACTGAGTTTCTTGGGAAAGACAATAAACAAAAAGCCCAAGGTCACTGTTGGCTGCAGATTACGGCCATTGGGTATCTTCTTGACGGGGCCAGAAAACTTTTAACTAACTGCCCTCCACGCTGGGTCCTCCAGTTAACAGAGTCCCTGAGAGGCGAAACAGAACAGTTAAGCTTTATTCAATGTAGGTTTTAATCTTGAAGTTCGGGAATTGGGGAGATTTAGTCATTTATTTTTGAGCTCATGGAAAGAAGGGGTTGATAGCAACAGCTTACCCCAGTTAGCAGGCAGGCTCCCCACACAGCTGTGCTGGCCTATTTCAATTAGGATCCTTTAGGACTTACATCACCTCTGGTATGCCAGTCCTAAGCTGCTCATGAGCCAGTACTGCCAATCAAGCCAAAATTCAACCACATGGTATGGTTTTTATGATGTAGACAGAAAATGACATGCACTTGTCTCATTCTGGTGAAAACACAAAGTTTGAAGCCAGCTCTCTAAAAGAAGAAAATTAGTAACAATGACAAGACTCTAAAACTTGATTGAGACACATTTTCCTGTGACTATCTCAACACACTTAACCAGTAGGTTATTCATGGTGATTCAAGGAATGCCCTCACTCAAGAAAAGGCTCCAGTCCTTATGCTACGAAGAGGTCATTTCTGGGTCACTCTACTCATGAGACCACAGAAACAGTAGAATACGCTTACTGAGAGGAGGGCACAATTAAACGTATATAGCCGTACCTGAGAGTGTGTCATTCCTGCAAACTGAAAGATACATGCATTAAAAGCAGAGCTGCCACTTGACCAAAGAAACAGAACTACACATACAAATTTAGGAATCACTGAAAATATGAAGAATTAAAGAACCCTTTGATAGTCTCTGTAAGTCATTTTTTCTTTTCGTTTAGTTCACATATCTACACGGCACTCTACTAGGTCCTTCGGGAAAAGCAGAAATTCATAGGACACTGTATTTTTCCTGGAAGAATTTAAAATTATTTTCTGAGTAAGCCATAATAAAGGGGAGAACCAAAACACCCAGACCATGTCTCATGCTAATATAATCCCCAAACAAAATACAGCCCAAATAAACTAAGTTTTAAAAAAATGAGTAACTTGTATAGGGTTAACCACACTTACCTGATAAAAATGGCAAACCCTAACTGTAATTTTGTTAGTAGAATATAAGAATAAACTTTGTGCACCTCCTAAGTTTGAGTAATAGCCTACTGCATGGTGTGCTAGAAGACTGCTCTCCAAATTATACATACATAATAGTAAAGGGCACCAACATGTATTAAAACATACAAATGTACAAACACATACATGCATTTATTTATTCATTTTCTTTGTCTCTCAAAAGACTTCAATATCCATATACATTTTCAAGGAAAAATGTTCCTGGTATAACAAGATTCTTCTGCAGTTCACTAGTGACCACTATTGGACACTCTTCCCTCAACTTAAATGAAGCAACATAAATGGTGTATGTGAAAATAATAATGGGGACCAGAAAGTGGTCCTGAACACACTGAAACACTAAAAACAGGAGCCTGAGAAAACAAAAATGTAGCTGGCCATATCTAGATAAGAAACTTCACAAAAACTTGAAGAAAGTGATTTTTAAATTTTAAATGCTTCATAGTGTCCTTTAGATCTATGTGAAAAGTCTTCAAGCTTGATTTAAGGACAATCTAGGCTTGAGAATAAGAAATCTGTGTGGAGTGAACAATTATAGAAAGGTGCTTGTGCATGCACATGAACACACACAGACATACAAGCTGCTGGAACAGGCTGTGTTCTCCTGTAAATAAGGGACTTAACATTCATTCCACAAGCTAATGGTGCTTCTCCCCATCCAAGATAGATCCACTTAGATAATAGTGGGAGAGAGTGCCAGAGGGACTGAAGGGAATGGGCTATTGTGTTTGACTAGTTGCCATGTATAAATTAGTGCAGAGAAGAAAAAGAAATTCAACAGAAAAACACATGTACTTTATTATAATTCCTAGTGTTACTCTTGCAACTCTCACAATAGCAGGCGAAAGAGCTTAAAACTACTTAAAAGAAACAAAAGGCAAATGCAAATTTGATTAAACGCCTTTCTGACAAGAAGTGATTTGACTTCAAGTGTAGATGGACACATATGTCAATGGCCGGTCATGGTTTTTGCCACATTCTTTTTGAGCTAAACAAATTGGGACAAAGGAGAGAGAGTAAAAACGAGAGAGCAGGATGGGAGGATTGGGAAAATGGCATTATGTAGTTTAATTTCACCTGAATATCAAATGAAATCTCTTGATCAGTATGACTTGTCCTATTGTGTCCAGAATATAAGAGAAATCTATGATATATGTTCTTTGCATGAAAATATGGGTGGTAACCTAAAATAGATTCAAGACACAGGAAGCCCATTCTCTCAGAAGTAAGTTCCAAGAGGAAAGGATTTTGACAGAATGGAGGCTGAACAACCTTCAATATTTATATACACTGAAGAACCTAGTCATGATACAGATGATTCAGTTGTCAATGAAATGAAGGATATTTTGATAAGGTAGAAACTGGACTTGCCACTAAATGGACAGGATTTTTTCCAATTAAGTTACAGAGACCTTTAGAAATTGCCCAAAGTAAGTCCAAAAATAGACAGAATCCTTGCAATGTGTAAATGAAAAAAAAAAAAAAAAACCAAAAAAACCCAAAAAACTGTAGGAAAAACAAACCCCTCAATTCAATTTCTCTATCAAGCTTGAAGGTTGAGTTGATGATGCTACAGTTGTAGTTCTAAATCAAGTACAGAACAGGCTAAAGGTCAGTCTCTTAAGCCAATAATTAAATTTAATGTTAAAGGGGGCCGTTAATGAGCAAGTCTAACAAGCGCTCATGATATTGTACATATCTTTAATGATCAAGATGATGCAAAAAGCCTAAATATCTCCAACAAAGGGTACAGGCTAACCTGCACCACTGTTTTCACTGTTGCTAAATATTTACAACCACCATACGAAGCAAACATGCCCTATTCCCTCCATTATTTGACCTTTGGGTTCAAATGCAAGCTTATTTCATTACCTGAAAAATGGGTTCAAAAATGTCTTATTTGTATGATTGTTGTAAGGATTCATTGTAATGATCTTCAAACAACTAGCCATATTCATACAGAAAATACATGACAGCAATTACTAATGCTGTTATTGCTTTGCAAAGGGATGTATGTAAACACCAGTCAGTTCTTTCTTTTGTAGCATAACTCTCAGATTTCCATTTCATTTAAATGCAGGGGTAAAACAAACCTAGGTTTGTTTTAATTTTATCTTTATAATACAATAATTGTAATTTAAACATGATACGTTTTAAGTCCTCCTGAAATAAGCATACATACCTTTTCATTCCACATAAGTCAAATTATATGCTCAAATATATATATGAATATTCAAGATATCAGAGTGGGATATAATGCATTTACCAAATGGATAGCAAAACAATCTATTCCTGAATGGGAAAGTTTTATTAAAGTATAATGAGATCATGCTTCCATATGAAAATATCAAAAAAAGTAATGTGTACTGGTAATTTGCTTTATGATGCAATATAATGGGAAAATAACACACACTTAAAAAAATCACAAAGAAGGAAAGATGAGACAAACTAGTGGTGTATACAAGTAACACATCCCATATGGAAAAAATGAGACACCTTTCATAAATCGCTTGCTCCACAAGTCATAAAGCATACCCAAACATTCTGTTCTTTATATTTTTCAGAACAGCTAAAACCTACAGTTCATTCATGCTTAAAATGTAGTTTGCCTTTAAATTTCTATGAAAAATGTATTAAAAATATATTTCTATATTTATAGCACCTGCAATGCAGCACTATAATTTCTTAGCTACAAAGATGCAAATCATTAAGAAGTGGGAACATATAAAATATCTAATCTGTCTGATTACTCTATTTGATGAATCTCCTGGACTTTTTCAATTTGTACCAAATGGCTTGCTTCCCTACTTCAAAATTATAGGGCAGATCAGATGTGTCAGAATCTAATCAGAACAAAACATTCCTTCCCCATCAAGGAATCAATGCAACCTATTCATTTGCTACATTTTTACCTTGTTCTCTTCTTGCCTTCTGAGGAAGTTCTGGCATGTTATAAATGTGACAGGAAAAACTACAATCACATTTGTTTGGATCAGTGTGTGCAAATTTTGGAATCAAACCTTTAGATGAGGTTTACTAAGCTGCCTGCCCAGAACACTCTGGTTTAAAAAAATGTGCATTGCTATTAATATTTTGAGTGTAGATTTATTTTGGACAGTAAATGTTCATTTTCTGCCCATAAAACCAAGTATGAGTCACAACGGAACATTTACTTTGAGTCAAAAATGCAATGTGTACTGATGTTCAAGAGCAGAGCATCTTATCACTATGACTGTGGCAATCAGCCGTACTAAAAGTCATCATTCTTTTTTCTTCTTTAAAAGTAAATTAGAGATCAAAGACCATAATCCTCAATTCATAAATCCTAGCATTAACTTCTATCCATAAATGACTTGCAGTAATTATGAGCTATAATCTGGGTTGGCTGCAAAGAGCCTCTCATTCCCCTGTTTACCTGGCTCCTTAGTACATGTGCATAGACGGAAAATAATTCATTAAAGGCAGTACGGGCAAGCCCGGCAAAGCCTATCCTTCAAAAAGTTCGGAACACCACAGTGAGTGAGTTTGATTTCAGGATGTCTGTTATCCAAATTCCGAGCATACACACCACCATGTATACAGTCCTCAGCTCCCACACTCCATGCAGTATGTCCCAAAGTTCATGTCTCAGTATCAGTATTACGATATAGCAGTAACTAATTCCAGAAAGTCCAGCAGACTTCATCTTGCTTGGGAAGTTGGGGTTCAAAGTTCTGGAAGGAGTTTTCTGTCTCTGTAATCGTGTACATTATTTCACCTGGAGCTTTCAGATAAAGACACACACACACACACACACACACACACACACACACACACACACACACACCCCAGCACCCAGACTCAATGGCAATAGCAATGTATTGAAATGAAAAGGCATTTACCAGGAGCAGGAAAGCCAGAAAGAGGAGCAGTGTGCCAGGAGTTGCCCGACGGCAGCATTCCATGCTTGGATCCTTGCCGGAATCCGAATCGGACACTGAATAAGCTGCTAAGTGCTCCTCTGCCTGCTGTCACATCCAGTACTGGTGCTAACACTCCAGTCCTGCCTATCAGCTTCCATCAGCCCCGCTCACATTTCCTGACCGAGGGGTGGGTGGGTGGATGGGTGGGGGGTAAGCTGAATGGAATCTCTCTCGGAGCAGGCAGCCAGCCAATCAGGCTCCTGCTAATCAGACATGCTGAATAACAAAGCCAGGAGGACAGAGAAAGTGTAACAGTGCGAGCAAAAAAGGGGGAAAAGGACGAAAAAGAAAGGCGAGCGAGCAGCAGAGCGAGAAGGGAAATGCAAAAGATGCAGAATTGCAAAAGATGAAGTCAAGCACTGTGCTTCCCATGGACCTGGTTAGTTCTTTGTGAGATGCGTTTCTATTTGCCATTTGCCTGTGCTGATGTCTGTTGCTTTGTAAAGTACAGTAGCTCCCTGTGACTGTGTATTGTTCCATTCAGGAGAGAAACTTAATCCCTGTCAATATATAACATATGCCATAAAGGAAAAGAACCATAGACAAAAACCGACTTAATGTGCCCTGTAAATGTGTTCTGTACAACTGTTTTATTTCGCCTCCATAAAGTTCCTCTTTACTTTCTCTCTTGACTTGGAAAATAAACACTCTATACATTTTCTGAAGGTTCCTCACTAAGCCTAAACGGTGGCATAAGTTATTTTGTGTTATTAAGGACTTAATTTGGAAGAAAAACAAAAAAACAAAAAACAAAAAAACCCACAAAGCAAGTTGCTTCTTCGTAAAGTGACAATTTAAGGCATTTAAGATTTGCTAATTGTAAAGGCACAATTAGAAATTTAGATCCCCCAGTTTAAAAAGAAGCCCTCAACAAAGACTCCAGGATGAGTGGGGTTGAAATTTGGGGTTGAGGAGCAGCCTGGTTTTGATGCACTGCCAACTCTCAACTATCTGCTTTAGCCACGGGAGAGAAAGAAAGGATGAATTAAATCCTCAGTTAATCCCCAAACCTTCTTTTAACCAAGTTTCAGCTTCCTCTGCACCTCACCCACATCCTTTATCAGAGCTGCTATAATACAGAAAAGGGTGAACTGAGTTTTACCTCATTTTTCCGTCCACTATTGCAAGAGGGTTGGACGAGATGACCTTGGAGGCCAGTCCAACCCTGAAGGAAGTGCTAATGAGCAGTGAAATGACGACAAGGCCAGCAACAGCAACGAGAAGGTCAGGAAGCTTCTGAAGCTGCTTAATCCACCAGCAAGGGAGATTTGACTCTACCAGAGGAAGGTTTTATTACAGTTTTAGAAAAGTGTCAAGTGTCAAACAAGGATGTATTTCCCCTTATCTGCAAAGGAAATTGTTGAGTTTTGAAAGAATAAAAGAGCAGCCTTGGCCTTACATTGCCATAGGTGTGTCACCAGGACGTTTTCCCTTTACAGACCTCCTGAGAGCCCAGAAATATATGCAGTGGACGCACAACACATTTAGAATTAACGTTCTTTCCTTTCATTATTAAAAAGTACTGAGAAGAGATATGAAATACACAAATATGGAAAACCTGATCAAGCCATCATGGGCATGTGAATACAGGCAGGTCTGCCTATATACATACCTGCTGTGTTGCTTTTCAAAAAGGTGAAGAAAAGCAGGTTGTTCAACTTTAGGTTACCTACTTCATATGGTATATCAATTAAAGAGAGAGAAACTTTAAAAATCCTATTTTCAAGCTGTTAGGAAAGTCAAGGTCATACGAAGATTCACCTTTGTTCTCAATACTAAGTATGTGGACCTAGAAAAATGGATAGTACAAATCCATAACAAAGAGAGCCTATTCTCAAAATATGTTTTCCCTTTTAGAAAGATTTGTTTTACAAATTTCTCAAAAACTAGCTAATGCTCATAAGCTAAAGTGGATTCACAAGTAGATATAAAAACGCTTAACTTTGTCTTTCCACTATTGCTTTTATCTAAAATCCTCATCACATTAAAGAAAGGTGATTGATTGAAATAAACTTTCATATATAAAGCTATGTTATATGTGTCTTTCTGTTACACACCAGAGCTTTCTGCTAAAGGGTTTATTTTTTTCCCTCCTATCAGAGTCATTAACTGAAGAGTTTCAACTAGTTCTATTAATGGAACATTTTACCTAATACCACCTTCTCCCTCTTCACACATAAACCCTGCTCATTAAGCAGATGCAAAGGGAAGAACAGGTAATGGGAGAAAGAAAAGTAGCAACAATGCTAACGACAAGATACTATTTGTAGAGGAATAGAAAAATAATCGGCATGGTCAGAAAATAACCGGCAACCAGTTGCATGCTAGTCTAGATTCCTTTCTGCTTTGCAAATAAATACTGCCTTGGTATTTTGAGTCAGAAATTTCTGCCTTGGAGTTTTGATGGGCATGCTAATGTACAGCAAGATGGTCACCTCAATGAAGTCAACGAATAATACACTATTTTAAAGTCCAGGCCTCAATCACCTATTGAATGCCTGGAGGATGCCCACCACGTTGTCTCATGCTTCTGATTCCTCACAGCATTGTCTCCTCTTGGGAATACCCAGAGAAACTAGGAAAAGCAATTGCACATCCAGAGCTACACAGTGCAGGGGAAATTACAAATTTACTATAACTTCAGAAAAGGAAGAACAAAATCAAGTTGGGTTAAGATGATTGGGGAAAATTTTGGTAATGAACTCATTTTGATAATGGCCAAAATTTACATGCCATCTTTATGGTTTACAATATAAGTTTACAGTTTTTATTTCATTTGACCTTTGTGACTACTTTTTGAAATTAAGTAATCACCCCATTTTATGTATGTGGAAACTGAGGCTCAGAGAAGTTAAGTAACTTGACTGAAGCTTTGCAGGCTAGAACTGGCCATTGAGCCATAAACCAAATCGAAATCCACCCTCATCTCATATTCTCATATATGCATTTATATCTATATATGATGTATACACACACATATATTCACATGTGGGCAGTGATGTGGTTGAAGGGGGATGTTTATAGGAAAAGGAAAGTAGGCTACCAGGGTTTACTATGGGTATATGTTACCTGACGATGGAAAGTATCTTATTTTAGCCTCCAGCTTCTACGTCTCTTGACTTTCTCATGTCTAAAACTTTTTCAGCACCTAGGAAAAATAACATAAAACTTTAGGTAATCTAGATGCATATTAGTGGCAGCTGGGAAAAGGCCCCTTATGGCATCTGAGCAGGGCGTTGGCCAAATTCCTTTTTTCCTCTTCAGGTATCTAAATTAAAGCCGTCTGCAAGTGTGTGAGCAGCAGCACCAGCAGAAGCCGCGGCAGCCGAATAATACTGGTTACTGGCTCCATGCACAACATATTAGGTGAAATGAAAGCAGAATCAAGAGAGAGTGTCAGGGCTGTCTGAAGCATCTTTCCAAATGGTATGGATTTAACAATACTTAATTTAAAAAACACCAGCTTGGACAGAAGCAAGCTGTTAACATTCAGTGTGCTTTATGGGAGGAAAGAGTGAGCTAAACTTTCGGTATTTCTCTCCCTGGGGAGAATTCGTTACAAGCCTTGCTCTGGAGCCACCTGTCTCTTTCTTCAGGTTGAGCCTCTTTGCTTAGCCTGTCAGCTGCAGAAACCAGTGTTACAGGGGACACAGGGTCTCCTGGAAAGAACTCAGGGCTGGAAGGATTTCAAGAGCTGGGCAGGGCCTAATCTCCCCTCTTTAAGGAGGTCATTATGGCAGCATCTGAGCCTTGTTTTCCTCACAGGGATGCAGCAAAGTTTGATTTCCCTGGCTAATTCTGAAAAATAAAGTAAGGGTGACTAAGATAAAAGTATAGGAAGCAGACTGCTATTCTCAGGGGCAGAACTGGAATTTGAGCATTACTCCACAACTTGCCAACTCACCTAGTATCTATTTAACACTAATGCCATTAGAGCATTCGTTACAGTTTTCAAATCACCTTTCACACATGATCTAATGTGACATGAACAGAAACTTTAGGAGTCAGAGACTGATTATTATCCCCAGTTTGCAGATGAGGAAATCAGTCCTCCTACATAGAAAATGGGTTCATCAAAGTTATTAGCAGGCAGGAAATTTGGGGCTCTATCAAAGGCTGTTTGACTTTCCCCAGGACTACCATCTGAGACATTGACAGATGAAAACAGACAATAGACATACACTGAGAGTCTCCCACGTGTAGGCACTTTTCTAAGTATTTTATATGTATTAGTTCATGTAATCCTTACAATAACTCTATGGGGTAGGTACATTTATTAACCTCACATAGATGTTTTTAATGATGGATTAGCAGTCAACTTCATCCCAACCAGTGCCTGAAGTCCAGAAACATTTTCTAGACTCCCTTGCAGCTAGGGTACTGGATGGAATTGAGAACTGGTCACTCTGAAGTACTACAAAAATTTGGAAGGAGGAAGTGAGGCAGAAACTACTACACTTTGCTCTCTCTGCTTGTAAAAATGGCTACAAAGAAATGAGGTTTTCCTTGTAACCATGCTAACCAGTTGCTATTTTTGCAGGTGTCAAGAGGCAGGCATGGGACATGCATTTATTAGCTGGATTAGGGAAGGTGGGCATGGCCCTTGCAGCACTTGCTGTTTCATATTCAGCTTTTCCATTCAGCAGATGACTTCCTGGCTGTGGAAGAGGCAGCAACTCCCATGGTAATGTGTTTCTGTAAAGTAGCACTGGAATCTTCAGAAAGCTCAAATTAGAGTCTTTTTCTTTGGTAACTCAAATGTTATGTTTTACTTAATATCCTGTAACACATCACTTTCTGCTTAAAATAGCAAGAATAAACTCTGTTCTTTGCAACAGAATCCCAACTGATATATCCACTTTAACAGAGAACACTGAGGCATAGAGAATTAAAGTACTTGCCCAAATCATATCTCCAAAGAGGGAAAAGGCCAAGATCTAAACCCAAGCAATCTGTATTCATAACCACTAAGTTATACTGACTCTTTGTAAAGCAAAGGGCCATGAGAATTCAGAGAAGGGAGATGTCAGTGCATATTTAAGGACTCAGTGAGGAGTCTGGCAGAGGAAAATGGAAACTGAAAAAGGCTTTGAGATGTACACAGACTTTTAGGTAATTAAAAGAAACTAAGGAAAGGCTTTACAGCTGTGGAGAACAGAGCACGCAGAGAGAACATAGAAAAAGGTAAGACTCCTGTTTTACTCAATCTGATTCACTATTGCAGGTTGTGTAATGGGCAAAAATTATGATTTTAGATTCTTTGTCCCATGGTCTTCCTCTCTTTCCCTGCAAAGTGTCCAGCATGGCATGTGTTACTTATGTGACAAACTCAACAATTGTAAAATTTGATCTGATTCATCTCCAACTGACAGACGCCCCAAGGGCCTCAGCTTACAGTTCTTCCTACAAGACTTAATTCAGGGCTTCTCATACGGTAGATGCTTGGTTAAAATCTGTGACCCCAGTCAGTAGAAGAAAGGAATTCTGGAGGCTGTTTGGTACCATGGAAAGAACTCAAGTTTTTAGAGCCAGACAGTTTAAATCCTAGCTGTTGCATTTATTACTCGAAGGGCTTTAAGGAAATAAACTGCTGAAACTTTCTGAGCTTAGGGTGTTTTTGTTTGTTTGCTTGCTTGTTCTGTTTTAGGCTTTTGGACAATGAGAGTTACGTTCACCACCACCACGCAGTTGTGGGCAGTAGGGTGAGAGGTTTGTAGAGTGTCTAGCTCAGAGCCTAATATAAGCAGGAGATAATAAATCAGTACCATTCTAGGTGGTGGATATAGAAGTAGCTACTGAACATGTCTCTCAATTTTTCTGCATTTGAAAGATCTAATGAAACTCTGGGAAAAATATTATCATAATGTAGATTCAAATTCAAAGATACTTGCCCCCCAAAACAAAACAAAACAACAGAACTTGTAGCAGAGCACTGAACTGAACCAGGAGGATAGACTTGTTCAGCACCCTTAAACCTGCTGTCCTTGTTCTTTATTCTACATTGCTGAAATTATGGCACAGGTCTCAGAGGTTTTTTTAAATTTATTTTTATTATACTTTAAGTTCTAGGGTACATGTGCACAACATACAGGTTTGTTACATATGTATACATGTGCCATGTTGGTGTGCTGCACCCAAGAGGTTTGTTATTGAATTAGATTCAACAAACACTTACTGAGCACCTACTGTATGCAATGCACAATGCTACAGAGAATCCTGGCAATAAACTCTCTTTTGTAGTCTTTTTGACATAGAGAAACTTATCATTTTAATTGTTAAGGTTTGAATTATGGTTGCAATATTCATATAGTAAACCCAAGTGTAATACATAAATCCAAGGCCCCTGATTCCTAGTTCAGTTCTATTTCCATGACATCATCCTCCACAGATAAAACAATTATACCAGAGCCAGACAATAAGGTGAAGAGCTGTTAACAGATTTATAGACAATATACAGAGAGTGGGATTGAAATACAAAAGCCAAATTCCTCAGCTTGGCATTCAAGGACCTCCCTGATCTGCTTCCAGTCCCAGGATAATAGAAAGCCATGTTACAACTCGATTGAAATATTACCCAACTACTCCAAGTCTTTTGACTACTGTGTATTTGTTCATCCTGTCCCTTCTGCCTGGAAGGTCCCTCCTTCTAACCCTGCCTTGCTAAAATTTATATTTTTTACTCTTTAAGATATAGCTCTAATGTCAGCTCCTCCACAAAGCCTTCTCCTAACTGTGAGTTTTTAAAACCTTTTTCCTTTTGCTCATTTATTTGCTGGAATATTAATAATATTTTCAATATATTTGAATACATTGTTTATATATCATAGATACGAGTCCTCCTTTTATTGGAAAAAATCTTCCCCACTGTTTTATTATTAATATTATTAGTTTTACTAGTTTTTTATTGTATAGAAGTTTTAAACCTGTCAAAGAGTTACTGATCATTTTCATTTCTGATTTCTTCCACTGCTTCAAGCTTTAAGAGTTATTTTTCTCTGTGGTGGCAAACGTTTTTCTATTTTTTAATTTGACATTTTAATATTTAATTGTTTAACCAATCTAAATAGCAAATAATAATAGTTCCTTTTTGTGTACCCCTACAAAACGGGTTTCATATATCTATAGGTACTTTTCACCTGCCACCCTATTTGTAAGTAGAGTGTGTCACTCTCCTTCAAGTAGATTGTAAATCCTGTGAAAGCAAATTATCAAGATTACAAACTCTCGTATTCACAGAACAGACCACAGCACCCTTTACATAACTGCCATTAGATAAATGTTTGTTAAATTAACATGTGAGTTATTAACATATGAGATAGTCACAGAGATGACAGTAGAGAAAAAGAAAAGCAAATAGGAGAATTACAAAAGAAAAGATGGTTTCTGAAAACCAAGGAAAATGTAGATAAAAAATGAAAGGAAATTTGAATTTCAGAAAAGCAATTAAACCACGGAAAATCAGAGTACTCTTCCCCTAAAATATAACAGATCACTGTGTGGTCTTCAATTTTATTCCTGTTCTGTGTTGCTTATATTTGCTAACATGAACTAGATTAATAGGTTCTCTGTTAAAAAAATTATCTCATATCATAATTATACATACTGTCACAAAGAAATACCAAAATCCTTCAAACAAATACAAAAAAAGAACCTATAACTAAAGTTAATTTGTAGTATAGTTCATTTAAAACTATTTATTTTAAATAACTGACAAATAAAATTGCATATATTTATGGTGTACAACATTATGTTTTGAACATTGTGGAATGGCTAAATTAACCTACTTAACTTATGCATTACTTCACATACTTAAGATTTTTTTGTGGGTTATTTTTAAAGTTTCCAGAAAGGACACGGAATTTGTGGGTAAAACTGAATATTTTATCTTTCCTACTTGAAACTATGGTGGGCCTTTCTTTTGAAAAGACTTTCATGAAGGAATTTGGAACTTGTTGAGTATGGCAAGAAGGAAATAAAATATAAGATAACAGCATGGAGAACTGAATACAAGCCAACAACAATAAAACGATTACTATATATGCAGGTGTCCTGAGGGAAAAATATGGCGTGCAACTGAGAGAAACATAGGTTCAAAAAAATCCAGCATTTTATCTCTTTTTACAAGTGCAATTTCCTAGAAGTTAAAATCCCAAACGTTTTCCCAGCACAGAAACTGGCAGTTATGGAAAGCATAGGGTCCCAAGGATAAAGGGGAAAAACTTCCTCCTTAAACGATCATCTGCATTTTAAAAGGACAAAAAGTTCTTTTAAATAAGATATCTGAAGCCGGGCACGGTGGCTCACTCCTGTAATCCCAGCACTTTGGGAGGCCAAGGTGAGCAGATCACCTGAGTTCAGAAGTTCGAGACCAGCTTGGCCAACATGGTGAAACTCCATCTCTACTAAAAAAACAAAATTAGCTGGGCATGGTGGCACATGCCTATAATCCCAGCTACTCCGGAGGCTGAGGCAGGAGAATTGCTTGAACCCAGGAGGTGGAGGTTATAGTGAGCTGAGATCGCGCCAGTACACTCCAGCCTGGGCGACAGAGCGACTCCATCTCAAAAACAAAACAAAACAAAAAGATACTTCTGGCAGAAATATTAGCCATCTCTCCACGGCTATTCTTTTTCTGCTTTGGTGCAAACATACATGGCCACTCGGAACAGAAACATTTCTTAACCTCTCTTGGCAGTTATGTGTGACCATGTGACACAGTTCTCACTAAGGACATGTAGTGGAGCAAGTGGGTGCAATTCCAAGAAATGCCCATAAAGAGAGGGGCATACCCTGTCTCCCTTTTTCCTTTTCTTTCACGTGTGTGGCTGGAATGATGATGTGAAGGCTGGAGCAGCCATCTTGAACCACGAAGTAACCTTGAAGTGGATATTACGAACCAGAAAAAGGGCCCTGGCTTCCTGAAACTCTAGGGTATCACCATGCTTCTGGATTGCCCACCTCCAGACTTTTATGAGAAACAGAAGTGTGTTTATTACAACATGTATGTTTTAAAGCAATACAGGGTGGCAGGACTATGCAAAACTATTAAAAGAACGGGCCAAGCTATATATCCTTCTAGCAGCTGAAAGCTGCAAACTTGGCCCATTTCATACTGGCCTCTTGGAGAATTGCCTTGGAAAGTCTGTGAATAAACATGCCCCTGGCTTTGATTAATGACCAGTATAGAAACATGTGTATGTGGAATACTCCTGAGATTTTGTAAACTTTTCTAGGATAATTTTCCTTATGTAGCTTAATTATATAGGAATCCCTACATCGAATTCTCAGAATATAATGATCAAATATAAGAAATCTGTTGTTGGTTATTATGTTTTATCTTTTAGATAATGAGAGCTCTATCACTCTCTGTGATGCCATCTTTTCTTTGGCTACTAGGAAGCTCAGAAGAAAAATCTGTGCTCAATGGCTAAATCTTTTCTCAGTCTATAGTTTTTAAAAAATCTCACCCTTTCTCTCTTGATGTTTATTTTCCTACTCCTTGTAAATGATTCTGTCTTTTTTGCAGTGCAACTTTACGCTAAATGAGCTTTTGATTTGTTTGGAAGAAGGGGTATTATAAACATACAAAATAAAACACTGTAATTATGAAAAGTAAATTGGCTATGAACCACTCTCTTAAGGAGAAGGCAGGATCAGATTGATTTCATGGTGATGAAAACATTGTTTTTCTTCATCCTTATGGTGATTAATTTTTGTTGACTGTCATAACTCATAACTCATTAAATTTTCAAAGGCTATTCTGTGCTTTCAAAGTTTCACATTTTGGTAAGAAAACTTATTCAAAGTGGATTTTCCTTTCTTATGTATCACTTCTATTGGAATAATGTCATTCAAATGGAAAAATTATTTCTCTCATATTCAAATTTAAATCTTAATAGAATTCATATAATACTCTGATATACAACAGTATTATCTGTGTAACAATATTACAATTTCATTTGTACAGGTTTTTGTTAATCAAATCTCTGATTTAGCTGAAATAATTTTCTCTTCAAGCTACTACCACACATGACACAGAAGGGAGAGGGGTTCTATTATAGATATCTTGAGTCATGACATGACAATGTAATGTTTGCATCTAGCTTGACGCTCTGGCTCAGAACTTCAAGTTAATGAAGCTTGGGATGATGAGGGCATGCTTACTATGCACTATATAGTCTCAAGAAGGTTGGGAAAGAGAGTTAACGATTCCACAGTAAATCATTATCACCATCTAAAGAAAGAACAACAGTAACAACAACTACTCACACAGGAAACAGTAAGCCTGGAAGGCAGTGTGTCCTGTTCATTCATTCCCCACCTCTGGCATAGCTGCATGGCACATAATAGGAGTCTAATGGACATTTGCCGAATGTATGAATTTTAAAAGCACAAGTTTGATTTCTCCAAAAATCAAACAAATAATTACCATATGATGCAGCAATTCCACTGCTGGGGTATATACCCAAAAGAAATGAAAGTAGAGATTCAAACAGATATTTGTATGCCCATGTTCATAGCAGTGTTATATATTAATACAAGAGCCACAAATAAAAGCAACCCAAGTCTTCACTGACAAATGAACGAATCAACAAAATGTTCCATATACATACAATGGGATATTACTCAGCCTTAAAGAGGAAGAAAATTCTGACACATGTTACAACATGGATGAACCTTGAAGACATGTATTATTCTACTTATTTGAGGTACTTAGAGTAGAAAGATTCATAGAGACAAGGAGTAGAATGGTGACTGCTAGGAGCCTGAGGGAAGGGGGAATGGGGAATTAATGTTTAACGGGTATGAGGTTTCAGTAGGGGAAGATTTAAAAGTCCTGAAGATAGATGGAGATGATGGTTGCATAATAATGTGAATATACTTAATGCCACAGTACTATACACCTAAAATGGTTAAAAGAGTAAATTTTACATCACATATATTTACCACAAAATTTTTTTTAAAGAAGAGAAAAAAGATAACAGAAAAATTACAAAATTTACTTATGTAAAAGCAATCTCAATGAAATTCCCCTATGTGAACTCTGAAACCTTGTGCCAAGTAACTGCAGAAACTCAATGTGATAATAGGTGTGATGAACCATGTCTATTTACTAAATTTCTTATAAGTTTCAAAAAAGACACAAGCTTTATCAATGCTACTTCAACAATGCCATCCTCACTCAAAGGAAAAGCCAATATTAAAGAAGTATTTCTCTGGAGTAAATTTTCACATATGTTGATTGGATTTGGTTATTTTAGCTTAGATGGGTATGAGTCTGTGCTCCTGGAGCCTTTGCACTTACTCTTCCTGATGCCTGGAGTGCTCCCTTTTTCATTCTTTAATTTTTAAATTTAATTTTTAATTTTTTTTGAGATGAATTCTCACTCTGTCACCCAGGCTGGAGTGCAGTGGCGCTATCTCAGCTCACTGCAATCTCCACCTCCCAGGTTCAAGTGATTCTCCTGCGTCAGCCTCCCAAGTAGCTGTAATTACAGGTGTGTGCCACCATGTCCAGCTAATTTTTTCATTTTTAGTAGAGATGAGATTTCACCGTGTTACCCAGGCTGGTCTCAAACTCCTGAACTCAGGTAATCCACCCGCCTTGGCTTCTCAAAGTGCTAGGATTAGAGACGTGAGCCACCACCCCCAGCCCCTTTTTCATTCTTCTCCTGATGAAATCCTTTTGGTTGCTCATATATCATCTTAAAAGTTCCTTCCACAGATAGGTCTTTCTAGATCTGTCACCCTGAACTAGACTCTTCTGTCATTTGTTTTCTGGCACAGGACTTACCAAAGTTCATAGTTATATAAAAATTTTTATTTGTATTTATATTTATTTGTGTAATATACATTTAATGTCTCTCTCCCTCATTAGAATGTAGCTCCATAAGGACAGGAACCATTTCCATTTTGTTAACCACTGTATCCCAGTATGTAGCATAGGGCTCAGCACACAATAAGCGCTCAATAAATATTTGTTGAATGATCAAGTATTTGTTGAAGAAATAAATTCATTTCTATACAGCAGTTTTCAAGGTCATTGATTACATTCAGTTTTTTAAAGTCAGTAATAAATAATGGACATTTCATTATTTTAACCCTTTACACAACACATGCACATATATATATATAATGTAGACCCATATTCTGTATGCCTTAAACACACACTGCAACTTTATATAAATACATATCTGTATTTGTAAACATATTCACATTTGACCTTTGAACAATAAAGTCTTGAATTGTACAGATCCACTTATACACAGATTTTTTTCAACCAAAAGCTGATGGAAAATACAATATTCATGGGATGTAAAACTCACATATAGAAAGGGCCTACTATTCATATACATGGTTCTACAGGGCCGGCTGCTGGATTTGAGAATGCATGGATTTTAGTATATGTGGCAAGGGGAAGATGTCAGGGCATGGGGGAGTGGAGGGGGCGTGTCCTGGAACCAATATCCTCCATGTATGTCAAAGGATGACTATTTATCTTCTAACTGTTAGTCAATGGATCAGTGAAGCAAAATGATGTTTCTTTGTGTCGACTTCCTTTCCTACCTGCTTCCTCAAATACTAATATTGCGGTTCAGTATCTTGTTTTATTTCTCCCTTCTCTCATTCCTGAGGTCTGTGCTGGACAGGTTAGGGCAAGATAATACCTTGCAACTGAATGTAATTTCATTTTTTCTTTAAATTTTATTCTAGAATACCAGTTGAATAATGCAAGAGGCTAGGTAGATTAAATAAGAAGGTAAGAAAAATTCATCTACATCTACCTTATCTACGAACAAAAGTGATATATTGAACTTGTCTATCAACCATAATATAAGAACCATAATAATGTATGTGAGGTAATGCATATGTTAATTAGCTCAACTTAGCCATTCAATAATGTATGTATATATTTCAAATATGTTGTACACTATAAATGCATACAATTTTTGTTGATTAAATGTTTAAAAAAGTAAAATTACCTGAAAAATAATAATGATAAATTGACTTGATTGCCTAACAAAGAGAAAAAGATGATGCAAATGAAATATTCTTATCAACAATAACATTTTGATTATATGATAAAATATATGCAATATTTATTACTGATATTTACTAAAATCTGTAAAAATTAATATTTACTAAAATGTTTCTTAACAATGAAGTAAGATTTATTTTGCTTATTCTTTATGGAACTTTCTTGGATTGGCAACATTCCCTTTAAAAATGAGGCGTGGAAAAATAATCAGGATTTTCTTTAAAAGTTACATTTGTTAAAAATTAGATTGGAACAAGTAAAATGACACGTGTCTGTACATGTCATTTTGCAAAATGACAATGTTCTGATATCTTTAAATGGCCAATGTTATCACTCACATGCCAATAAAATGCTTTTATAAAGAGTCTGCAAGAGCAATTTGAGGTGTCATTTGCTTTAGGTTTCTTATTATTATTCTCCTTTCTTGAGGGGTGATTTTCATTGACATGTGAGTTTGTTCATAGTAGTATACATAGAGGATGTCATTTATTGTATGTGTTGCAGAAGAAACGTCCACTCTATGGATGTCAAAAGTGTTGTCTTGGAGGCTTCTTGTGGGTAACCCAATGCACTATTTTCATGAGTCTGTTCAGGGAAGAATTTACTTTTGCAAAGTATGAAAGCAATGAAAAGAAGCTGAGGGTAGCGATAGTACCCTGGTGTAAACCTGCATGTACACCTAGTAAAATTTGGAAAATGAATTCACTCTGCTTCAGATTTCATTTACCCCCTATTAAATCAGAGTACAACACAGGCATCACAAAATCTGCCATAAATAATTTTTCACAACCGTCTGCTTCACTTTTGAGTGCCCTGGACTCTCTCCAGCCATAAAACCTGGATCTACTTTTACCACTAAAGAGGATAGTCCCCCTTGGTTAGGGCTGAAGAAGTTGAAATTGAAAAGGAGCTTGCTGTTCAGGCAGATACTCTGCATGCTGTATCTTCTACAGCAAATAGGGATTTCGCCATGGAGTTGGGCAAGTCCTTGAAAATCTTGACAAGATTTATAAATAAGATATGGTGTTTATTTACTATTTTGAAAAACTTTCCATTGTGCTGTCTTTGGTAATGTAATACGATACATATTTTTGCCAAGAATAGGGTGTGGTTGCTCAGCGGCTTAGCTGATCATGAAATGTCATGCTTAAGACTTGAGTCAGAACATCAAAACAATGCACTTCTGCAATGAGAGTGCCAACAGCTTTCCCACTTTTTCTGCTAGAGTCAACTCTATTCAAGTTAGGAGCATTAGCAGGTTTTCCTGTTACTATGCCTATTCATGACTCAGATAATATTTTCGGCAAATCTTGATTTTTTTCTTGCTTGCTTCTTCATTCTGAGAATATCATCCACCCCTGCAACCCACCTTCCTCCCACATTCCTTTTATCCTTCTCTTCTCTCCGCGTTTCTTTGTCAATTTTTGATTAGTAATGTCATTGTTCTTGTGTGGTTTAAAACCAAATGAGAAGAACCGTATTTACGAATTGCTTCCAAAACACTCAGCAATGTGGGTTAATAAGCTCTCGATTTTTACAATGACCTAATGCATCCAACTCCTTAAACATCAGTCTTCTTAGTTCTGCTTGAGATTTGAGAATCAATTTTTGTAAAATACGATATAGTTCAGTGTTCAATACTCTCCCAAAGGGTCTGATGAACTAAGCCAGATGGGCTTAGTAAACTGACTCGATTAACTAAGTCATGATCGGGCTCTTTTGCAGGCAAGTTCCCTGGGCGCAGAGATTTGGTGACTCCTGTTAACACACTTCTGCAACTCCGGTGTTTAGAACAAAGCTTGACTATTCTAAGATAGTCAATAAATATTTATTGAATAAATAAAATAACTAGTGAGGTAAGTCCTCAAGTGCAACAGAGGACTTGAAATCAAAAGGTCTAGATCCATGCTAGTAAACTAGGATCCAGAGTGGTACATCAGCTATGTCCAATAAAACATCGATAAAGTCTGACCAGTGAAATATAAAAGATACACTGTTTATGAGGTATTATTTCCTGGATAATATAATTTGTAATATAAAAAACAAACATTCTATATTTCACTATAATATAAGCCGCTTGAGAACAGATACTAGGTTCTCAAATAATATTTGTTTAATGAATGTCTAAATAATGGAAAATCCATGTGCATAGGACTATTGTCTCAAGCGGACATGTGGATTTTGAGTATAGGGCTTCTACAACTCAGTTATTATGGCAAACTTAAAAAACAAAGATAAGATCCCACCTTTTCCCCCTTTCAAACTATAATACTAGAAAATTTTAGGCCTGTGTTATTTCTTTAAACACAAAGGTTCTGTTTAATATATGTCAGCTTATGGCAGCAAATACTGTTTTTTAAAATACTGTTGATAAGGGAACAGGAGTTTTGCTCTGAACTCCTCAGAACATGCAAGGAAATATTTTTGTCATAAAATCAAAGGGCTGGGCTGGATTTGTTAAAGTCCCTTCTAGATCTAGAATTTCGTGACTCTGGTATTTTCTTTTTTAAAAAACAAATGACCCATAATTACCCATGGGGAAGCAGTGCCTTTTAAAGTCACTCAGGGTTTTGTCATTGGAGAGAAAATCCTCACTGATTCAGCACCGCCTGGATCGAATCTTTTTCCTGATATATAAAGCTGCAGTAGAAAGTCTTTTTCCTCTAAGAATGCTCTGAAAATCTTGTGAAATAGCTAAGGAGAACCTATCATGGGCCATAACTGAGTCTGGGAACTTGACACCCAAACTGAGGGAAGACACGTAAGGCTATGGAAGGTTAGGGCAAAACTAGGTAAAGTGTTCAGATCGCACATGAGCTGTTTTGTGGAATGGTTAAATCATTATTTTTCAACTGTGGGCAGTGATCCACTAATAGGTCATGAAGTCAATTTCATCTGTAACAACCAGTATAAAAAAATGTTCAGAGTAGAATAGAAAATATTGAGTATATCTCACATAGTGAGCATATGTATTGTTTGGTGAAACTTTTATTTCAGGCGTGTGTGTGTGTTTCAGTGTAGGTATATACACACTAGGTCATCATGTAAAATTTATTTCTTCCAGTGGGACACACTAAAAAATGTTTGAAAACTCTGGGTTTAAATGAAAACAGCTTTTCAAGTTCCCTTCAAACTCTATAATTACTTCTATGAAATCCTGAACATCCTATGGACATCCCATGCAGTTGCAAAAAAAAAAAAAAAAAAAAAAAAAAAAAAAAAAAAGAGTAGGGTATGAATAGAAAGGTTTCTTTCTTCAAAGGAAAGAAGCACCAAACAGATCCATTGATTCTGAATGCCAGAAGCCAAGATCACTGACCTCAACCTCTTCCACATAATGGATCTGATCATACACATAGGTATAATCCCTATTTAGTGCTTGATGGAGACTAGATGTCAGCTATGCCTAATGGTGACTGTGCAAGAGCTAGATAGAATACAGGCCAGACAAGGGATTTTTGAATAACTTTGTATTGAAGTATAATATGCATACAGAAAATTGCAATTAGGAATTCTTTTTACATCCCTTGGAGAAAGGAAAAACATTATCACTCTCTCTAACTCCTCTTTCCTCCTCAGCATACTGTATTTCTGTCTAAAGCATTACTCAGAATGCATACTAGCTTCCTGAAGACAGGGAGGGAAGTTCTAGAAGTGGAAACACCTAATAGAAATTCTTCTGGTTGGGCACAGAGGCTTATGCCTGTAATCCCAGCACTGAGAGAGGCTGAGGCAGGAGGATCACTTGAAGCCAGGGGTTCAAGACCACCCTGAGTGACAAAGTGAGATACTGTCCCTACAAAAACTGAGGGAAAAAAAGGCATGGTGGCACATGCAAGTAGTCCTAGCCAGCCACTCAGGAGGCTGAGGTGGGAGGATGCCTAGAGCCCAGGAGCTTGAGGCTGCAGTGAGCCATGATCACACCACTGCATTCCAGCCTTGGAGACAGCGAGACCCTGTCTCTAAAAACACAGAAGAAAGAGATTATTCCCTCCTTAATATAGATCTATATAACATTTTATCTGTGATTTTATTTTAACTGATGTGTCACTATTCCTCATTTATTCTCCTTTTGTAAACCATTTACCAGTTTTTGGCTTTTGTAAAAGTAGTATCTCAACATTAGCTTAATAACTGGGAAGACTGCAGCACTCCAGTATAACACACACAAAATGCATGCAAAAGTAGTTTTTCACTGTGTGTGCAGTTTAAAGATCTTGAAGTGTGGAGTGACAAGGTGATAAACAGAGGATGAAACAGTTTCTTTCAAAACAAAAAACTGCATACTTTTGCTGAGGGCCTCACTTATGTCCGGGACTGTTCTAGATGCTAAATGAATGAATGAGATAGCCAGGTAAGATCTCTGATTCTGTGGCACTTACATTCTAGCCAGAAGTGAAAGGTATGGAAAAAATTAAATAAATGAACAGGGTAATTTCAGATAGCAGTGAGTGCTATGACCAAAAGCAAACAGGAGTAGTTTCATGGTGGGGTTGAAGTGCAAATCAGATTGAGGTGGTTGTTCAGGGATGACCTGTGAACCAAGATCTCAGTGAACAGGAAGAAGGTAAGCCAAGGTTTCTAGGGAAATTAAAGCAAGTTGGTGTGAGTACTAATATTTAAATAGTTCTTATTTAAAAATCTCCTGACTTGAAAAGAAAACAAAATAGAAAATTGGTAATCAAAAACAAAGAAATTCAGGCAGTGAAAAATTTTTATAGAAGTTAATTTTAAATGAATCCATTAGGTACTAAGGGAAGGACCTCTTCTTACCTTTGTTCAGGCTGCCAATGATGTCCCTTGTGTTATGGAAATGACACCCCTGCTGAGTGCAGCTCACAACCTTGGCAGCCTGTGTAAGATATTTTATGTATTCCAAAAGGAAAATCTAGTGGACCAAGCAACCAAGAGTGCCACTGAGGAAGTGTGCAACAATGTGTCAGCTCAGGATTTCCAGTGTGGCAGGAGGAAGATGCATGGGAGAAACATTCAACTGTTGGTTATTCAAGGCTTGTTAAGGACCAAGTCACTTATGCACACTTATGTAGACCTTCGCTAGAGTATGAGGAATGATTGTAGCCTCAGTAAACTCAAAGGAGTATGAAAAACTTGAAGGCTGTTCAGAGGAAGTCAATGAAAATGATTAAGAACTGAATAATGGGGCCTCTGAGAAAAGGTATAGCCAAACTGGAATCACTTAGCTGGGATTATTTATCTTGGTGAGGACATATCCAAGGTGTGCCTTAATAGGGCCTTCAAGAATATGAAAGGTAATGGTGACTAACTGTTCTTTACGACTTCTAGGAAGAGAACAAGTTGAAATGGGAAGGCTTTTAGTTAGAGATAAGAATTTCTGGATTAGAAAGTATCCAAAACACAGTGAGTTACCTAGCAAGCATTTTGGGTCTCTTTCTTTAAACTGTGAAATGGGGGCTATGAACCTAAGATCCCTGAACGCCTTCCATATAGATGGGGATAGTGATCCTTGCCAAGCTCAATGCAAAATTGTGTGGGTATATGTGTATGTATGTACATTCTGAGGGGGGTGGGAAGAGATTGGCAACTTTTATTAGATTGGGTCCATGCCTGAAATGTTTAAAAACCACTACTTTAAAAAAATGGATTATATTCTCATCTGTTTAGATGAGCTGAAGAGCACTGGTCTGAAGATGGAAAGTGAATGAGAGAGGCCTTTTCAAGTTTGCCTAGCATCTTATAAGCTACTTAGGTGACTCTGAGACCTACATGTATGGCGGTCCTAAAGATTCAAAAAAAAAAAAAAAAGATTAGGAGTTTAATGTTGGGTTTTAAAAATTACATTAAAGTGTAAAATGCATTTATGAATATATATAGAAATACTTGTCATAAAACTGGGGGGTAAGTGGTACTCCTCTGGAATAGTACCACCTTAAAAACATTTGCAACATATGAGTAAATGGGAGAAAGGTATTCTGTGGAATATTTAAAACATATGGTTTTTGTTTGCATTTCTTCCAAATGTTTGAGAAAAGTGCACAACTTGTACCTGTATACAATCGTGACTATGAATACACTATTCTGTTTTAACAAAAAATGTATTTATAAGCAAGCAGTAAAACACTGAAAGAAATCATAATGTTACTAAGTGGGAGACTATCAAGTTCCATATTAAATTTCTCATACCTAAAGCTTACTTTGCAATAAACAGTAATTTTAACTTGATGGACTAAACAGTTTTCAATAAATATAAATTTTAGAGATCCACAGGAAGTAGTGTAGTAAAAATAATAATCAATTTGGCATACAGATAATATCCACACCCACCTACCCTATGAACTGTGCAAAGTCGGGGTGGGGAAGAATTGCAGTATTTGTGAAGCAGGTGAAACATTAAATTCTATTTTGTTTTTACCTCCAAATTTGAAGCAATAGTAGAAGATACATAGTTTATGAAGCCTAAAAAGCTCATTTGTATCTTTGAAATAAATGTGGTTGGGTTTGCCTATGATTGTAACCATTTTTTAAATTTGCTAACCAGTAATAATTTCATTTTTAGTATAAAATAATTATATTATAAAACACAATAAAAATTTAAACTCACATTAGCCTTGGCTCCATTATTTTAAAAAAGTGGAATAATATAGACTAGCAGAGAAATTAAGGGCCAGAAATAATGAGATAAAGTGGGACTGGAACTCTGTTTTCTGGAATCCTGATCTGGTAGCACAAAATGCAAGCCTGAATTGTCGTAACAATGACTGAGATGGACAGGTGTGTTCCTGGACATATCGAGACATTTGCATCAAGTCATTGGTCTCTGTGAGAGTTAATTTTAGGTGTTGACTTGACTGGATTAAGGAATACCTGCAGAACTAGTAAAGCATTATTTCTGGGTGTGTCTGTGAGCATGTTTCCAGAGGAGATTGGCATGTGAGTCTGTGGACTGAGTGGGGAAGATCTGCCCTCAATGTGGGTGGGCACCATCTACTCGGCTGGGGTCCTAGATGGAACAAAAAAGGAGAGAAAATAATTTCCTCTCTCTCTTTCATTAAGTGGGACAGTGTCCTCCTCCTTCCCTTGGATATCAGAACTCCAGCTTCTCCAGTCTTGGGATTATATGATTTACACCATCAGCCCCCTGGATTCTCAGGCCTTTGGCCTTGTACTGATATTTATTCCACTGTCTTTTCCGGTTCTGAGGCTTTCAGACTTAGACTGAGCTATGCTCAGGGTCTCCAGCTTAGAGATGGCCTGCCATGGAACTTCTCAGCTTCCATAATCACATGAGGCAATTCCCCTAATATACCTCTTGCTTACCAATATCTATATCTGTCTATCTATAGGGAGATATTGGTTCTGTCTCTCTGGAGAACCCTGACTAATACGGATTTTGGTACTATGAGTGGTTCTAGAGGAAGATAATTATAAGAATGAGTTTCCTTCATTGGCTTGGAGGTTTCTAGAATTTGCTCACTAATCTGATTAGATCAAAAAATGCTAAGGACTCTACTTCTATTAGCACAGAGAGCACTGATAGTTCATGGTATGAACTGTTTACAGAGATACACAAAATATCTGCATTTCATATTCCTAATCAACCACTTATAAGTGGCCAAGAAATTGGCTGAATTATTTCCATCCTCTAGGGCTCTGGGGAAGGTGGAATTTAAGAGTGATAAACTACGGTATCTGGCAGGAGAGATTTCTAAGCAAAATACTGAGGGAGCTGTGTGGCTAATTTTAATTGAATAAAGTAAGCTGCAAGAAAAAAGAAAAGACTTAAAGATAGAATTTAGATTTAAAAGAGAAGCAAAACTAAAAGATTTTGAAAAATTTCAGCCTGGCCCTGAAAAAAGTTTAAAAAGCATGTTCAGACGACAAACCAAGGGTGTGGCCAAGTGACCATTTGCTAAGGAGATTAGTATAGATAGATAATAGAAGGGATTATTAAGTCAATAACGGAATGATGCTGAAGGCATTTCAGAGCTTCAAGGCTGCCCCTCCCATTGCAGGTCCAGAGCTCTAGGAAGGCAGAATGGTTTGGGGAGACAAGCCCCAGGCACCCTCCACAGGCTTGTCACCCAGAGCTACCTTGGGTCTCTGCTCTCTGCATTCTGGCTTCTCATCCACCCTTGCTATAGCTCAAGCCGGTCCAGGTGAGGCTCAACCTACTGCTCTGGAAGGCATAAGCTGTAAACCTTGGCAATGGCTACATGGTGTTAATTCTGCAGGTGCAGAGAGAGCAAGAGCTGTGGGGGCATGGCTTCCTCCATCTAAATTTTGAAGGATGTCATGGATAGCCTGGGGGCTCAGGCAGAGACTTGTCACAAGGGCAGAGCCACCGCGGAGAGCTCCTACTATGACAAAGCCTATTGGAACTTTGGAAATGGGGCCACCCCTGGACCCAGAACTATAGAGCTACCAGTTTACAGCTTCAGGCTATCAGAGCTGTAGGCCTGGGGCTCCAACCTATGTGAGCTGCTGGTAGACTAAGCCCAGCAAAGCCAAAGGAATGAGGCTGCCTGAGGCCTTGGGGGCCCAACCTCTACCCTAATGTTCCTGGGATTTGAGACATGGAATCAAAGATTATTCTCCAGCTTTAAGACTTAATGTTGTTTTCCCTGTTGGGTTTCAGACTTACTTGGGGGCAGCTACCCCTTTCTTCTTGCCTATTTCTTTTATAATAGGAATGTCTATCTTATGCCTGTCCACCACTGTATTTTGGAGTTAGATAACTTTAGTTTAATAGGCTTGTAGCTAGAAAGAAATTTGACTTAGGACGAATCATGCCTGGAGTTTCATCTACATCTGATTTAGATTAGACTTTGGACTTTGGACTTCTGAGTTGGTTCTGGAGTAAGTTAAGACTGTTGAAACTATTGGAATGGAATGAATGCATACTGCATGTGAGAAGGATGTGACTTCGGGGATTAGTGACAGAATACTATGGTTTGAATGTATTCCTCCAAGTTCATGTTTTGGAAAGTCAGCCCCAGTGCAAGTGTTGAGAGGCTGAACTTTTAAGAGGTGATTACGTCATGAAGGTTCTGTCCTTGTGAACGGATTATACTATTATTATAAAAGTGGGCTCATTATCTTGAGAGTAAATTTGTTATAAAAGGGAGCTTGGGGCAGGGTGCGGTGGCTCATGCCTGTAATCCCAGCACTTTGGGAAGCTGAGGTGGGTGCATCACCTGAGGTCAGGAGTTTGAGACCAGCCTGACCAACATGGAGAAACCCCATCTCTACCAAAAATACAAAATTAGCGGGGCATGGTGGCACATGCCTGTAATCCCAGCTACTCGGGAGGCTGAGGAAGGAGGAGAATCACTTGAACCTGGGAGGTGGAGGTTGCAGTGAGCTGAGATTGTGCCATTGCACTGCAGCCTAGGAAACAAAAGTGAAACTCGGTCTCAAAAAAAGGGGGGAGCTTGGACCTCTCTTGCTCTGTCACTATCATCCTCTCTTCCCTTTCCACCTTCCACCATGCAACATGAAGGCCCTTGCCAGATGTTGGCCCTTCAATCTTGGACTTCCCAGCCTCTAGAACTGTAAGAAATAAATCTCTCTTCTTTGTAAATTACGTAGCCTGTAGTATTCTGTTATAGCAACACAAAATGGACTAAGACAGTCTCCATCCTTTTCAGGCTTGAAGAAGAACTGTAAGCAATAAAACAATGAATTCAGATAGAGTAAATTAGTAACACATGGAGCTGAAATTTGTAAGGTTTCATTTCCGGGGTAGCCAGATAAACAAGTATATTTACACAAGAGCTGGTTGAGTAATACAAATTTTAAGCTAATACTTATGTAAGTGGCAATAGCTTTTCTGAAAGTTGCTTAAATAATGGTTTCAGTAACATAATTCTTCTCTTCTGTCCATTCACATGGCTATAATGTAGGTACACATAAAGAACCTCATTTAGACAGGTAAAGCTCTGTTCAATTTGCAGGTATAAAATTATATGGAAATTGTAGACATAAAATCACTTCTAAACTAATTATGAGCTAGGTTGAAAAAATGACAGCAAGTTATCTTATGTGGTGATCTTACCATAAAAACTGATATACTAGTATGCCCTTTACATTGAGGTATGCATGGAGGTACCCAACATCTTTCCAAGGAGTATATAAACGTAATTGTTTCAAGGAAAAGAATACTTTCAGCTTTGATAAAAATGGTTTTCCTCAAACTGAATGGCAGGAGAATGCACATGCAGCTGTGGTGTGCTGATGGCTCCCTATCTCAGTCCCCCTTCTTATAGCATGTTTCTTTGACTTTTCAAAAGTACCTGAACCTTACTTTGGTGTCTTACCCCTGGGTATAAAACTCAGGACCCCAAGCAAATGAATGATTCAAAATACTGGTTCAAATGAAACCTCCTTTAATTAAGGCACCATAAACCCAGACTGCAGTTCTTGTCTTTCCCTGTTTTGTACAATTATTTTGTAAAAGCAAAGCATGGCTTTAGAAGCAGGATATTTTACTCTATGTAATGATATTCTGAATCCATATGTACTGTAGAGTGGACAACGGAAATGATGACATTTTTCACTTAACCATATTGCCTCTTCCTACTCTCTCAACTATTGTCAAAGAATGAATCACTTCAGAGGTTGTCTAGTGACAACAAAGCAAAGGGAGTTTGGTAAGTTTGCTAAAGGGGATTAACATACTTTCTCTGAGTCACAGAAAAGTTGTATGTGGTGCGTGTGTATACACACACATGTACATATATGCACATGTATATGTATATATGAATCTGGGTTCCTAGAATTAAAAACAGATGTGGTTTTTATGCAGCTACATATTAACACATCCATTCAACTGAAAGATAAAATTGGCCTTTTCCTGACTGACTTTGCTGATTTACTTATATGGCAAATACTTTTTCATTAATTGAGTGAGCTAAATTTGTAGCTATAAAGTGCGTTTTTTAAAAAACATCAAGTTTATTGAGGTATAAGTTGAATACAATAAAATCTACCCATTTTGGGCATTCAATTTTATAAGTTTTGACAAATATATACAATCATGTAACCACCACAGCAATCAAGATATGGAATATTTCCATCGCTCCATGAAATTCCCTTGTGTCTTGTTGTAGGCAGCCAACTCCACTTTTTATCAGAGAATATACATTTGTTGTATGGATGTGCCATAATTTGGTTACCTGTTTACCAGTTAGTGGACATTTGGTTGCTTCCAATTTTTGGTGATTACGACTCTATTACAAACATTCCCGTACATATATTTGCAAGGAGACATTTTTTCATTTTCTTGTACAAATACTAGGAATGGGATTGCTGAATTTCATGCTAAGTGTATATTTAACTTAATATAAGCAACTGCCAAGCTATTTTCTAAAGCACTCTCCCATTTTGCATTCTCACTACCATGTCAGAGAGTTTTTCTGCAACCTTGCCAACTGTCAGTTTTCAAAATGCCAGCCATTCTACTAGGTATATAGTAATATATCACTGTGATTTTACTGTGCATTTGCCTAATGACTAATAATGCTGAAAAAGCTTTTCATGTGCTAATTTGACACCCATATCTAATCTGCATCTATTTTCTATTTAGATCTTCTGTCTAATTTTTATTGGGTTATTTTCTTGTTACTGAGTTGTGAGAGATCTTTACATATTCTAGACACAAGTCCTTCATCTGATATATGTTTTCGCAATTACAAAGCCTTGGAAACAGCATATTTAAAACACGAGATGTGATAATACCATTTTATCAAAATAAATTGTATTGCCAAAGATAAGTTAACTATATTTCAATTATCCTAACTATTTCTGAATATATTAAGCTAAACAAGGTTCCTCTAAGAGAAAAACCAGCAGATATAATTAATAGTCATTTGTTAAGTCTTGGTAAAGCCCTTTGGTATTATACATTCCAGAAAGCAAGAAGGCAAATGGCTCTATGAGTGTGTTGGCTCTAATCACTGTTTTACAAATCATTTTGCATGTCAAGCTATTTAGATTTTTAAATATAAATTATATAATTATATTTTTAAATTATATAATAGTTGCTAGCTGATAAACTAAATTTAATTTTTGATCATTAATTACTAAGTGATTTTTGACATACAACTCAGAAAAACTTCAAAGAATTTATGCTATTTAAGAATTCCTCCCCAAATCCCCCCAACCCATACTTTTTATATAATCAGTGCTCTTCAGCACTCACATGAATAAATGTGAAAGTTAAAAATAGGATTTATGAGTAACTATGTCTCACTATGGCAAGAAATGTTTATCCACTGATGAACTACTTAAGAAAAAAGAAAACCCCCATTTATTTTATTTAGTATTTTCAATAAAGCATATTATCAACATTTATATTATTTGTGCTATTGATATTAATAATACTTGCAATAATATCACTCACATAAATTTTAAACCTTTGAGCCTTGTAACCACAGAACATTTTTAAAAATTAAACTCTAAAATTAAATTCTATTTTTTATATATTTTTTGCAGTAAGGTATAATTGGGTGACCATATTTTTGGTTCTTTCTGGTTTTGCAGAAAGAGGAAAACTTTCAACCATAAAATATACTACATTATGATAGCATGAGTCTAAAGAGAAAAGAAAATGAGATGAATGTCCAATATATTTACTTTTATGGATAACTTCGTATCTAAGTGGCATGGTATTTACATTCCAGTAGAAATATCTACAATTAATATTTATAATTTTCCAGATATAACTTCCTTTGCAACTATTTCAACTTATGTTAATGAATTTTAAATGCCAACTTACAAATGCGCTTGTGATAGATATTTTCTAAATTCTTTTAGGGGTTTAAAAGTAAAAATTGGGAAAGGTGGGTCATGACCTTTGTAATTCTTTCCCTTTTCTCCCTGGCAGTTGTGACATTTGGCCCTGATCTCATTGTCCTAGTTTCAAGCTTCTCAGTTTGTGGTTACAATAGCAATAATTTTCCCTTGACACCAAGTGGATGGCTAGCTCATCCAGTGTCCTGTGTCCTTCCCACATTGGCTGGCTGGCAGCAGACCCTTGACTGTTCATGCCAAACTTCTTTCTCCAAGCCTCCTCCTTGACATTCCTCCTGAGCAGCTCAACAAAAGCATCATAAAAGAACGAAACACCCAGAGTGGTTCTTAACTGGGTATTCCGAAGTGTATAAAAGAATTTATTATTGAGGCTTGGGGTGTTGTTTATTAATTGATTTTTGTTCTCTCTTGTTTTCTGGGCAAATACTTTATGACAGAGAGAGGGAGAGAGAGAGAGAGAGAGTGAGAGCGAGCACGCACACAAATCTCTTGTTTTGGTGGAGTCTTGAAAAGTGTTTTCCAAAGTTTTCAAAGCTTTGGACTGAAACTCATAAACCAAACCAAATTGCTCACATCCCACAAATGCACAACCATGTGTACTCGACACCTGCAATTTTTTATACATCAAAGTTTAGGCTCTTCTGCATTCAAAGAGCTCCTGTCATCAGGCCCCTGAGGGGCATGCATATAGAGAAAGGAAGCAAACTCATTTGGCAGAGAGGCGTATGAGACTCTCCGGAGGAAGGTACTCTATTTCAAGAAAGAATGAACAGCAATAGACATTCAGAGAGGGTCTAGCAAAGAGCTCCCTGAGGACTCTTTAGCAGTGTGTGTCCTGCTAAGCCTCCAAACACACACTTATAATTGCGAGACATTTTGTTTTGCATCAGGTGACTCTAACAGCCTGATTCCCCTATCCAGGACAATGTCATTGCTTTTCTTTCTTTTAGTGGTTCTATTTTTGTCTCTTCCTTTTAAATACTGAACTGAGGTATTTGTGAAGTCTCCCTCCCTCCCTCTTCCCCACAGGTTTGGCACTCATTTTCCCCATTACTTCAACGAGTAATGACACCAAGGGCATGAAGCCAGTCCTACCGGCACTGTACACTTTCCCCTTTCTACAAAATAAAGCAAGCACCAAACCAAACACACCGCAACATTCAGCTTCAGGGATTGGGACACATTTCCAAGCCCTGTTTGCTCTGTAGTAGAATTCTGGCTGTCATTCAGCATTTGGCTTTTTCTCACGGAGCCCTTGAGCAACCTTTATTTACCATGCACACTGACTTTCATTACTATATAATACAGAAAATATTTGCTTCATTATGAAGCCAGCTGAATATTTATTTTGATTTTGTTACTTGTGGTAAACAGAGTTCAAAACACTCTCTACTACCATTGTTCCAAACTAGTCAAAAACTATGTAAACAACCCTCATAGTGATTGTGTGACACACATTTTGTGATTGTCTCACCTCCCCTTCCAGCACAAGGAAAGTTTTGTTTTAAAAAAAAAATGTTCATGTTAATTTGAAATTTTAAAGCAAATTTTACCCCTCAAAACTGTCTTCAGTCCACACTTCTGACTACCTTCATAGGAAATCATGTTACCATGAACTCCTTTCAAGGTACTTTTGGAACCAAATCTTCTCTTTGGATATGGTCCAAGGTAGGCCTAATTCTGTTCTAAGACAAGCACTATTTCCCTTAAGTTCAAGAATACTATTTTTTAGATGACATAGGTAAGAACATGTTGAGAAAAACATGTGTTTGCACCCAGATGCATTTTATCCATATGAAGATATATGTCAAAGACTTTGCTGATTCTATTTTGTTCTAGGACCAATATGCCTTGTTTACCTCAAGATGCTTTAAAAGATTGATTTGGAGTGGACCCCTTTGGCCTTTTGTATGGTCCAGTTTCTGCACGTTCACATTACAATAAACATGTCAACCCAACTACCTGCACAGGCATCCTTGCTGGCTGACATTTTGTGATACTTTTTATCATTTGGTAGAATTCTAATTGATTTTAAAATCAATAAAACCCATACTTGTTTATTTTTGCATTTTAAAGAAAGAAAAACAAATTTAGAGTAGCAGAACATTTTCAGTTTATGCCTTTAAATGCTTTGAGAAAACCGAGTATACCAGCATGAATCTAGACTAATATTTATGTCAACATTTTCTCCCCCAGGCATATCTTCCCACGGAGAATTTGGGAGTGAGATTTAGTTTTCATCTCAGACTTAAGCCCATGTATAGAGTTTCTGGAACGTCAATCCTAAAAGATCACTGTGGAGTTGCTTTTTTCCTTTTCCTGTCCTGTAAGACATTTATACCTCTACCTTTCTACTAGAGATAATCGCAAAATTGAGCTAATGTAAATGTTGTTCAGTACAGGAAGAAATCTTGGGCTCTAGGATCAAATCTGGAATCAAACTCTCGCTCCATCACTTCCTGGTTATATGGTCTTAAGCAGGTTACTAATCTTCATGAACCACAGTTTATTCTATAAAGTAGGGGGATGAATACCTACATGATAAGGTTAGTATAAGAATTAAATGTAAAAATGTTTACAAATATTTGATACAGTATTGTGCATATAGTCACTACTAGCTCCTTATTATCCTTAGTATATTGTTCTGATTATTCTGATAATTGTAATTTTCTTCACATGACAAGGATTAAATGTAGGTTTTAAAAAATATTGTATTTTCTAAATACATGCAAGTAAAGGTCAACTAAAGATATTTTATAAAAACTCAACTGATGATAAAAAAAATTTTTCAAGGTGTCTCCAGTCAACTAGGAAATCAAATACTTTCAGCATTTTGTATGAGTCTTGGTTAGTATTTTCTTTTTTGGTGTACATTTGGTAAACTCTTTGTTTATAACAAATATTTTTAAGTCTTCAGTTTCTCCATCAATAAAATGGGATGACAAAACTTTGAAATCATAGAATAATACAGATACCAAATATTACTATTAACTACCCATTTTGTAAATATGGGATATTGAAGAACTCTTAAATATACTGTGATTAAAAGATGTACCACAAGGGTATCATTTTGTATGTAGGAATGTAGGCGAACTATAAAGATTTTGTCTTATCAAGTTCAAGGTTCAATTTATTTTTGCATTAAACAAACAAAGTCAAAGAGTTCATTATCAGTGATCTTAATTTTTCCCCAAGGATAAAACATATATTTGATGCTTAATGGTAGTGACAGATTGGTTAGCTCTGAAACCAAAAGTTGTACTTTAAGGGGTGGCAAAACAGATAGTGAAGAGAGAAACTGGTTATCACCGTCAGAACAATCTAGAAGAATTTCAAACTTCTTGAGGAGGAACCATCCCCACCAAGGAAAATTAATGTGTACATTTATTGAACTGAAGAATATCACAGTGTTTAAGAACTTGAGCTTTGGAGTTCAACTGACTGGGTTTGAATCCTGAATCCATAACATTCTATTTGACCTTAGACAAATAAATTACCTAAATTCTCTGACTTTCAGTTTTCTCACCTGTGAAATAAGGGTAATCATAGTGCCTAAGAAGGCATGCTAAATACTTAGAAAAGGGCCTGGATCAAATTAAGTGCTCAACAGTGTTAGCTGTTGCTGATATTATTAGTCTCTTGGTAAGATTCATAGACAGATGTCTTTTAATCAATAGGAGGAAAGACATTAAATAGAGCATTTCTGCACTTGAACAAAAGTTTTAAGGATGTTTTCCTATCCTCCTGCCTGTGAGCCATCCCTTTGGCCTTAACTTGTACTACCATTATTATCTGCATCTGTTTTCCCTTTACCAATTATTTAAGGTAAAGCAAAAGACATAAACCTGTTCTCAAGGAGTGGACTATTCTTAAAATAGAAACAGAGGCGTACACAGGTGAAATACTGAGGATCTGCTTGAGGCCAGTCTTCAAGGCTTATGTTTTTATCCTTATAGGCTAAAATTCAAAATAGTAGAGTCTAGTGGAATGTTACATATACATAATACATATTTATTTCTTTGTTCACATATAAGTCAACATCGGAGAACAATGAATTTTGGAATCAGAAAGACCTAAGTTCAAATCCCGTATCCACCATTTAGTAATGAACTTAGGCAAGTTCATTAGTCTCTCTGAGCTCCAATGGCCTCATCCATAAAAGGAATATATTACCCATTAGCTCAAAAGATCAATGTGGGGATTAAATAAGATGGCATTTGCCAAGCACCCAGCACAATGCCTCACCCTTAGTATTTTCTCAATAATTTTTCTTTTCTCATTCACTGCATAAACTAAAAAGATAAAGATTCTAAGAATTCTCTAAAACCATGCAGCCATTGTCACACATACTAGACATCATGGTAAACCCTGAGAGCATTATTTAGTCTGTTTTATCCCCAAGTAAAATAACTTCTGACACATCCTCACAAAAACAGTATCATTTCTATAGTAAATACTAGTAACATAGTTGTTCTTCTTACCTAAATGTGAACATAATCTACACCTATGCCATTAGAACACAAGATCATCTCCATCACAGGTACTTATACTTCACAATTTCATCAATTAATGAAAAAAATGGTTTGCTACTTTATGGTTTAGATCCATTTCTGTTTGTGGCATATACAGACAATCTATTCAAAAGCATGCTGACAATGTTATAGTCTATGTACAGAGAAAGTCCTAGCTTCTCTTCTAAGATCATTTTAACGGAGCTATAAGCCATGTACACTGAATTCATGAGTTGGGCCACATGTATACAGCAGATTTCTCCATATCTTTGTGGAGAAACTACAAGTCACTACAGTACACACTTAGACTGAAAAAGGACTGCAAACTATCCAAACTTTCATTCACCCCGAACTGATTCATGAAGTTATTTTCTTTCTTGTAATCTCCAATATTCATCTTCTTAGAAACACTCCTCCACTCTCTGTCTTCCAACGCTGAATGAGTTCTATACCTGTAACTCCCATGGCTTACTAAAGAGCAAAAGACAAACCCCTGAGAAGAATACCTCACTAGCTTTGCCTTTTAATCTACTGCTGGCTTACTGAGAAGGTTCAGTTTTCTCCTGCAGATAATTCTTTAACATTTATGTAAGCACTGGTATTCATTACACACTGAAGGAGAAAGACAAAAAGTAATGTATCCTCAGCTAGATCATAAAAGGTTGTCAGCTCATCAGTGACTTCCTATGATGTCATCAGCAACAGGAAAGCTAGAACAGTTAAGCTCCTCAAAAACTGAAGATGAAATTACAACTTTAGTATTGACCCAGTTATGTGGCCTAGTGTGTGCAGCAGAGCTCACTTTAATATATGGCTCCTTATCCCTATAAAACACATCAAAGGCCAGATTTTCAAAGTCTTCTATGACTGGCCATTTGGAAAGAGGTATACCCAGGCCCCCAAAGCCTTCATTTTAAGCAGATGGCAGTGGCAATGGCAAAGCTAGAAATTGCAAGCACAGGCTTGTAAAGACACAGTTTAACACCTGTCCTGACTAGGGAGGGGCTGGCATGGAAGGGGAACCATCACGCTGTTCTATAAAATCAGGTACTGTGCTGGCTTGTGGCAGGTCGTAGAAGGCTGAGAAGTGTAATTCCTATTTGCTTTTCCTTAGCCCCGCTCTCCCCTGGAGGGCAGAACCGACCAAATGACTTGCAGGCCACTAGGTGGCGCTGCTTTTTACTACCCAGTCTGTGAATGAGAGCAAAGCCACCTGTCAGGAGCTCCATCTTCTTAAAAAGTTTAAATGATAAAAGAAAAATCTGTCAGGTTCTCCTTACTATAGCAGCTAAAGGTATATTACTCAACTCATTTTGAAATCCTGTAGTCAATATCATCTGAGACTATAAAAGCAAATACCTAGCACATTTGAGAGACTCAATAAAGAAATATATAACTAAATTGAGGACCTATGATTTTTTTCCTTCTTTTTTGAAGACAACAAACCATACATTCAACTGAGCTGCTTGTTTGCAGAGTCATTTGAAAAGCCAGTGCCTCCCAGCTTTGAATCTTAATAACTGCCTCTGAAAGTCTGTGTAGAAGATACAACTTAATCTTTACGAGTCCACGTTAATCCTCCTAATAAACACCTGGCAAAATGTCAGCGCATGAAAGTTTTTTGTTTGTTTGTTTGTTTTCTCTCTCTCTCTCCGAAATTTTCCTCAAACTTTGGAAATCTTACTACAGGAAAATAGAAGATTGGAGTCTGCTATGTAGATAAAAATACACATTTATCACACATCCTAAGTTACTTTGATGTATAACGTTCCCTTTAAAGTTTAAACCAAACTCTTTGATACAATGACTCTTTTAGAATAAAGCTCTCATTTGCCTTCAGAAGATATTTTGAATTTCATCTATGAAGAGTGTTAAAGGAGAGGAAACTTTTGATACACAAGGTAATAATGAAAAGCCAGCTGCTCTTCTATAGCCAAAACTTTATTCACAATTGTTATGTGTGTGAGAGTAATAACCATTATCATCCAACCATCCCAAAGTAGCCCTTTAGTGGATTTGGGTTTTCATTTGGCATTAAAAATTATTATTATTATAACATATATTTTTCCTTTTAAATATTTGTATACTTGTGCAGCACCAAAAACTTAGTTAAAAATTGAACTGAGGACCTTTTGTTCCAGGTAATATAGCTCAAAACTGTATGCTCAATCATTTGGAGAAACTGTATTTCAAAATGTTATCCCTCCCAGGCTGAGATCATTACATTCTCTGCCTCCTGGGACACACATATTTAAGGTTTTTGTCTTCTTAGCATCTCCTATTATAGAACAAAAAATGGATTCCTTTTACAAACTCAGCAGGTCTTTGAAGAGGCATCATGCCATTCTTCATCTTCTGACATTACACATGAGGCTTTAGCTTTGTTTGTATTTTCTGTAGTGAATTCTTTTCCTTCCCTTGGCAGTCCATGGTGAATTTCCCAGATCTTCCTTTCTATCCCCAACAGAAAAAAAACACTGGATCTGAAATCCTGTCTTATTTTAAAACTGATTAGAAGTAAGACATGTATAGCAGCCTTGTGACTAAGAACTAATATTTACCAGCCCACACAAATCTCTCAGTAGTCTGGATTTCCCCAAAGAGGGTCAGCTATTAGAAGAATGAATGGAGTCAGCATTTTCTTTCCTTTTTAAAAATTGAGATACAATTTCACATTCCATAAAATTCACTTTTTTGTGAGTGAATTAAAGTGTAAAGTGCAGTGGTTTTAACTGTATAAGATTGTACAACTATCATCACTAACTCCAGAACATTCTTATTACCCCCAAAACAAACCCCGTTCCTCTCCCCACTCCCAGCCCCTGACAGCCACTAATCTACTTTTTGTATCTATGGGTTTGACTATTTTGAACATTAACTACAAATGGAATAATATAATATGGGCCCTTTTATGTCCGGCTTCTTTCACAAAGCATAATGTTTTCAGGGTTCATCTATGTTGTGACATGAATCAGTACTTCATTCCTTTTTACGGCTAAATAATATTCCACATTTTCTGCTCTTTTGCCTATCATAAACTGTTGTTCTTTGTTCGGGCGAGTTGCTAATATGGGTCTCCAAATGGCGTTAAGGAAAAGATTAACCTATGTGCTAAAACATTAATAGCTCAACCAAATAGATTTTGAAGTCAAGAAATTCCTGGTAGTCTGGTAAGTAAAAATAAATCTCTTGATTTTCCCCTCTTCTGCTTTCATACCTCAATAATAATCACTGGAAAAAGTAAATGGCCCTTAAATATGACCATCTCTTCAAAATGATGCATCATATTAAAATTGCGGTAATTTTTAGGAAAGCCTACCTATAATAAAGAAGCATTTGGCTTTGAATTAAAGATATATAGATAACGTATATATATACACATTATATATCTGATAAAGTCTCGTGTTTACTAAAATAAAGTCTTGTTTTTATTTACCTAAAAATTTAACCTAAAATGCTTTTCATAAAGTAGGACTGTCAGGCCAATTACTGCATCCTAGATGCTGACTGCAGTGTCTTGTGCTTATGGAATGAGTAGAAGAATGGGTCCTGATCTACCCTGTCATTAAACTTTTACTTTTTAAGACAGAGTCCTATATTTATAGTAGTATTTATAGAAACCTAACACATCTTTTAAACGGTGCTAGTGATTTTACAGATTTGTTACTGTTTTTGTGGTGTTCTGTTAACAAAGTTGCATGGGTATTGAGGGGTCTGCCTCGATCTAATTTTCTCATGAGTCTGGTTCTAGTGTGTGTTTCCTAGGATGCAAGGTGTTTTCCAGAGATGCATATTGTACCACAGCAGAACTCTTGTATCTGTAAAAGCATACTCACGAAGAATAATGCAAGGAAGGCTACCTGAGAATATTACCAAAAACATAATACATAAATTTTAAGAGAATTTTAAGCAGGATCTGCAGTGGTTAGCTAGCTAGTACCACAGTGAACATATCTCAGGGTGTTTGAGGAAGATTTAAAATGGAGTACAAATTTAAAATTGAATACACATAGTAAGTTACTGGATGGTACAAAGTAGTGTACTATAGATTAAAAACTTAGGCTCAGACCACACGAGGGATCAGGGGTCAACCACTTTCTGATTATATGATCTTGGAGACACAAATTATCCTTTTGTCATCTATCAGATGGCTGTATGAAGATGAAATGGGATAAACTATAAAGTGCCTAGCACCTTACCTGACATTCCTCCAGTAAGTACTGATAGAGCATTCAAGAGTCAGGCACTACATTAGAGTCTGAGAATACAGCCGTGAATGAAACACAATTTTAAGTCTTCCAAATTTTTCTTAAAGTTAGCTATTATAGGCCAGGCTCAGTGGTTCACGCCTGTAATCCCAGCACTTTGGGAGGCTGAGGCAGGCAGATCACAAGGTCAGCAGATCGAGACCATCCCGGCCAACATAGTGAAACCCCATCTCTACAAAAAATACAAAAATTAGCTGGGTGTGGTGGTGCACACCTGTAATCCCAGCTACTAGGGAGACTGAGGCAGGAGAATTGCTTGAACCAGGGAGGTAGAGATTGCAGTGAGCTGAGATCATGCCACTGCACTCCAGTCTGGGTGACAGAGCAAGACTCTGTCTCAAAAACAAACAAACAAACAAAAAACGCTATTATAATGTTTGCCATTTACTGATATCTGCCACATATTTCCAAAAACTGAGCATCCTCAGTAAGGAATAACAACAAGCAAATTCAGTGTTACAGTGTTATCTATTCTTTAATGCCTTACTGGAACACATTAAAGGAAAATGAAGACATAGGCACCAGGGGTGATTTGTTTCTAGGCCATGTTGCCTGAGGGGCTTGGAATTTGCGAATGCAGGACACACAAGTCCCTGGCAGAGCGGTCATGACCTAGTGAAGATGACACCGTGTTTCATAAAAAGCTTTCAGAACGCAATGTCCAGGAAGCCTCCAAAGGAATTTTGCAGGAAACTAATATGGATCCTTTGAAAATAAAAGGAAAAGAAAAAAGAAAAAAGAAAAAAAAAAAAAACCCTGCCAACAACCCATCATGGGCAGCAGGGAAGTGTGCATAAATGCGGGTGGGGGACAAAGGCTCGGGACTGGAGCTAAGCCAGTGTGAATCGAGGCTGCATGTGCCTGGGTGCAGTGGACCTTGCACACGTGGGGAAATGCACACGTGGTGCAATGAGCATCTCCGTGCTCAGAATCGTGGGGGTGAGGGAGAGGGGCTGCCCGGCGTGTGCAGACTCTGCGCCGGCTCGTCTGTTTGGGTAAGCCAAGTGCAGGGTCCTCACTAGCTGCGGAGGAGTTGGCGCCGGGCACCGGAGTCGCAGCCAACAACAGCAAATGGTGGCGGCGAGGAGGAAGCCTGCGGTGCTGCAGCCCCCTCTAGGGTAACATTCACCAGCTCGAGAAGAAAGCGAATGCAAGAGGGCAGTGCGGAAGGGACACGCTTGAAACCCGAGCAAGGGGATGGGGCCGGAGAGAGGAGAAGGAAGCCAGCCTTGCTTCCAAAATACTGCCGTCAGGTCCTGCTGACACCAAAGCAAAAACATCCCTGGCCACCCGAGGGGCTGGGAGGCCGCCTTCAGCTGTCCGTGGGGGTGGCTGCCCTGAGGGTGTTGGGTTCTTAGCAAAAGATCAAAAGGCGAGCTCCTACTCTGAAAGCAAAACTGGCCTGTGTTTTCCAGAGGAGTTTCATTTTCACCAGAAGTTATTTTTCAAAAATAACAAGTTCGGTTGATAGTCTTTCTCTCTCTCTATTTCTCTTATCATTCCTATCCTAAGTTTTTCTCCATCTCTCCCCCTCCTTTCTCTTCCTATGATTAAGACTAGGAACGTGCAGCGAATGCTTTCAGGTCACATAATGCCAATGAAGAGACTTTAGATTCTGCTTGATGTTGTCTGGCCTGATGCAGAGAATAAACAAAAACCAGCATACCACCGTCAGGCACGCATTAGCAAAAGTTTCCTGGCTCCTCACTGACTCAAGAGTGACCTTGATCCTCTCCTTCCCATTCCAGCGGGCAGCAACAGCAGCGGGCATTAGCAGACAGGCGTGTGTGAGTGCCTGGGGAATGGCGCCTGGTCTTGGCACTGCGAGTGTATCAGTGTTAACAGCTGGGGGCATAAGTCATGCTTAATCAGGATTTAGTGGCAACTTTCGGTCTCAGATTAGCCCAGCTAGCAGGCAGGGGCTGTGTTCTTGCCAAAGCTGGTCAGCTCAAAAGGTCACGTGATCTCCTGGGGTTAATACTGGTATTTAATGAAATGCTTTGCTTATCACTGTTCTGGGTCAAGGGCTTTGTTTGTCACTGAGAAGAAATCACTGCCAAGTATAATATGATCTAGTGTTGTGGGTAGCTCTCCTTACCTCTCAAAAGTTATCTCTGTAACTTAGACCCTAGAAGGCCAGTTAGCTAGGAGCAAGTTCAAAAAGAATTCAGAAAGGGAGGTGCTGGGGGTGGACAGGGAGGCAGGTCAGTAGATGATTTCTCTGACATCCTAAGGAGTTCAGACTTGGCCCTGTAGCAGTGAGAAGGCAGTTAAGGATTTTAAGCATTGTGCAAAACAGAGTAATAGATTGCAGTCTGTCACGACTAGAAGAAGGGGTCTCATTGGGAGAAATTGGAGGGACAATTCAGACTCCGAACCAAACTAGCAGCCCTGGGGATGGAGAAAAGGGAGTGAATACAAGATATGTGAATGATGTAAAATTTACAGGCCATGGTGACTATTTGGACACGGGCCATGGAGAGAACACTGCTCTGGCAGCCTAGCTAGGCAGACGCTGTTGCTGCTATTGAGGAAGTTAAGACATGAAGATAAGCAGTGGATTTGCAAGAGGACTGGAGTGGAGATAGTGAGTTCAGTTTTGATATGCAGTGTGGCCCTCCATGGGAATCCCTCTTAGCCACAGAGAATTGCCTTGCCCAAGATTACAACCGTCCTAGATGGTGACCCACAGCCAATGACTGGCTGATGCTCAGATAACAAGGCTGAGCCACTCTGGCTTCAATTTGAGACAATTCCGAAGGGTTATTTTAGCTCTAGAGTGTCCCTTATGGTTGGCTACAACTTGACGGTGGGTCAGCTTATCCCTACACCTACTGCTCCTGCCTTCCTGTCTTCCTTACAGGTGTATCTCTCAAGGGCACTCCCCAACAAACATTTTTGCAGGAAGCTCTCCATCTCAGAGTCTGCTTCCAGGTCATGCTGTATAATACAGTGTAGGAGAAAGGATTCTAGGAAGATGGCTGAGAAAAAAGGATGTGGTTCTGGAAACTAAAGAGGGATCTTCCTGGAGGAGGGAGGAATCAGCAGCATCAATTACTCACAGAGAGGTAAAATAAAATAAGAGCTGAAAAGTGTCTGCTGAGCAACAGAGAGGTGGGCCATGGGTGACCTTGGCAAGAGCAGTTGAAAGGAGCAGTGGGCCGAAGATGTCCTGGGCAATTGGGGAAGTGCAGAGAGGCCGTGCAGACCACTGTCTGAAGAAGCTTGTCTGTTGAGATAAAGGGAGCCAATGTAGTGCAAGGTAAAGAAGGATACAGAATCAAGTGTTCCCCTGATCAGAAAAGAACTGAGTAGAGGTGAAATAAGAGCAAGAAAGAGGATACTGAAATTGGGAAAAGAGCAGAGCATGAAAAGAGTGATGTGCTTGAGGAGGTGCATGGGATGTGGTCCAGAGTCATGCCTTTCTCTGACACTGGCCATAGAGAAGTGTGAAGGAAGGAAATGGAAGAGGCGAGTGGCTGGACACCTTCTCCTAAAGCAAGCCCCACATCCTTCCCCAAGCATTTACAGTCCTGCACAATCTTCTTCAGCCTCTACTTCTGCCCTTATTTCCCACTAGCCTCCTTCAGACTTGCAATCCTCAAACCAATCTAAACCCCTGAAAACCTTCCAGGGTGCCCCCAATTCTATTACTGTTGAATCTGGTTGTTGCTGTTTCCCTGACCTGCCCTTCTAGCTTTATGCAAGATTATCTGTTTGAACACGTTTACCTGTTCTTTAAAGTAAAAGGTCAAATATTATCTAACCACATAATATGGTTAGGCTCCATGTCCCCACCCAAATCTCATCTTGTAGCTCCCATAATTGCCACCTGTTGTGGGAGGAAACCCGAGGAAGATGACTGAATCATGTTTTTCCCGTGCTGTTCTCATGATAGTGAATGGGTCTCATGAGATGGGATGGTTTTAAAAATGGGAGTTTCTCTGTACAAGCCCTCTCTTTGCCTGCCACCATCCACGTAAGATGGGACTTGCTCCTCCTTGCCATCCGTCATGATTGTGAGGCTTGCCCAGTCTTGGGTATGTCTTTATCAGCAGCGTGAAAATGAATTAATATACCACATTCCTCTGCTTTCTGTCCTGGTCTCACAGATCTCTTCAAAGGAAGGTCCAGTTCACTTCCATTTCTCCCTAGAATACTCTCCGTCAGAACCCTTCCCTGGACTTCAAATCTCCTAGCTAACCAAATAGATCAGAGCCCCTACCTCCAACCCCTTCCATATATTCTCATATTAGTGTGTTCCTTCATAATACAGATCAGTGTTGCAGTTACATATTTGCGTGAGTATTTGACCAATTCTGGTTTCCCCATTAGATCATAACTTTGTAAAGTCAGAGACTCACCATTACATCCCCAGAGCAGTGTCTGGCACATTTATTGGTTGGATAAATAAATGAATACTTGCTACAGTCTACCTTAAGGTTTTCTCACATATGAAGAGACTAAAGATATAAATTCTGTAGTGACAGAGGCCATGTATTTTCATCTTTTTATTTCCTAAAGTATCTAGTATAAGTCCTTGTACAACAGGCACTCAATATACCATACCTGTGTGAGCAATAAACTTTTAAAATGATTCTTGAAAAGAATTACTAGACTGTATAATCCTAGAGCAGACTGGTTTTGGGAACTGCTATGCCATGACATCTCAACTCCCTCTTTGACTGTTTTATGCTTTCACAAGTTACAAAGCATGCATTTAGCATCTATTGTGACCCAGATGTTGCACCAGGTGCTGGGGATACAGTAGTGATCAAAGCCAGATGTAGTCCCTGTCTTCATGGAGTTCCCAGTCTAGTAGTTGACTTATACACCAGTCAAAGCATCACATACGTGAAAAATTCAACTGTGGTTATGATCTTGAAGAGGCACATAGAACTGAATACTGAATAAGGTGATACCAGCAAGCTGGGGAACGGTACTAAATGAGATGGGAGAGGCAGACTCAGCCAGATCTTGCAGGGCAGGCAGGTCATGTTAAAGACTGTAGAAGCCATTTCAGTGTTTCAATTCAGGGTGGGAGTGACATTAACCAACTGCATTTCTAAAATATCACTCTGTCTTCAGGGTGGAGATACCATACCTCTTGCAAAATTTTCTAACCACCTGCCCTATTGAAAGGAACTGTTCAGGTAATCTACCTGTTTTATTTTCTTCAAAATCTTCATTACTCTTGAACATTTTCTTTTCTTTTTCTCATTTTCTGTTCTCATGTGTCCCATCTGCCTGCTCTAATAGAAAGTTGGCTCTATGAAGATCAGCAATCTTGTCTATCCTGTTCTTTACTACAGAGTATATACAATAGTTCCAGGCATACTCTAGGTATCCATAAAAATTTGCCAAAATTGAATTTTAACCTTTGTGGTTGGGAGGTGAGACAGAAGAGATGCATGCTGGAGCTTCTGGGAATAATACCATTTCTTCTTTACTAACTGAGCTCAGCCTCTTGTTTTTTTTGTTTGTTTGTTTTTTGTTTTCATGAAAATGGGTCCATAAGGACCTTGCCCAAAGCTTTTATGACAATGAATTCTTTTAAATAAGATAATTTTAAAAACTTGTACAGTCTCTTAAGAGCTAATATAAACATGTACTCTCCCTGTAATTGCTCTTTTCTAAGCTGCTGAATCTATGGTCTACAAGCTATCCTTCCTGTGTTGGAAAAGTTACACAAAGGTTCATCGTCTCCTGGCTAGATGATTTATTATGATAACCTACCTGTGTGAAACACTAAAATTTACAGTTTCTAACAGCTCCTTGGATTGGTGAAAAGATATGAGAATTGCAGTTAGCATTCCCCTAAATAACAAAGCATTATATGGACACATTCTATATTGAATCCAGTAGAAATTCCATGTTCTATATATCAGGACATATACACATTATGGAACAGATCTGTTACAATTTTATGAGTCATTTTGTTAAAACTTGTGGAACTATTTGAAAATTTTCCTAGTCCACTCTTAAGTGTGTAGTTTAGATTGTAGCCAGTAGTTAGGTTTAATTAGCTTTGAGTGAATAAATGAAGTTTTCTGCTCAGATCTCTGGGATTAATATAAAACTGGGTATAAAATCATGGCTTCCTTTTCAAATTTTGCCTTGAATTTGACCTTTCTGAGTAGTTGCCCAGTTTGAGCTGAGGTATATCACCAACTTTACATATATCAAGATCAAGTCTATTAAAAGCAATCTGGCTTCCCCAATTTCAGCCCATCAGGGAAGTTCAAAATTGTTTTTTCTTAATGGCAATATTAAATTAAATCTACCCATTACAGACCCTAAGACATTCCAATAATTTATATCATAGTTCATGAATAAAATTATCCAATCTAGGCCAGAGGAAATAAGGAGTCATTCTGTTATGTTTCACTTCATAAAGACATTTATTCTTTTAGGGGAAAGAACACAAACATTGATACCATTTTGGTTATTATAGGTCTTCAATAGAATCTATATGAAGAATTAATGTACAGTCATTAAAACTGTTCACAACTTTTGAGTGATAAAGTCATACAAATGAAGTTTTTATGTTTTTGTTTTTAGTTGTAGCCAGCATGGGAAGGGTTTATAAAAGCCTACTCATCTATTCACATTTTACAGGATTTACACTTCCCCATTCTTTTAAAAACAAACAGGAGGTTTTGTTGGTTAAAAACAACTAGCCAAAGTTATTTTAAAAGATTTAAATAGTAAGAAAGATGAAAATGTTTTCATTCTAATCCTATTAAACGATGTTGCCTATTTTGAGTAAATGTCAGTTAAAACCTCTATATATTTTCCAGTAGTCAAAGTTTCAAAAGCTAAAGCAAGATTCGAAACAAAGGAGGTAGGGACACTTGCTACTATCTGAAGACACTAAATCCCATAACTAAAGGTACAGACATAATTTTAACTCATGGAAGAACCATCATACTACAAATAATTTATAAACTATCTTGACATATGTTATCACACTTGATCCTTATAATAATTGTATGAGTGTCAGAGCCAGTACTAATGATTCCTGTTTTCAAACAAAGGGGAAACAAGGACAATAAAAGAGGTTATCTGAGGCCCTCAGCAAGCAACCACTGGAATGTGAGTTTTCTTGGCTCAATCTACTGCTCATTTCTACTATATGACTACTTTATTTTAGCAAAGCATTTGATAATTTTTGGTGATGTGCTATGGGAAAGACAGACTAATGTAAGCTACATAAGATTCGGAATGTGGGTTTTATTGGCTCAATCTAGTGCTCATTTCTACTATATGACTATTTTAGCAAAGCATTTGATAATTTTTGGTTATTTGCTATGGGAAACACAGAATAATATGGGCTACCTAAGATTCTAACTGAAAGATACATCCATGGTGAAAACCTATACATTTAACTCAACAAACATTTACTGAGCACTTACTATGTGCTGGGCTCTCTGATAGGTCTATAGAAACTAGTAAATTAATGCCAATATAAAGAGATATGTGACAGACTCGATATTGGTCTAATTAACATTTTCATCAATGATTTTATTAAAGACACAAAAAAAGAGTATTTTATGTAATCTATGGTTGGCACACAACTGAGATGAGTAGCTAAAAAAAATCCTTTCCAACCAGAACAACAGACCAAAGTTAATGAGCTGGCCTCTTTAAAGAGATATATGTCAGATTCTGAATTTAGGTGTAAAAGGGAAAATTCATTATCCAACAGAGAATAAGGAAGGGTTTTATCATTGTTCATGTGAAAATGCTATGGGCTTTCAGTTTTCTATAAACTTTGTAAAATTCTGAAGTGTCGTGGCTGGTGGAAAAATGTACAATTTTATGCCACATGAATTTAAAAAAACAACCCAGCATACATAGACATTAGTTGTGCTGCATCTGTACTAGTGAGGTCTTATGAGTACCATGCTCAGTCCTGGAGGTCACATTTTTAGAAGGATCTTGATAATTTGCTACTTATTTAGGTGGGTAAGGATTGGTCAAGGGAAGAAAAGTTAGAAGAACGGGGCTGTTGACTTGACACAGAGAAGACTTTGGGGCAGCTGAGAGATTTTCTTTGTCAAGGTGGAAGAAGGTGAAGACTTCTGGAAATGTTCAAGCAGAGGCTGGGTGACCATCTGCCAAGGAATGTAGCAAAGAGGATTCCAGCTTTGAGTGGCAGTTTGGACTAATGACCTCTAATGTTGCTTCCAAGTCAAAGATTTTGTTTCTAGTATAGAGTCCTATATACTATTTCTTATCCCCAGTGCAGTTTCTTCCAAATTTCAGGAATCTGGGTCTTCAAACATCTTAAAGGATGTTCATAATTGTCTCTGAATGAACATGTACAAGCTTAGTCCAAGAGAGACTTGTGAATAATGAGGCACCCTGATACACTTTTAGCTTCTTCCAACAATGGGATATTTTATGGGATTTTCTTCTGACAGTGCCAGACTCTTGAAAGTCATCCTAAGCCGCCCTCTTCTGCATCTGCATGCTGGACATATAAATTCAACATTTCAACAAGTAAAAACACCTCTGGGGCATTTCTGAACCTGAACTGGTCCCCCAGGTCTGTCTTGAATGTAATCTACTTTTTGGATATTGTCCAGTAGGTGACCAGGGGTTGATGGCACAGGTATGGCATGTGTGTAGTGTGTATACCTAGTAGAGGGCATTTAACCATTGTTCCACATCCCTGGCCTACACAGTCTCTCTGGCATTCAATGATTAGCGTACGCATCTGGGCAGTTTGGCACCATATCCCTACCATCTCTGTAGGGACCTAATATATCCAAATGTCATATGACCCATTCAGCCTGTTTTATGTTTGTACAGATCATTTATGGCTAAATCACTATGGGGCTAATCATTCTAACCCACTTCCTGCCCAATTAAAATACTTACTGTTCTGTTAGTGGTACAGGGGGCCTCAACTTTCTGCCCCTTTCATTCAATCTCATTCAGCAAACATTTATTTATCCCTTTGAGATGTACAGTTTTCATTCTAGCTCAAGGGATGTGTGCCTCGTGCAAGGAGAAGTTGAAAGGCAATGGATTGGCCTTGCCCTAGTATCTCTGGTATAGAGGAATTCACCAGCCTCTTTTAGTTCTGTCATGCATGGGGATTAAGGAAACAGTATAGGCAGTTTGGGATGAGATCCCAGGAGGAAGTCACATGAAACCCTTTTAAATGCACAAAATATGTGTCTAAAGCATGCTTTAGTTTTCTACACACCGCTAGAATATTTTTAAGGTTTGCATAAACACACACCTGGAGAAAAGTTAGAACTAGATCAGTTCCAAGTCCATAAGAAGGTTTATTGAGACATTCTTCTGGATTAGCAACCTCTAACATAAGTAAGAAAAGAGTGAGTAATGCTGAACTTGGCATCAGAAGGAGAACTCAGGCAAGCACACTTTAGGAAGCCATTGTGGGTCACAGAAAAATAATGCTGTTGGTGAAACTTTGCAATACATGCTTAGATACTTTAAAATCTTGTTAAAAATGTTGTCTAGAAACCACCTGGTGCTTATTAAGAATGTGCAATCTCAGGCCCAACTCTGGGCCTTCGGAATCAGTATTTGCATTTCAACAATATCCCCAGGTGATTTTTGTGTATATAAAATGTTAAGAAGTCGTTTTAAATTTTACTACTATCGGCCAGGTATGGTGGTTCATGTCTGTAATCCCGGCACTCTGGAAGGCTGATGTGGGTGGATCACTTGAGGTCAGGAGTTTGAGACCAGCCTGGCCAACATAGTAAAACCCTGTCTCTACTAAAAATGCAAAAATTAGCTGGGTGTCGTAGCACACTCCTGTAATCCCAGCTACCTGGGAGGCTGAGGTAGGAGAATCGCTTGAATCCGGGAGGCAGAGGTTGCAGTGAGCCGAGATAGCACCACTGCACTTCAGCTGGGTGACAGAGCGAGACTCCATCTCAAAACAAAAACAAAAACAAAAATCAAAATGTACTACTATCATGTCAATAGAGAATTAAAGTAGAATAAAATTTTTAATGAAAAAATCCTTAGCATTTAACAATAGAACTTTTAGACTCCTCCTTCTAAAGGAGAATGATAAATTAATAAGAGCATTATTTAGGCCTAATGAATAAAATTAATGCTGCTCTGCCATTTTAAGTTAATGTTAATCTTTTTTCCAGGATCAAGGGAATCCTGGAAGCATTGTTCTGTGTATTCGACTTTAATTTAATTAGCAACTGGAGAAGCAATAGAGTCAAAGTTTTGATTTAAAAACCCTCACTTATTTAACCTCTTAGATTTTCTGCTCACACTAGCACACGGACACATCAAACATATCCAGATCCCAATACCCAAACAGAGACTCGAAGCATTTTTAGGGTATGTAATGCAAGGTTACTCTCTTTTTTCCCCTTAACCACACAGAGCTATTTTGCAATCACAATAAGGTTTTGCAAAAGTATGGGTAAAAACTATAAAAGTTATGAAGTCATATTTAGATTGACTAAGAGGTTATGATTTCCAAGTAGAGAGTAATGTTTCCAAAAATAGTATAGCTGATTTAGTGGCAAAGAATATGTCATTATGAAATGCAAAATTTATAGATGCAAATTCACGTATGTGTATGTATGTATATTTATATACACACATAAACTCAAAAATGCTATGAACTAATGAAAATAGCAACTGGTGGTGGGGTTTGTAAAAATGCTATAATTCAGACACACACCATTAAAAAACTCATTGATAAATCATTGGAACTTATAGCTGACTTTTGATTTATTTTTATGCCGACTGTAGTGGTGACTCCAGGGAGACGTTTATACACCGACAATTTCAGTGAGGAGCAGCAATAGCTAATCTGCTCAGTTTTTGAACTCTGAGAGTTATGCTTTGAATTAAAGAAGATTTATGGAGGGTGCAATGGCCTTTTATGGATTACACACTAAAGATCAGAATGAGTAAGAAAGAAGGCATTCAAAAGAACTGAAGCTTTTTATTTATGCACATTAAAGAAATATACAGTTGAAATGGTCAAAAATCATGTAGATTGCCTCACTTTTATATATAGCACAATTTGCTTCTTCTATTTGCATGCCGCTGTTTGATATGTTCCAATTGTGTTTTTCTTGTTTTTTGTTTTGTTTTTTGAGGCAGGGTTTTGGCTGGAATGCACTGGTGTGATCATAGCTCATTGTAGCCTTGAACTCCTGGACTCACACACAATTCTCCTATCTTAGCCTCCTGAATAGCTGGGCCTACAGGTGCGTGCTACCTTGCCAGCTAATTAATTAATTTTATTTTTTTTTTCTGGTAGAGATAGGGGTCTCACAATGTTACTAAAGCTCCTCTTAAGCTCCTGGACTCAAGCAGTCCTCCCACCTTGGACTCACAAAGTGCTGGGATTTATAGATGTGAGCTATTGATAGATGTGGGATGGCAAACCCAGCCCCAATTCTTGTATTTGTATAATTTCTTTTCTTTTTTTATTGGTAAACAAGAGAGAACCTTGCATTCATCAGGGACTATGTTCCAAATATTCTGTTTCCTCTTTAAGTCCAAATACAGTGCCAAACACAACAGATTTTATAAAAGCCTATTGAAGTTTGTGGAAAAATTATATAATGATCCAAAATTGCTTTACCATGCTTGGATGACTGTAAGATGTTTAAAACAAAGGGTAGCCCCTAAGAAATAACCTTGTTTGGGGGATACAGGATAGGTGGAGAAGGAGGGTGGCAAACTGCCTGACAGCTCCAGCACTGCAGAGCTTTGCAGACATCAGACTTCAAAGACCTGGACTAGGCACAGAAGAAGGAAGAGGTACTCTACTCTTTACCAAGTACTAAGCACATCCGTTTGAACACAGTCATGGGAAATGAGTAGGAACTGAGCAGTCTCATCGCCTCTACATTCATTTTGAATGGCAGAGCAGGCTCCGCCTCTGCTTTCGAGAGCCAACACAAGCTTAAATGAAACTTTTTAGCTAATTGAAAGGTTTAGGAAAATGTAACCTGCAAGGCTTTGTGCTTACCTCCTGAAGCTTCAAGCCTCAATGCAGGTTCTGGGCTCCTGCCTCAGCAAGACAGTCTCTTGAGAGTTTAAGAGAGCAAGAGAAAAATGTGGGCAAAGCCAGTTAACTCCTCTAGTTTAAGTTGAATTGCACTAAAAGAAATAGATTTCTTAGCCAAGAAGCACAAAATGATTGAAACTTTTAAAAAATCATATTTATCTTCCTTTTTGCCATTGTTGCTTTATCAACTTTCTATAATATCTGTTTATGGTGACTTATAATTTGTTTAGATATAGAAGTCAGCTTCCAAATATTTTAGTAACACACTTCTATGACATAGCTCGAGAACCTGTTTTTCTACCCATCAAGGAGCTTTCGTTCAAAAATACAGGAATTATCCCTAGTCTGAGCCACGGAAAGCATCCACTGAAAACACAGCTGAGTATATCCCTGTTCAGCAATTCAGTAACTCAATTAATACAAATCTAAACTGGAATCTTTCTAACGATAGCTGATAATTCTTGAGTCCATTCCTAAGTAATTAAGAATTGTGTGCACTAAGTTTTAGTTAGATTTATTTCATGACAAGTTTTTCAATTTGCTACAAGATTTGCCTTAGATGATTAGACTGGCAGATGGAAGAAAAAAACATTTGGGAATGATAATCAGGGAAGCATCAAAATATCCATTCTGCTTAAAGTCTGTCACGAGAGCTGTGACTTCAGAGCAAGGTGCTATGTGGGATGTGTACAGAAAATGATAAAAATGCTTCCAAGATGCTACAGTTCTCCAAGCCTCCCAATAAAACCCTTTATAATCTTAATCAGATTCATTAAGGAACAGCTTTCCTTGAAAAAAATAAAATGATAAACTGTTCCCTGTTCTTCATTTGATTAGTGTGTAAGCTTGTTGATTTCAGATTACGAGCATGAAAATTTAGAAAGATTTGGACCCACATTTGAATTCAGCAAGTCAAGTTGCCTTGGGCAAGTAAAAAGTATCTCTGGGCCTCAGTTTCCTTCCAGGAGGCAGCATGGCTTCTTGGTTGAGGGTGCAACCCCCTGGGCTCAGAGCTATGTCCCTACACTAAATCTGTGATCTTTGATACCTAAAGTCTCATCATTTGAGATGTCATTACCTTACAAGCAGAAAATGTACTTAAAATGCTTAGAAAATTCCTAACTATAGTAAGAAATCAACCAATAGTAGCTCTTATTAGTAGACAATTTCATAATTATGGTTGCTTCCAGGAGGCAGAAGCTAAGTCCCAAATGCAGATTAATTATTGAATGTTTATACCTCTTACACATTTCTAAGACACATTTCTTATACTTAGGAAATTATTTGCCAATCTAACTTTAAAGGAACTTGAAAATGCAGGTATCCCTTTAGGGAGAGAGAATAACTTGAATGCAAAGTGAAGAGTTTCTTCCTATAAAGCTTTCTTCTATCCCAGCCCTCTATGACTTGGGTCGTGGAGACTTCCTGGGTGTATCATAGCTGGCCAGTGGGCTGGGCCCTAGGCAAGGATTCTCCCTCCTATCCCGGGATTTTTTTCTTAACCAAGTAGTGCCACAAATTAGGCTGCTTATCTGATCTCTTTATGATTCTGAGAACTTTAGGGGTCAGTGACCTTCCAGCAAAGTGTTCTGATTAGGATTACTATAGCCACACTTTTGGTGAAATAAACTAAACATAAAGGGGAAAATATAAGCATCCCACATCTGACGCTAAAGGGGTCAGCACTTTTCTGGGAAATTTTTCTCATCTTTCAATAATAACATCTTTTCCCCTCACTTCCCAAATCATACAGGTCTTTTTTTTCCTTAAGAGACAGGGATCTTGCTGTGTCACCCAAGCTGGAGTGCAGTGGGGTGACCATGGTTCACTGCAGCCTCAAACTTCTGGGCTCAAGCTATTCTCCCACTTCAGCTTTCAGAGTAGCTGGGACTACAGGTATGCACCACCTGTCCAGCTATTTTTTTTTTTTTTTTTTTTTTTTTTTTGAGACGGAGTCTCACTTTGTCGCCCAGGCTGGAGTGCAGTGGCACCATCTCGGCTCACTGCAACCTCCGCCTCCTGGGTTCACGCCATTCTCCTGCCTCAGCCTCCGAGTAGCTGGGACTACAGGCACACAACCACCATGCCCGGCTAATTTTTTGTATTTTTAGTACAGACGGGGTTTCACCGTGTTCGCCAGGATGGTCTCGATCTCCTGACCTCATGATCCGCCCACCTCGGCCTCCCAAAGTGCTGGGATTACAGGCGTGAGCCATCGCGCCCGGGGTCTCGCTATGATGCCATAAGGGTCTCAAACTCCTGGCCTCAAGCCATCTTCCCTCCTCAGCCCCCTGAGCAGAGTAGCTGGGATTACAGATGCAAGCTGCTGTGCCTGGAAAATTTTCTTTTTTAACTCACACAGAACTATTGCTGTAAAACTAAGAACTATACTTAACCAGAGTCTCAGACGTTTGAAGTGCTCTTGGATATTTTAGCAATGTTTGGGGATTTCTGGTGCTTAGCAGAGGGTATATTTTTGGGAGAGGGTATATTTTTGCTATTCTAATAGAACTCTTTGAGTAGCAAATTTGGCTAAGAAATGGTGGTAAGATGGCATGTGTGCATTTTGTATCTATCTTGCCAAGGTTGTTCTACTCAGCTATGAAAACTCCCATTACTCTAATATTTTTACATTTCTTTTTTTAGTTGAGAGAGTGAGATTGGGAGGATGAGGGCTGGAAGAGAAAATGAGAGAGAAGTTGAAGTAGGGGAGTGGGTAGAGGAAGTTGGAGAGAGAAAGAGAGAGAATGCACACTGTACAGAAAAATTGCAAAGCAGATACTATCAGTTTCAAATTTCAGCCCTATCTCTCCTCTTAGCACCTTTACTAGTGTTTGTAAAGGTTGTACTACTTTCTTTAATAGTTCAGCATTGTTTTTAGCCAGTTGCCAACTAATATTCAGATCACAGGTGGTAATTCAAACACTTTCTGGGTGGATATGTGGATAAGAGGTCATCTGAAGACTGAAAGACGTAAATACTCCAAGGCATCATCTTTTGCGATGAACCACATTTCAAATACCATAACAGTATGAAAGAGCCTAGTGGGTCAGAAAGGCTGGCTGTAGAACACCTCCTCACAAAACCCTCAAGATTCCACTTGAAAATAAGGCCCATCCTGATCATGCAAAAGACTGGGTACGTCTGAATGGCTCCATGAAAATCACTACCAGAAAGACAATGCAAAGCTCTTCTTTCTAGACTATGAGTGAGTAAATAATCTTCATTCTTTCTAATAAACAGGACAATATGGGTACAGCTTTCCTCCCCTCGTATATGTTTGGTGTTTTGATTCTTGCATTTTTCTAACTTTGGGGTTTATTATTCAATATTATCAAATGAGATCATTCTGTGAGGCTATCCTGGAGAATTATCTACCCCATAGTACTTGTTTCACTTTTATTGTGCACTTATTATGTTATGTATTGATTGATGGTAATATAGGAGATGCATGTTCACTGTTGCCCCACGGAGCTATGAGTGCTGTCATGGGGACTGTATAAGATTCATCTTTCCAGGCCCTCTGCTTAGCACAGTATTTCGTCTAAAGTATTCACTGAATGTGTCCCTGGACATTGCACAACTTCTCTCATAGCATGAGTTCAACAGGGCAATTAATTGTTTCTCAGCCCCACTTCCTTGTATTTTATTGGCTGAGAGGGTCAGCAGAGAGTCTTGGAAATGGAAGAAACATTAATAGTTCAACTTCTTGTCTACTCTTTCAACATTAAGCAAGGTCATATCTAAAATATCCCAGACAGAGGGAAATTGATCTTATTTTAGAAAACATTCAGAGATACCACTAAAGTGATTTCTTTGAGATTAAATTTAGCATATCTTTGAATAAGTAACCAAACATTCTCATGTTCAGCTACATTTCTGCTCTTTCTTCAGAAGCATTATTAACATACCAAGACTCTGCCCATTAGCCTGTGGGATAAAGACTTTGAGGATAAGTGCCATTCGTGTATATGTTTATCTTAATCTCATACTGTAAAACTAAAGATATGAAAGTTAGGATTGAAGATATGTATACATTTTAAATCTCCAAATTATTTTAAAAGATAATGGAAGCCATCCTATTTTGTCCCTACATTGCAAGTAAGATGGATTTCTTGGACATTTTACCAGGAGATTTGGCTTTAACACACAATCTTCTCTAACACAGCTCAGGCTGTGTTAGAGCCTTCTTTTTCTCTGACCTCCAAAAGCATGCTCCTATACTTCTCACAAGACATAATGCCATTTTTGTGTTGCTTTCTTTCTGTTTCTTACCTTGCGAGTAGGGACAATGTTGTCCTTAAGGAACTGCATCCCTCAAAGTGCCTAGTACAATGCCTTACCTCAAACAGATTCTCATGAAAGATTTGTTGAACACATATTCACTTAAATGACTTCTCTCTCAAAAAATACCAAAGAGACTGAGTACATGTGTTTACCTATTTAACCATTAATGGGGATGAGAGTATGAATCTAATGGGGAATCAACTGGACCAGAGACTCAAGATTATCAGGTTTTTGTTGGCATCTTTGAAAATGCTCATTTCCTATTTAGGTGACTTATGTAATACAACAAGGTTAAAACCCTCTTTCCTAGGTTCTGGGTAATTTATGATTTTTTTCCATTATTATCTAAAAACATATACAGAAGGAAAATCCAGTTTAAATTGTCCAGAAAGTAATTTCTCCGAAGCAATAAACCATTCTTAGGCTCAGAGCCAGGTTAGTTCCTACACACGTAATCCCTTGGGGCCTTTAGGTCACCAGCGAAAGGCCTCGGAAAATTTAATTAAAGAGATTTCCAGGAAGGGGAAAGAAATTAAAGAAATTGGTCACTACAACATGAGGGAGTTTTCCTATCCGATACAAAGGTCTTACACACAGGACACACCAAAGTCTGGAAGGCAAGTGAGATCTTCCAGAAGCCTCTGCAATGAACACTATGTAATAGCACAGTGCTATTGTCAACCATGAGAAAGAACGTTAGAGGGCAAGGTTATTTCATTTAGCATTTAATTATTTCTATTCTGTGCAAGACACTGGCATAGGTGTTATGGACACAAAAAGAAGCAAGATAAAGTCTTTATCCGCAGGGGGCTGTTGGTTATCTTTAGGGGTGAGAAGACATACAAGAAAGCAACCAGTTGCTGGCTTATATGAGGAAGGCTGTGACAGAGGCCATACCAGATGCTGCAGGAACACAGAAGAGGAAGGATCTACGCCCTTTGATGAATTCCCAGGAAGGCTTCCCAGATGTGTCAGTGGGCGCTTGAAGGGTGAGTTTTTGTGAAAACCAGAAAAGGCATTCTGAATAGTGAGGGCAAGATGGTAAAAGGACACAGAGGCATGCAGCGGCACGCAGTGCATGGTGAAATACAAGAAGCAGGAGTAGCTGGAGCCTGTTCTCTATGTGGGTGAACAATGAGGCTCAGGAAAGCAGGCGCCAATTCATGCCCAATGCTGTTTCAAAAAATGGATGACAAACCACATAAAAACCCACAGGGAGGATGTGTCTGAATGCCACAGTAACACAATTTACCATTATTCAGAGAGAAGTCAATGTACTATTTCGTGGTCTAGAAGAAGGGAATTCAGTGAGGTGTAGGAATAACTCACAGAAGATGCCAGAGAATGACATCAGAAAGAGGGGTATCTCTTTCGATGTGATTAGAACTTTTAGGAGCCTCATCCAAATGTAGAAAGTGGCAAACATCTTAGACACACTTTCCATGTTTAAGGTGGCTTGTGTGTGTGTGTGTGTGTTTATGATATTATTCAATAGGCAGAACAGACTGCACTTTTAACTAAAGAAAATCACCAGGGAGATTTTATAGGAGACCAGGGAGAAATGAAACAGAGATGAGCCGGATACAGTTATAAGTCGCCAATTTTATTACAGCGTTTAACAGATACAGGTAGTACAACATTTAAATGACTACCATCGTTTTATTTAGTTCTGTATAACAAAGCTATCACCAGTTCCAGTAGCATTCAGCTAATTAATACTAAAATTACTTTGCTAGGATTATGCAGCAAATGATGATGAAAGAAACATCCTGCAATTACATTCTTAAATCCTTGACTATTTATAATAATCTACTTCCATATAAAAGTAATATCCCATTGGTAAATACAGTATTGCATTTGAGTAACTCTGCAATACCTGTAATAACTACCATTTATTGAACACCTATTTTATTTCACACTTCATTCATACTGCAAAGTTTTTACAAGTTATTATCATTCTATTCTTACAGGTGAGAAAACCAGCTCTGAAAGGCTAAGACACTTGGCCAACATCACAGAGCTACTAAGCGATAGAGCCAGGATTCAAACATAAGACAGCAAAATTTGTGTCCTTGCTGCTATTAACAGCAATCTATACTCATAGTATTAAATGTGTCTAAAGAATAGCTACAGCTATGTTTCCCTGTTTCCCACTCAGCCCAACTGAAAGGTAGCTGGGAACAGGAGAGGAAGGTGATAAGGGAACACATTCCAGTAATGTGGGACTTCTCTTACCCTCTGCATTTCGTCTTTCAGATGCTCATCTACTGAAAAGGCTTCAACTTTCACCTTTGTTGATGATGCTCCAGTCCCAGTCTGCCCAATCTGAATTCTTCCTCAGCCTCTGCTTAGCCTCCTATCCTCCATTCCTTCTCCTATGATCTAGGCAGACATTGAGGATTATGCCTGGCACATTTTCTCAGGGAGCCAAGACACAGCCTTCATTTTCCACTCAACTGGGAGCTCTAGGCACCCATTACCATTCAGAGTTGGCATTCAAGACAATTTTTTTTTCCCTGAATCTAGTCCTTTTTTTTTTTTCTTTAATTGCCTTAAGGAACATACCTTTTAAAGTGTCTCGAAGGATTTCATTCCTCCATTCATTCAGCAAACTGTAAAGAGCTTCCCATGTGCTGGCTATTGAATGCAACATCCTCCCTTTCAAACCCTCTCCTGCTCAACAAGTCCCCGGCTATCAATGATACCAGCAATCGCACTGAAAGAGTAAATATACACCAGATAACACAGGTAAGTGGGCACAGCTCTCCATGCCACCCTAGCTCCTCACAAAGGCATGTGCAATATTTGGAGGTACTGACAGCTTGAGAGGAAGGAGAAAGCCACCCGGTCAGAGAAACTCTGAGCTGTAGGCTTGCTGCCTTTCTTACCTACATTTGAGGAAAGGCCAGGTTAGCATCCAAGAGTCCACCCTATCACCATATAAGGGATTCCATGCCAGACACATACACTTCTATTTCTAATGCTGGTCCTGGGTCTACAGATGTAATCAGTATACCCTTCTAGTTCAAGCCCTTATCCCCTCCTATATGGATAACTGTAATAGACTGTCCTCTCCAGTTCATCCTATAAATGCCATAACCAAAGTCTACCCCCAATTTTAACCCCTAGTAATCACTGATTTGTTCTACAGATTGGTGCAACAGTAATTGCGGTTTTTGCCATTAAAAGTAATGGCGAAAGTAATGCTTAGCCTCCTATCTGGCGAAACTGTAATGGTGAAAACTGTAATTACGGTTGCATCAACCTAATACAACACTGCAATTTTGTTTTTTAAGAATGTCAAATAGGCCCGGCACGGTGGCTCACGCCTGTAATCCCAGCACTTTGGAAGGCCGAGGCAGGTGGATCACCACGTCAGGAGTTTGAGACCAACCTGACCAACACGGTGAAACCCCATCTCTACTAAAAACACAAAAATTAGCTGGGCGTGGTGGCGTACGCCTGTAGTCCCAGCTGCGCAGGAGGCTGAGGCAGGATAATCGCTTGAACCCGGGAGGCAAAGGTTGCAGTGAGCCAAGATCGCACTGCACTCCAGCCTGAGTGACAGAGCGAGACTCTGTCTCAAAAAAAAGTCAAATAAATGAGATTATATAGCGTGTAATTTTCTGACAATGACTTCTTTCACTCAGCATACTTTTGAGATTTATTCAAGGTATTACATGTAGTGTATCTAGCAGTGTGTCTCTTTTACTTGTTGAGTAGTATTCCATGGTACAAAGGTACCAGGCTGTTTATCCATTCCTCTGTTGAATGGTATCTTGGTGAATTTTGGGGTGCTTATGAAGGGAGCTGTTATAAATATGCATGTATAGGTTTTTGTGCAAACATAATTTTCTATTTCTCTAGAGTAAATATCCAGCAATAGGACTCCTGGGTTGTATGGTAAGTACATGTTCAACATTTTATAATAAGAGAAAAAAATAGTTCGATTAAGTCCAATTAATAGTTCTGATTAAGATTTATCACTCTTTTATTTTTTGAATTATGCTTTTTGTGTCATATCTAAGAACTCTTTGCCTAATCCTAGGTCACAAAGATTTTTCTCCTAGGTTTTCTTTGAAAAGTTTTATACATTGAACTTAGACAAATGATCTATTTTGAGTTAATTTTTCCATAAGGTATAAGGTTTTGGTTGAGAGTTTTGCTTTATTTGTTTTTGCATATGTAGATTTCTATTTTAAAAACATGATTTGTTAAAAAGACAATTCTTTCTCCATTGAGTTGCTATGCAACTTTGCCAAAAATCAATTTGCCACATTTATATGAATCTATTTCTGAACTTTTTATTCTGTTCCATTGATCTATTTGTCTCTCTCTTTGCCAATACCACCCTGTCTTGATAACGGAAGCTTTATAGTAAGTCTTAAAACTGCGTAATGTAATTCCTCCAACTTTATTTCTTTTCCAAATTGTTTTAACTATTCTTATTCCTTTGCCTTTCATATACATTGTAGAATCAGATTGTGTATATATAGAATAACCTCATAGGATTGTGAGTGGAATGGCGTAAAATCTATAGACCAGTTTGTGGGGAATTAACATCACTACCATGTTAAGTATTCTTGTCCATAAATAAGATATGCTTTTCCATTTATTTAGGTCTTCTTTGATTTCTTTCATCAGCACTTTTTAGTTTTTGGCATACAGATCCCATACATATTTTGTTAGCCCTATATCATTTCCCCCATTTTATCCCTATTTCTTAAATAGTATTGATTTTTAATTTCATTTACCAATGGAAATACTGTTAATTTTTGTCTGATCATCTTGTATCCTGCTACCTTGCTAAACTCACTTAAACTTCTAGTAGTTTTTGGTAGATTCCTTGGATGTTCTACATAGACAACCAAAACTGCATATTATGCAAATGGGGGTAGTTTTGTTTCCTTTCTGATCTATATAATTTTCATTTCTTTTTCTTACTGCATTGGCTAGGACTCCCGGTACAATGTTGAATAGAAGCAGTGAGATTGGACATCACTGCCTTCTCCAGTGTTGGGGGGAAATGTTCAGTCTTTCACACTAAGTTTGATGTTACCTGTAGTGACTTTTTGTTTGTTTGGTTGGGTTTTTTAGTAGATACTCTTTATCAGGTAGAATAAACTCCCTCCTTTTTCTAGTTTGCTGAGAGATTTTATCATGAAAGAATATTGAGTTTTGTTATCTGCCTCAATTGATAGTGTCTTCTTTACATTATTAAGGTGGTGGATTACACTGACTGATTTTTAAAAGTAATAAATCAGCCTACAGTTTCCAGTATAGGTTGCTCTTGGTCGTATTGTATTATTTCTTTTTCTATATTGCTGAGTTTGATTTGGTAATATTTTGTTGAGAATTTTTGTGCTCTATAGTGTTATTCTTTATTTTATTATCTTTGTCTGGTTTTTGTGTCAGGCTCATTCTGGCTTTATAAAATTAGTTGAGAAGACATTGGGTAGACATGCTGTTATTTCTTCTTTAAATGTTTGGTAAAAAACTGCAGTGAAACCATTTGGGTCTGGAGGTTTCTTTTTTGACAGAACTTTAACTACGAATTCAACTTTTTAAACAGTTACAGGACTACTCAGATTCTATTGAATCTTGGATGAGTTTTGGTTGTTTGTGGTTTGCTAGGGATTGGTCCATTCCATCTATATTGTTGAATGTAGATGAGCAGAGTTGTTTGTAATATTCTCTTTTTAATTTCTACACAGTCTGTAATAGCCTCTCTATCATTCTGGTATGGTAATTTAATTCTTCTTTTTTTCTGGATTGACCTTTTTAAATGTTTATCCATTTAGTTGTTTCCCTCAAAGAACTGCTTTTATTTTTATTGATTTTTTCTCTATTGTTTTTCAATTTAATTTCTGCTCTCATCTTTGTTTTGTTTTGTTGTTTTCCTGCTTACTTTAGGTCTCATTTAGCCTTTATTTTCTAGTTTCTAGTTTAACGTGGAAGCCAAGGTCATTGTATGAAGACCTTTTTTCTTTACTAACAGAAATTTAGCGCTATAAATTCCCCCTCTCAAGTAATGCTCTAGTGAAATCTCACTTCAAAATACTTTATAATTTTCCGTGATTTCCTCTTTGGTACATGGCTCACTTAGCAATGGTTATTTCATTTCTAAATATTTTGAAAATTTTTGCAGAGATCTTTTTGTTATTCATTTCTAATTTAGTTCCAGTCTAATTAGTAAACATACTTTGTGTGACTTGGATCTTTTTCATTTATTGAAAAGTTGTTTCATGGCCCAGAATGCAGTCTATTGAGGTAACTGTGCCATCTACACTTGAAAATAATGTGTATTCTGACTGAATATCCTATAAATGTCCAGAGTATCCTATAAATGTCAATTAGTTGATTGCGTTGTTCAAATCTTAAAGTCCTCTTTAGAATCAATCAGTAGGGAGAACATGCTGTACGTTCCAGATGTTGATAAACGCATTAATAAGCCTATTTTATGTGACATCTCAGATTTAGCTTCTTTGAAGGGTAAACCTCTTTAGAAGAATTAGAATTAAAATTGATGAAGTGACAACATTTTATGATATAAGCCTTAGAGTCATTATTACACTCATACTTGAATAGTCAACTGTAGAGAAAATATCTTTTGTAACTAATTAAAAACACCAGCTGTACCCAACATCTCACTGCCTTGAGTCAACTGGCAAGTCCCTTTGCTTTTTTGCCACTCACTGTGATGCTCCAACAATTCAGAATTTGTAATTTTCCTAAAGATTTAGTAGTTCAGACAGAATTGTGCATTTTTTCTTCTTCTGAGTATTTGAGAAACAGAAAATTTAGCCAGGATATCATACTGTAGCCAATCTTTTATTTTAAAGCTCTGCTGGAAATCCCATAAACATGTCTTGAATAATTCTGCCATGATGGAAGGCAAGAAAAATGGGACGGGAAGCTGTGTGAGGAAAGAGACTTTACAACTAAGACTTTGAAGCCACAACAATTCGATAATAAAAGAGAATGAAGAGTTAGGCTCTGGGGTAATTGAAACTTTTTCTTCCATCTTGCCTTCCTTAAAAACAAATCATAAGTCAATATACTGTACCAGATGTGCTGAGATAATTCTCCCAATAGAAAACACCTAAAATGCTATGGAAAATATTAAAAATTATTTTTTTTTGTTGAAGTCACAGCTGAGCTGGTGGTAAAATAAATATTACCAACACCGAATCAGTAGATAAGCATGTTTTCAAAAAGAAAACATTATCCTGGCTGGGCACAGTGGCTCACACCTGTAATCCCACTACTTTGGGAGGCCGAAGCAGGTGCATCACCTGAGGTCAGGAGTTCAAGACCAGCCTGGCCAACATGGTGAAACCCCATCTCTACTAAAAATACGAAAATTAGCCGGGAGTGGTGGTGGGCGCTTGTAATCCTAGCTCTTCAGGAGGCTGAGGCAGGAGAATCACTTGAACCCAGGAGGCGAAGGTTGCAGTGAGCCAAGACTGTACCACTGCACTTCAGATGGGGCAACGAGAGCGAAATTCCTTCCCCCCCCCCAAAAAAAAAAAATTATCCTTAGAGGGCTTACAGGTAAATACACAAGCAGTCGAGAAACAGGTAATTCTCCTCTTACACAAATTAGTTCAGAGCATAGAAAAAGGTAAAACATGCCTTAACTTTTCTATGAGCCTACTAAAAACTTGATAACAAAAAATTACAAGGCAATGTGTGTTTAACACATACACATATGGATATCTCTAATATCACTCTTGAATATAGATGCAAAAATCACATACAAAATATCAACAAATCATACCCATTTAAAGGAACCAGAGCTTCTTGAAGAAATGGCTGACTCTATATCTGATAAAGGCAAGAAAAAAAAAAAGAAAAAAAAGCTTAGCCTGGAACATCTTGTTGTTCCAGAAAGCAAAGAGACTTTTAAAGATGAATGAAATTATGTCAAAAGAAAATAGAATAAATTGAGAAGTGGCTTCTAGTGGCCTAACATGGGATAACTTGAAAATCAAAAGGAATAACTCTATTGGATAGAAACACATCAAAACTATAAAAATCCATGGTAGCAAAAACACAAAACCAAAACCACCTCATTGATCATCACTGGTGGCTGCTAGGACAAAAATTCATAGTCTGAAAGTTGATAAATAAAGGAAAAGAATGAAGCATTTATCCTATCTTTCCTGTATGAACTCTGTTTCATTATACCTAAAAAGTTGACAAGGAAACATTCTTTTACGAAAAAGAGTTAGTTAATAAATGCAAGATTCATAATAGAATTAGAGAATCACCATTTTACAACCTGTAATGAAATAATACATGTGGGTAATAATTGTAGATGGATGCTGAAACCATTAGGTAAATGACGACGGGAGACTTTACGATGGCTGATTCCACCTGTGTCCACCGATTAATCTTAACATCACCAAGTGTGGGACAATCAGATATTTCGTACATCACAATGCAATGCAATAGGAAAGACACGGTACCACCTATGAAGTGTTCTTGACTGAAAAATTGAACCTAACCTAAATAATGCCTCTAGATGTGAATTTTGGTTAACAGGAAAAGTGGGGACTGAAGGATAAGTTAAATGGTGCCATGAGGAAGCAATTAGCAAAATGCAGAATGAATATTGTAGGACAAATGATCCAGTTTCCCTGACAAGTCAATGTCTTACAAAAGGGAATGAATGGTGTAGAGACTGCTAAAAAGAAGCTTTAAGAGACCTAAAGGTGATGTGCAATTTCCAGTGTATGAACCTCCTTTTATATAATAATGTGGGGAGGACAAAATTACATAAAAAGAACCTCAGAGACTTTCCTGAAAATGTGAGTATAAAACAGGTATTAAATTATATTAAGGAACTTCCATTAATTCTTTTGGGTGTAATAATGGGATGGCTGCTATATCTTCTAAAAGTGTCTACCAGTTAATGATGCGTATTATGATATTTATGGGTGAAATGACATGATGTCTTAGATTTGCTTTTAAATACTCTAAAAAAATGGAGGTAGAGGAAGGATAGATGAAGAAAAAAATAGCAAAATACTGATATCTTTTAAGGCTGGGTGATAACATTAGGGTGTGTTTTACTATTCTTTTATTGTATATATAACAATTCTGATAATAAATCTAGAAATTGTATACATATATTATAATCAAGTTGAACTGATTGAAAAAATTTAAGGTCTGTTTAACATTAGAAAATCTACCAATCAGGTTGGGTATGGGAGCTCATGCCTATAATCCTAGCACTTTGGGAAGCCAAGGTGGGTGGATCACTTGAGGAGTTCAAGACCAGCCTGGGCAATGTGGTGAAACCCATTTTCTATAAAAAAAAACAAAAAACAAAAACAAAAATCAGCCAGGCATGGTGGTATGTTTGTAGTCCCAGCTACGTGGGAGGCAGAAGTGGGAGGGTCGTTTGAGTCTGGGATGTGAATGTTGCGAGTCGAGATTGCACCACTGCACTCCAACCTGGGCAACAGAGAGATATCCTGTCTCAAAAAAAAAAAAAAAAAAAAAGAAAGAAAAAAAAAAGGCTGGGTGCAATGGCTCATGCCTGAAATCCTAGCACTTTGGGAGACTGAGGTGGGTGGATCATGAGGTCAGGAGATTGAGACCATCCTGGCCAACATGGTGAAACCCTGTTGCTGCTAAAATACAAAACAAAACAAAATAAAACAAAAACTAGCCAGGCATGGTGGTGTGCGCCTGTAGTCCCAGCTACTTGGGAGGCTGAGGCAGGAGAATCACTTGAACCTGGGAGGTGGAGGTTGCAGTGAGCCGAGATTATGCCACTGCACTCCAGCCTGGTGACAGAGCGAGACTCTATCTGAAAAAAAAAAAAAAGACAGAGAGAGAGAAAATCTACCAGTTGATTAAATACATTAATAGATTAAAAGATTCAGGGCAAAGACCTAGAGGCAGAAATACCATTTGACCCAGCAATCCCATTACTGGGTATATACCCAAAGGAATGCAAATCATTCTAAGATATTAATACATGCATGTGTATTTTCATTGCAGCACTATTCACAATAGCAAAGTCATGGAATCAACCTGAATGCCCATCAGTGATAGACTGGATAAAGAAAATGTGATGAATATGCACCATGGAATACTATGCAGCCATAAAAAGGAATGAGATCATGTCCTCTGCAGGGACATGGATGAAGATGGAAGCCATTATTCTCAGCAAACTAACACAGGAACAGAAAACCAAACACCACATGTTCTCACTTATAAGTGGGAGCTGACTGATGAGAATACATGGACACAGGGAAGAGAACAACACACACTGGGCACCTGTTGGGGGTTGTAGGGGGTGGGAGAGCATCGGAGGGAGGGAGAACATCAGGAAGAATAGCTAATGGATGCTGAGCTTAATAACTGGGTGATGGGGTGATCTGTGCAGTAAACCACCATGGCACATGTTTACCTATGTAACAACCCTGCACATCCTGTAAATGTACCCTTGAGCTTCAAACAAAAGTTGAAAGAAAAAAAAGAAGTAAAAAAAAAAAAAAAAAAGATTCGGGGACTAATTAGATTCAGAAATTATTTAATAAAATTCAACAATGATTCATAATAAAATATTTAAACTAAGGATAGGATTAAACATTTGTGTAATGTAATAAAGCGTATCTACAAAAGTGTACATTAAACACCAAGCTCAATATTAAAATATTAAAAGTATTTCATTTAAACTCAGGAAGAAAGCAAAGATACTTGTAATTGAGACTCTATCATAATGTATATCCTAGCTGTATAGTTTGAAGAGCATAAAGTAAATAATATTCAGGAATAGGAAAGAAACAAATTTTGATTATATATATGTATACATATATAAATTTTCATCATGTATGTACATATATAAATTTTCATTGTATATGTACATATATAAATTTTCATTATATATATAAAAAATTTGGAGTCTTCTAGAGAGCCATAACATGTATGTATGTGTACATATATGTTATGTATATATGAAGACTATGTATATTTTGAAGACTCCAAAACTGACCATCATGAGTTTTAACTGGGAATAATAGAACTAGGGAAAGAACACACACAAAAAACAGTTTAAACTGGGATATCACAAAGAAGTGATAATCAAAAATTTTAACCCTGTATCATAAAAATCTTCCTGTTGTATTTAACATTATAGCTCAATTTTTAATGGCTGCATAACATGCAAATGGAAGTATATGCTTAGAATGTCAATTTTTGATTAAGTTGTGGGATCTTAGGTAAGTCCCTCATTTCTCTGGATATCAGTTTTCTTTTTCTTTTTCTTTTTCTTTTTTTTTGGAGACGGAGTTTCAATCTTGTCACCCAGGCTGGAGTGCAGAGGCGCAATCTCAGTTCACTGAAACCTCTGCCTCCCACGTTCAAGCGATTCTCCCACCTCAACCTCCTGAGTAGCTGGGATTGCAGGCACACACCACCATGCCCAGCTAATTTTGTGTTTTTAGTAGAAATGAGGTTTCACCATGTTGGTCAGGCTGGTCTCAAACTTCTGACCTCAGGTGATTTGCTTGCCTTGGCCTCCCGGAGTGCTGGGATTACAGGTGGGAGCCACTGTGCCCAGCCTGGATGTCAGTTTTCCGATTTGAAAAATAGATTAACAGATTACACAATCAATAATATCCCTTATAGTTCTAATTTCCATGATCTTAATAAGTTAAAAGAGCAGAAAAAAAAAAAAAAGCTTCACGTGTATCAAAGTAAATCTATAAAACTCCTATGAAAATTGTTTGATCTATCTCTCATTTAAACTTATTTTATGTGACCCTATATTATATTTTACTCTTAAAAGGTTTGGGTTCAGTTAGCACAATTATTTCTATCATGGCAGAACATATGTCTTCCAACTCCTTGTTTTCTCTTATGCCTGATGGCCTGACAACATTCTATGTCCAATAAATGCCTGCTGAAATGAGAAATCTTTGTGGATAGCAATGGGGATAGTTGTGATACTTATTAACAACTCGAAAAGTAGAAACGTGAGATTTCATATCTAGAATGAGACATAACATACTTTTCATATCTAGAATGAGACTGAAAATACTTTTGTTTCAATAATCGTTTTTATGATATTATCAGTGGTATCTGCCTCATCTGTTAGACTGCAAGTTCTAGAACAGCAGGGAACACACTTGTCTTTTACGTATATTTCTTTTTGGGGGTGGTGGTGGGGGGGGACAGAGTCTCACTCCATCGCCCAGGCTGGAGGGCAGAGGCACCATGTCAGCTCACTGCAACCTCTGTCTCCTGGGTTCAAGCAATTCTCCTGCCTCGGCCTCCCGAGTAGCTGGGATTACAGGTGCCCACCACCATGCCCAGCTAATTTTTTTTATATTTTTAGTAGAGACAGGGTTTCACCATGTTGGCCAGGCTGGTCTTGAACTTCTGACCTCAGGTGATCCACCCGCCCTGGTCTCCCAAAGTGTTGGGATTACAAGCGTAAGCCACAGAACCTGGCCCCTAATATACTTCTTAAATGAAAGGATGGATAACTGTTCCTCTCAGCTTGAACTTAAAGAAAATTACCTGTGTTTCTAAAATCTATCTTCAGCCATAGGCTATAATACTCATACTCATATTTTAATTGATGAAAACATCACAATGTACTTTGTGGGGACTCAAAATGTTCTAAATTATGCAGATATATATACTATATATATGTAAAAATTTTTTAAAAATGTTCCAGTCTTTTTTATTCGAACTGAAACATCTCCTGTAACATTACAGTCTTCCCTAGTTACATCTCCATAAGGTTTCTTCTCCTAGCAAAGCTGCTGGAAATAAGAGTCAACATTCCCTAACATCTTTGACCCTCTCATTCTTCTCTGACAATGTCTCAGCTTTCTCTTTCCATATTCAGCCAAAGGTGAGATAATAATCTTTTCACCTTTTGACTTCCTATTAACACCTCAAAACATTGCTGTAAGCTTCCACTTCTTACCTCTTCACTGATCCTCATTAAGATGATCTAGACATCTAAGTTTTTAATTTAGTAGATACCTTGTTTGATCTCTCAGCTGTATTTGAAACTATTGCCACTCCCTTATTCTTGGAATTTTCTCTTCCATTAATTGCCAAAACATTGCGTTACCCTGGCTTCCCATCTACCTCCCAGGCTACTACTTCTCATTCCTCTTCATGAGTTTACTTGATGTTTATCCCCATCTTCCCTCTGAAACAATCCTTAACTCTCTTCTCTCATTCTATCCAGGATTCAATTGCTTCTTCTATGATGAGAATTCCCAGATCTCTATTTGCAACTCAATTCTTCATCCTGAGCTCCAGATGATAAATGTACCATCTTCCCTCATGCTTTTGGGTCTGCACACATTCTATTTCTTCTCACTGGATCAATTTCCACTGCTCAATCATTTGAGAAAATTTTCCTCCTCCTTCAATTTAGCTCAAATGTCTATCTTCTCTGCAAAGCTCTTGTGAGAACTCCAGGCAGGTTTGAGTGCTTTCCTTGCTCTTCCTGCACTTTGTATAGACTTTAATTCAAGGAAGTATCTCATTCTTTAACTGCTTGAATATGGGCTCCATTGCACAGCAAAGTGCCATAGAGACGGGCTTTGATTTCCATTGTTATAGTCCCAATTCCTAGGATAGTGTTTGTTACCTAACAGAAACTCAATAAATGTTCATTGGATGAATACATAAATGTTTTATTGTTATAAACCTGCTTTTCACATTTATTCTCAAAATCAATTCTCCAACCTCGTTGAGAAGTAGATATTATTATTATGACCTCTATTTTACAAATAGGGAAAAACAAAACTTTCCCACAAGCACACATTTGTTAAGTGGCAGACCGGTAACATGTACCCAAATCTTCATTCTGTATCCAGGGTTCCAGTGCGTATGGGAGGAAAACACAATTAAGCAACATGAGTAGAATACAATAGATAATATTAATGACTTTTGCTTATCTAAATAATAAAGATTACTAGTTAACAGAAACAAAGGAGCAGTTTTCCACTAAAATTTTTTCCATAACAAAATATTTCTTGGCTGGGCATGGTGGCTCATGCCTGTAATCCTAGCACTTTGGGAGCTCGAGGCAGGCAGATCACTTGAGGTCAGGAGTTTGAAACCACCATGGCCAACGTGGTGAAACCCCGTCTCTACTAAAAATACAAAAATAATTAGCCGGGCATTGTGGTGTGTGCCTGTAATCCCAGCTACTTGGAAGGCTGAGGCAGGAGAATTGCTTGAACCCAGGAGGCGGAGGTTGCAGTGAGCCAAGATCGTGCCACTGCACTCCAGCCGGGGCGACAGAGTGAGACTTTGTCTCAAAAAAAGAAAAGAAAAGAAAAAACTGTCTTATACCAACGAGCCATACCATTTTATTTTTACTTTCATAAGCATACTCTTTGAATAGGGTGTTCTTCACCAAAGACCCTATGATTTCTCTGTTCCCTCAGGCATTCGGAATTGGAAAACTAGATTGCTTTGTAGACCTAAATCTTTATGAATTAGTGAAGAGAAGATGTGTTTGGAGAAAAATCTCTAAAACACAATTGGACTACATTCAACTTGCACGTCTTGCCAATTTAATCATGGATATCTAAAATATAATTTGTTCAAGACCTAACATTCTGAAGAAGAGCTAAGCAACCAGGTTTAAAGATATTTATGATAAATTATGTGGGTAACTTAACTGTAGCTTTCTCTGCTTAGAAAGAGCAGAACTAGATCCCAAGAGTAACTGTTTTTTTAAAAAAAGAAATAGAGCCAAACCAACCTATCTGGGGCCATGAAATGGTCAGGTGAAGAAGAATACCCACAAGATTACATTAATTAATATGAGTGATATTTCATTTCCTCCCTGTCTTTTTAAAGGTCTTCTATATCTAAACATAATACATTATTACATAAAATCTTAGTTACTGCTATATGTAACCTTCAAGGAACCATTATAAGAGTTTTAAATTAACTTGAGCCCAAGGTAAGTCTTTTTTTTTTTTTTTCATTCTTCTGTTTTTCCAAGTTTTGCCCTTTCTTCTCTCCAAAGAGAAAACTTGTAGGAACATGAGCATGGCATGACGTTTCTTCCCTCCTCTCACATCAACTGCTGCTTGGCCTGATTGGAATCTACGTCCCAGGGTGGCCCAATGCCAAACCTGTAGAATGATTTTGGAATTTAAACTGTAGACATTCACAGAAGTTTGGTAAAGTGCCCCTGCCATCTGCTACCTGACCTTTCTGTGTCATCACTATTGTCTTCCATTTCCATCCTCTCATCAACCTCATGGTCTGGAGACAACTTAGTTGCCTTCAGTCTACGTAAATGAAGAAAACACAGCAGCTGTGCTGAGGGTGAGGCGTAGATGCTGAACAACACTGAATAGAAGGTATTTGCTGTGGCTGGCATGATCAGAAAGTCATGTAATTCTTTGCCCTTGGAAATAAGGATTTGTGTTTTCTGTCAATTTCAATATAGTGAGAACTGCACAGCACCATAAAGAAAAAGATGCAGCTACGCAGGTAGAGCCTCAGCTCTTACCTCATGAGGCTGGAGGGAGACAAACACGTGAGGTATTTAGGGGCTAGTTGGGGAGGTCTAGCTCTGGAAAAAAAGGAAGAGGGAGATTCAAGGCAAGTCTAGTCAAGAAAGTTGTTGGCCAGACTCGATGGCAGACTAGATCCAGGGGCAAAGGGAGAGAGGGAGAGAGATGAACCAGAGAAGATGGGGAGGGGCACATATGGAACAACAGGATACAAACTGGAAAAGGGGGAAGTGGAATAAAAGGGTGAGTAGTGGTTTTCCATTCTAGGGAGCCAAGAATTCCAAAACACCTAGTTTGGGCAGCTTCTGTAATGGGAGCCTTTGCAACTCTCAAAGGTGGCACCTAGAAATCCAATGGAAACCCCACTGATGATCTTTAATGGAAATTTACTGTTTTTCTTCCACTGGGCACAATGCCAGGGTCCTGACAGGAGAGGTAATGAGAGAGGAGAAAAACTGATTAAGATATTCAGACTGTTTGTCAAAAGACGCTTAGGTCGGTTGGGAGAACTGTAGCTGAAAAGGAAAGCCTGGGTGAATTCATCATCGGGTCATTTGGAAAGAGGTCAAGACTACAGGGCACCACCTCAGAGGCTGACTTGAGCCTGGTGAACAAAACCTAATATGATTTAGACCTGTGTTCCCCATGGGTTCAAAGCAGCTAGAAAGAAACATGTAAACCCTGCATTCTTTGAGCTATGGGAGAATGAGGCTTTTTAGATTCAAATATTCATAAAATCCTTCACGACAACCAACTGCCATGATTCTACATCACTGTTTGGTAATACATCATGAAGAAGGCCTTAAAGTATTCAGGAGTTAATCATGCCCAATAAATTGAAGTATGAAGTAAACAAGATAAAAATGTTTCTGTAAAATAACTTTTAAAAAGCATAAACTTATTGCAGATACTTGAAATAAAAGAACTAATCTAGAGTCAGAGAAACTAGAATGTGATGAGATAGAATATTATTTGTGAAAGAAGTTTCTATGAGAAAAGGATAAGTAACATCACCCTTATGAAAATTATAACATTATTTTACTGTAAGCCATAAAATGATGGAACAGAGGCTATAACCTCATCATTATTCCCTTCTATTGATCCTTCCACGGGGCACTCGATTTGAGAAATTTCTTGGAAGTATAGTTTTACATAAAAGGCTCACATATCACTATAACCCCTGCCGTTCCCCAATCAAAAACAACAACAGGCCCTCAAAGTTAATATATGTGGAAGACCATAAGAACACCGGTTTAAAATATTTTTGGGTAACATAATAAATGTTATTAAACTTTAGATAAAGAAAGTAAAATTTCAAAAGAAACTGAAGGACAAGATCATGCCAGTCAAATGAGCAACAAAAATATGAGATGGAGGAGACAGTGTAGTGAGGAAAGACAAATGGTACCTACCACAGATCTCTACAAGCAAGTAATCAATGTCTTTAGGATGCCAAAATTATTAATTCACTTATATATCTATGATCCAGGCATTAAACACCTATTTAGTGATAGTTTTCCATGTGTTAGGCTCTGTGCTGGGAGCTGTTGAGACAGAGAAATTGGTCAAGGTCTCCTTCCTTGAGGAACTAACTTAAAATTTAATGGGGAAGGGCCAGGCGCAGTGGCTCGCGCCTGTAATCCCAGCAGTTTGGGAGGCTCAGGCGGGCGGATCACGTGAGGTCAGGAGTTTGAGACCATCCTGGCCAATATGGTGAAGCCCCCTCTCTACTAAAAATACAAAAATTAGCTGGGTGTGGTGGTGTGTGCCTGTAATCCCAGCTACTCTGGAGGCTGAGGCAGGAGAATCGCTTGAACCTAGGAAGCGAAGGTTGCAGTCAGCCGAGATCATGTCACTGCACTCCAGCCTGGGCAACAGGGCAAGACTCTGTCTCAAAAAAATAAAATAATAACAAAATAGGGAAAATGAAAAAAAAGATTACAAGAAAATGAGAAAATGTGATAAATGAGCAGCATTTAAGCTGCCCTTAACAGAATTAGCATTGCAATCCATTTGATCAACCCAGACTGAAATCACAGCTCTGCCACTTACTGGCAGTGTCATCTTGGGTTAATCAAGTCACGAACCCCTGGCTTCCTCATCTAGAAAACGGGCAAATTAATGAAGTCAACCTCGTAAGATTCTGTCATAACTTAATGGCTTTGGAAAGAGGGAGTTGCTAGGGTTAGATTTAAGTACAATAACGTAGTGAAAGACATTATCTTGAGCACCAGTAGCTAAAAATCACATTTTATTGGAAAGTAAAGCGCTCATCAATCATCACTAATTAGATATACTATAGCACTATCACCTCAGTGCTACAGTATATCTAATTAGTTTTGTTGTTGTTGTTGTTGTTATTGTGATTGTTGATGTATAAACACAGACCTTTCCTGAGTTATTGCCTATAATAAGGGAGTTGATTATAAGAACCTTTTGGACTAGCACCAAAACTAAAAATGTGTCAGGAACCAAGGTAACTCTAGGAAACTTTGGTTTTTGTCTCGGAACAAGCCAGCTCCATGGCTGGGAAATCTTCAAATTTTCTTTTTTATATTTTCCTGTAGTCTTTGATAATAAAATGCATTATTTTTGAAAGCTATGGCATACAGTATTCTAAAATAAAGACTTTAAAATAAAGGTAAAGTAGCCGGGTGCAGTGGCTCACGCCTGTAATCCCAGCACTTTGGGAGGCTGAGGTGGGTGGATCACTTGAGGTCAGGAGTTTGAGACCAGCCTGGCCAACATGGCGAAACCCTGTCTCGATGAAAAATACAAAAATTAGCCAGAAATGGTGACATGAGCCTGTAATCCCAGCTACTTGGGAGGCTGAGAGTCAAGAGAATTGCTTGAACCCGGGAGGCAGAGGTTGAAATGAGCCAAGATCGTGCTACTGCACTCCAGTCTGGGTGACAGAGTAAGACTTTGTCTCAAAAAAGAAAATAATAATAATAATGATACATATATATAGATATATATGTAACGTAGACAGAGGAACTAAAGAAATTTATCAGCTCCTTCAGTCCTTAAGTTTGTGAGTTATCTCTGGGCAAAGAAAAGACTGTTCTGCTTTCTTCAACTCTTGATCTATAAATGCTTCTGACACTTTGCAGTGAACAGATGTGGCTCCACCCACACAAGCTTGTAGGCTCCCCAAGAGCTAAAATTGTACTGGATTCATCTCTGTAACCCCAGGAGAGAACATCTAACTAGCACATAAGTGGCTCTGTGGTATTTGTTTATTGAACTGAATTTCCCTACCCTTACACTTCAATATATTATCTTAAGATTCCAGGCCCTGGGATGGCTATAATTGGTCACATTGTACCATCTACATTATCATCTGAATTTCACTCTTTGATGTCTAACGCAATGCCTCACACATAATAGAAACTCATTAAACATTTGTTAAATGAATAAATGAATGAACTTTTTATTGATGAAGGGAATTTGATTTCCTTACTCCTACTGTATATCAGATTAGATCACTCCCCTATAAAACCCTTCAGTGACTTCCTATTAAAACAGCCTATAAGGTCCTACCAGATCTGCCTCTCTAATCATTGCTAATAGAGTGAAAATGAATAAATAGGATCTAGACAGCACCTTAAACTGTGTAAAGCAAAATTAGAATAAATTCTGTGTGAAAGACATGGCTTCATGGTAAAATAATTGTAAAAAGTTGACTGTGAAAAGTTAAATCTCCTTATCCCAGGGCCTTTCAAATGGGCATTGTGACATTTTAAGAAAGGGAACAAAGTGGATAGAATTTTCCAAATTTAATTAATATTAATAACTGCACTAATGATCCAGAGTGGAAAATTCTGATCTAGATCAAAGTAGAAGAAAATTTGCATATAACTGTGTCTGATGAACAGACAGTGTTCAGGTCATTCTTAAACAAAAACATTTTACGTTGTTTTACTCAATATGACCTCATACTTCTATTTTATCATAATGACACCATGGGAGGACCTATGGGTCAGTAGCAGAGTAATTCAACCGCACATATGTTGCATGAAGCATCAGGGTATTCACTGGGAGTCTACCATTCAATATGAATGAGAAGGCTGATTCTATTTAATTTGAGAAATTTAGTAAGATGATAGTCTATTGTGGCTCTGATGGAAAGAGAGTGTTGAAAACCAATACTATAAAGCCAGCTGTTAGATTGAATATACTTTCAGTGTCATTTTACATCTGACAATTACATCTTGATGTACACTGCCCTGAGCAAGACAATACTGTATTGCTCCCAGGGTCTTTAAAATGTACACACCTCATTATGGACATTAGCCTCTAAAATATTCCATCTTTATGGAGGCTGGGAGAAAACATCAAGTTGAATCCAGAGAGGTTTTTTCAGTGATAAATGACCTTAAGACATCTGGAAATCCAGTTTGGAGTAGGACAATAAGGTATAGATGCTTACCCAAACCTTTTAGAAGTTAAGAAAAATATAGACAAACACTAACTTTTGAACAATTTAAATTAGTGTATTTCGTTGATTTAAAAATAAACCATTTTCAATGTATTTCATCATCTCTAAAATTGTGGTATGTCCTATAATCCAATGGTGACTTACGATCACTTTCATGAATTCAGTCTGAAAACATGTATTTGTACTGGGTTTTGGTTCAAATAATCAGGGGAGAATTTTTTCTTTCTTCCACCAGTGCCAATGTTGAGAAATACATTTTCTTGCTGTCTCTTTTCACACGGTGGTTTTGTTTGTTCATTTAATTACTCACATAGTAATGATGTAGCCCTCTTAAGTGCAAGTCTATTAGATTTTTCATCTTGAGCTTTTTTTTCTATTTTTTCTATTTTGGAGTGCACGTAATATTAGTGGTGCATCTTTCTTCATGGATTCAATGGCATCATATACTCAAGAAATACGGTACTTTTAAAGCTCAGAGAATATGTTCCTTTCTCGTCTTGAAAAGAACTATACCACAAGGCAGGATTTCCTTCTGGGATGATAATATCATATGGGAAAAGAAGCAAGGCACTCTCAACTCATTCTAAGTTCATAACTCCATAGACTATTTAAATCATTTCAAGAATACCACCTGTGGATAAGGGTAAAAGAGTGGGGAAAAAGAGGAAACAAAAATCGGATAAGAAATCTAAACAAACCTAAACTTAGTGATAATGTCTAATTTATGCATTGGGGTTAAAAAAATAGTAGATCCCAGGATCACTGTGAATACCATGGCACAGAGAATAAAAATCATCATCAGGGATTCTGTTAGAAGATACAAGAGCCAGATCAATGTTAAGATATAAATAGGCATAGTGTATATAGAACCAAGGCATACATTTCTTAGGACACCTATTTAGGAACGTAGTAAGGTTTCGTTTCTTGTTTTTGTTTTTAAACAAAAAGATAGAGACAGGGTCTTATTTTGTTGCCCAGGCTGAATTGTGGTGGCATGATCATAAAAATGTGCTGAATTTTTATACTTGTAATTTAAAAGTGACTAAGTGAACTAATAAGAGTTTAAAAATGTGAGTGATTAAACCTTGACAGTTGAGATCACCATGGCAAAGCAAGGATATAGTTTTGTGCAAGGGAACCCAGTTTTTAAGCTGATAAAGGCTTGTACTCTATTTGCACAGGATAATATTAACATAAAAATAATATTTATTAAAATTTAATATTTATTAATGTAAAAACTAATTAATATTAATTTTAATTATATTACATGATATAAATTAATATAATTTATAATTTAATTCATATTAAAGTTTAATATTTGTTAATATAAAATTTAATATTAATTATTTATTAGAATATTAATGAATTTTTTTAGGTTAAAATAATATTAACACAGAAACTGCAGCCCAAGAGACTCAGGTTTTACGGATTAATAGCAAACTTCCTCTGAACTAAGTCAGAATCTAATTTTTATATTGAATAAGTCCAGGAGGGGGTACCCTGACTTTCCAGCTTTCAGTCAACCTCCTGACTACTTCCATATTGAGCTAAATCTCCACAGCCATGGCCACCAACTGTCTTATCATCAACTGGGACTGTGCAAGGGCAGGAGCACCTAAGAGGCGGCCAATAGTTTAATCAAAAGGACCAGAGTGCTGTAAGGTTGGATAAAGTATGGGGGCACTGACTGCCTTGTAGGTTACAGTAGATAACCTATGCAAGTTCTCTTCAGAGGCAAAAGCTAGCCCCAAGAACTCTCAACATCAGTGGTCTAATTCAAATGCTGATTAGCATCAAAGGTTTCCTTCTACAGAAAGGCCAGACTGAAAGGGAGTAAGTAATTTCAGAAACATCTGGAAAGCAGAAGACAACATATAGGGGTCTTGTACTTCTTCTTTGATGTATATATCACCTATGCAGAAAAATGACATATTTGTACATTTTAGTTCATCCTCTAGCATCGTGCTCATCCAGCAGGCATCTGTGTCACAAACCTAAGAAACTAAAATGTGTCCCACTTAAACCAGGCTGAATCAAGACTAGTTCAACTACACTTTTCATCACCAGTCAGTTTCAAATACACAGGCTCAGCGCTCTTTGATCACTTGCAGTTGAGAAGGATGATAGACCTGTACAGTTCAGGATATAATTCAGTCTAGGGATGCTTCAGAAGCTCCAGAACAGATTCTATACCGACTCTCCAACCATTCATTTATTGGATTTTGACAAATAAATACTCTGTCAGAAAATGGGTCTGTTTCCATCATCTCATACAGAGTGCAAATCCTCAAGGCCTTCCTTTGGAGAAGAATAGGTAGAGTCTATTAGTCCTGTGTCTAAATGATCCCATCTATCAATGGATGAGATTTCTGAATAAAGCATGTGCATTTATTTTATGCTGAATGCTACAAACTTTAGGTCAACATCTTGCCAGCAAAAACCAATACCCACATTTTTCATTTCTTTATCTCTTGTGGATAAAAGCAGGATTTAAAGTCACTGCTGGTCAAACGCATGATTCATTTTTTAAAACCAGAGTAAATTCAGACTGGCTTCCTGGAGAACTGTTTTGAAAGGCAGTTTACAGATCTTCCTGTTGCTTTTCCATGACATAATGCTGGAGATCTGACATAATACTCACACATCTGGCAATGGCCTAAGGACAAGGGGGAACAGGAGTGAAGGGGGAACAAGAGGAAACTCTGACAGATTTGTCCTGAAAAATGCACTATTTACCAAGTTGGGACATCAAATCTCAGACTAAAACGTAAAGAGAATTTCTTAAACCAAGGTTTCCAAGAATCTTTGACAAATGCTGACTCTCTTAACACTTTATGAAACAACTCAAGTCAACGGACACATCTCCACAGCCTTTCTATTTGCAGACATTTTTCCCACAGCCCTATTTATAACTTAACATAATGGGAAGTTTTCTCTTGGCAAAAAAGCTGATTAAGTGTTCCATTTAATAGTGTAATGCTTTCCTTTTTTCAGACCTGCTGTTCTCATACTGTCTCATGTTGTCTAAAATGGAGAGTTCGTAACTATTTTCTGGGTTGGTGTGCCTTTATGATGAATGTCATCTTAAGATACAGAACGAATAATGAAACTCATGTTGAATTTCTAATCAACTTTCTTTTATCTATACTCAAGGTTATTATTTTAACCTGTTGTCTTTGCAGTTTGGGAACACAAAAGTGAGCTTTCTGTGGTAAGTTGAAAGCACAATAATTTATAACAAACTTCTTTCTCTTATTCTCCTATTCTCTCTTCATTTCTGTCTCTCTCTCTCTCTCTTGCAGAATGGGTCTATTCATTTCTATTTCTATCCTTTTTGATTTGGACTTACATTTACAATGTCAGGAATATCATATCCATTCAACAAATAACATCTGACAAACCAAAATGGATCTCCTGGGGCATGGGACCAAAAAGCAGTGCTGTGGATAGATTCTGTTATTGGAATTAGGCATCTTACCTCCTTTTAAAGCATATGGCCTTTAAAAACTTTTTACTATTTTTAACAATCAACTTGAGGATTTAAAACAATGCAACCTCCAGCTAATTTTTATTGGTCAATGGTCTATTCCATTGTTTCACAGCTTCTTCTTTTCTAAAAAACAAAAACATTCCTTGTTCTAGTTGTACTTTTAAAGTTAAAGCAACAATTTCTTTATGGCTCTGATTTCGCTGCATGACCGTCTTCTTATGCCAGGATACATTTTTCACCCATTCAGTCAGGACAATTGGTAATTAAAGGCTTTATTACTTTCCATGATCATCATCTGCAATGCTTTTAGCTGGAACAAACAAACCAGAAACCTTACTTAAACTGGCTTACACATTAGGATATTTGTTTACCAACAAGTAGTCAGAGGTCCAGTGGGCTGTGGAGTTGGTTTATTTCACAGCCGAACAGTATCATCTAAGACCCAGGTTTTGTTTTCGCTGCCTTCACTTTTGGCTTCCCTCCAAGCCTTGTTCCTTTCAAGGTTGTGGGATGATTGCCAGGCATACTGGGGCATTTAACAGGAGAGAAAGGCTGCCTTTCTACGTTCTCTCTTAAAAGTAAGGCACCGCCATGTTCAGAAGTCCCCAGCAAGCTTCTCCTAACATCACTTTGAGCCAAATTGCCTTAGCCCTTGCCACCTCTAACAAAACACAGCAAGAATGTAGAAGTTTACTAGGGTGAAATGGATGTTGGGAGCCAACCTCAATTATCACCACACTGTCTTCTCTAACATCCATAGTAAGTTTGAATGATGCAACATATAAGAAGAAATATGACTCAGACATTCTCTAAGACGCCAACTATCCTTGTTTTCTCAGAACTGAGGGGTTTCCCAGTATGTGGAACTGTTAGTGCTAAAACTGGATGAGTCTTGAGACAACTGGGATGGTGAGTCAATTACTCTACCTTCCCCTTTAATCCCTACCAGGTCCAAGCAACCATGAACTCTACTGAACATGTAGAGGAAGTAATACATTCACAGGCAATTAAGTGGACTGCAACAGCAACAGTACTTCTTAATGCCCAAATTATAATTCTAATTTAAAAAACCCCAGCATACTGTATATGTATATAATCTGTGATAATAATTATATTTTGTATAGAGGATAAAAGACGCTGTAAGTTGGAGTAAAATTTAGAGGTTCCTTCATTTCCCGCTTCCCACATTCATTCATCCACTAATAACTGGAATAGAATACTCAAAGCAGACCCCTTTCTACAAGTAGTCGATAAGCACTCTAAGAGAAAATCATGTGCCTCTTACACATAGCATTATGCCTGGAATATGACAAGTATTCCATAATTGTCATCCTGAATGTAGTAGTCAAATGCAAAGTAAAGCATCTTTTTACCTTAGCTAGCATGTGAAATAGCCATGTGTAGCCTAAGACGGGCAGAAGCAAAGACCTGATTTTCTACCACAAAAGTGAGGGAGGCCCCAGAGTAGAGGTAGGTGAAGAAAAGGAAAGAAGGCCGATATTTCCGCTCTGGCTCATAATTAAGATTATTATTTTTTTCTTGTATGAATTTAGAGTATCCTCTGAAGTTTACAAATGTGAAAATAAATTATTTTGCATAATTCTCTAAGCTACAGGATTGGTTGATTCCATCATCCTACTATGTTTTTGAGGTTATGTTGTATAAGGTTACTTTGTTTGAACATGTACACACAGGTAGCCTGGAATGGATGCCCAGAATGCAGGGACCAACGATAGAAGTTTCAAAAATACTAAGTAACAGAGATAAAGATAAGGGCTATCGGCTGGGCGCGGTGGCTCACACCTGTAATCCCAGCACTTTGGGAGGCCGAGGTGGGCGGATCACAAGGTCAGGAAATCGAGAACTTCCTGGCGAACACGGTGAAACCCTGTCTCTACTAAAAATACAAAAAATTAGCTGGCCGTGGTGGCGGGTGCCTGTAGTCCCAGCTACTCGGGAGGCTGAGGCAGGAGAATGGCGTGGACCCGGGAGTCGGAGGCTGCAGTGAGCCCAGATCGCGCCACTGCACTCCAGCCTGGATGACAGAGCGAGAGACTGTCTCAAAAAAAAAAAAAAAAAAAAAAAGATAAGGGCTATCAGCAGGGAAAACTGTTGTCAGTAGCAGGTTTGTAGAGCAAGCCAGGCCAAGTGAAGATGTAGGATGAAGTAAAGAGATGCTTATTGGAGAGCAGGCACTAAGATGCCACTGTATGCATGATAGTTTGAACTATAGAAAGCTTTTTAAACAACCTACTGCACTGTTCCTTTTTCTGTCACCATGAAGCTAGGCTAGTGTCTATTAACCACAAGTACTAACGCAACAGTGACTTTATGTAATGTAAATGTTTTCACACATATGACATTATTTTGTAATCACATCAGTACTGTAAAGTAGTAGGACCCTTATTACTAATCATATCTGTAACAAATAAACTGAGATTTATAATGTAGGTGACTTGTGCCAGGTAATCTAGAAAGTAGTTGATTCAGGGCCGGGTACGGTGGCTCAGGCCTGTAATTCCACCACTTTGGGAGGCCGAGGCGGGCGGATCATGAGGTTAACCATCCTGGCTAACATGGTGAAACCCCGTCTCTACTAAAAATACAAAAAATGAGCCGGGTGCAGTGACGGGCGCCTGTAGTCCCAGCTACTCCGGAGGCTGAGGCAGGAGAATGGCGTGAACCCGGGAGGCGGAGCCGGCAGTGAGCCGAGATCGCACCACTGCACTCCAGCCTGGGCTACACAGTGAGACTCCGCCTCAAAAAAAAAAAAAAAAAAAAAAAAAAAGAAAGTAGTTGATTCAGGACTTGAACCAAAATCCTTTGAGTCTTCGGTCACTGTCTTTTCTGTTGAATCACACTCCCTAATTAAAAACTCTCTTAAAAACTAAAGAAAATTGGTTTTTAGGACAAAATCTACTCCTAAACATTGTTTCTGGAAGAAGCATGAAATATTCAGCATGAGAATAATTCTTGTGCCAATGAATATAATGGCCCAATAATCCCGTATTTCAGTTATTGATATCTGAGGCAGGAAGATTGCTGGAGCCCAGGAGTTCGAGGCTACAGTGAGTTATGATGGCACCACTGCACTCCTACCTGGGTGACAGAGCAAGACCTTGTCTCTAAAAAAAAAAAAAAAAGTTTAAATTACCAACTAAACTATGTAACATCCTGTCTAGTAAAATAATTTTCTATCGTTTGCATTATAGAATAATAAATAAGCGATATAATTTTATAAAATTTAGCAAACTATTATAACACAGATGTAATTCCCACTAAAAAATCTCTAGTAATTTTGATAAAATTATACTGAAATGGCTTCTAAAACTTGAAAAGGTCAAGAAAGTAGATTTTAAAATATCAGAGTTTTTATAGGAAAAATGTATAAAAATGACCAGAGTCTAGGTATCAAAAGTGTCCCCAGTGTTTTAGGTTCAACAAAATAAATGAGATTCCTCACCTCCAGGCACAAGGCATGACTTTGCTGTTATTAAATAGCAATGGAGTGAATCGACAAGAGACCCCACTCACTCATGACTGTCAGGAAGAAGGGCTCCTGTAGATCCTTCCTCTTACAGCCAAAGCAATCATTTTCATTAGATGACCCCAACATCCAGCCTATAGTTAACAGCCATAAACAAATTAACACCTCCGGTTATCTCAGCATACATTATTATCCAGCCCTGTTTATCTTGGAGGGCTTTTTTGGACAGACTTACTTATATTAGGAAAGGTTAAAGTTCTGTGGGTCCTCACTGTCGGAGTTTTGAGGTGAGTTTTTTGTTGTTGTTGTTGTTGTTGTTGTTGTTTGTATTTATCTGTTTGTTGGAGTAGGTCCTGAGTTGTGTCTTCAGAAAACATTGGTGCTGAGCACAAGTATCTTGTTTTCCTCCACTGGGAGGTGGGGAAGATTTCTCCTGAGTGTTCTTGTTGGGAGTTTGTCAACACTCCTGAGATTTTGGCCAGACCCAGTGCAGCTGATGATTACAGCATGTGGCTCTGCACACTTGCTAACAGGGAGAATAGCTGCACTCCAGATGCTCACCATGGGGTAAACCTCTCGTGTTTACTGTCATGCAGTACATAAGCAAAAGCTGACCGAGAGAAATGAAGTATGGGTTGCCTGAAAGACAGTCCAACAAATTCCCTTCAATTTAGAACTCAATATTGCAGACTGCCTTTGTTGATATCTGATGTCACTTGTCTGCCCAGAAAACACCTGTGCATCTTACTGCAGAAGTTACTGTGCTAGTTGTTAAGATTAGCATGCCCTACATTTCAGTGTGTCGTGATTACCCGGAGGAAAATTACTTCTTGGTTTCTGTAACAGAAATGGTTTGCTTTTCTCAAGCAATTATTTTTTTAATCGTATGGACACTTATGAATCACATAAGTATCTCCCCTTCCCGCCCCATATTAGCTGCTAGGAAATCTAGAGCCAAATTTGTATCTCATTTCTAATAAATGTACACAATCTCATGGTAGATATTTTGCTGAAATCTGGCTTAAACTAAATATTCTTATTCTAATTTTTAACCTGCCCAAATTTCATCAAATACTCATTTAGGATTTATTTGACCTCATTGCACATATTATATTCTATTGTTTTCTTTAAAGCCCTTTTTGGAACAATGCAAGGTATAGATGAATACATAAGATGAGACTTATCACTGTGAAAAGACAGTTTGTGCTTCTCTGTGGCACAAATTGTGCTTCTCTGTGGCACAAATTGTGCTTCTCTGTGGCATTTAAGCTATGTATCTTTAAATATTTGGACTTAAAAACCACTAAATAGGCCGGGCGCGGTGGCTCAAGCCTGTAATCCCGGCACTTTGGGAGGCCGAGACGGGCGGATCACGAGGTCAGGAGATCGAGACCATCCTGGCTAACACAGTGAAACCCCGTCTCTACTAGAAAATACAAAAAACTAGCCGGGCGAGGTGGTGGGCGCCTGTAGTCCCAGGTACTCAGGAGGCTGAGGCAGGAGAATGGCATAAACTCGGGAGGCAGAGCTTGCAGTGAGCCGAGATCTGGCCACTGTACTCCAGCCTGGGCGACAGAGCGAGACTCCGTCTCAAAAAAAATAAAAAAATAAAAAAATTTAAAAAATAATAAAAACCACTAAATATAAGATTGTAATTTCAATTGTTTTTCTCTTTATGGGATTTTCTTTTTATTCCAATGATAGTATGATGGCCATCTGTATTTTTATTTGTCAAGTACTCACCACGATTAACTCCTGTGTTCAGAAATTAATATATTGATGAAGAGAATGTGTAGCTTAATTTTTTATGTTTAGGCTTGTTATGAAGTTTTATCCCTACATATTGCATATGAACTCTCCACACTTAGGATCTATGACACAAGCAGAGCCCTAAGAATTATGGAGTTCAATTCCTAATAGGAACTACAACACAACTAGCTGCACTAAGTCTGGATGAAATGATTTCAATAATATGAATGTAGGATAGCCATTCTGATTGGATAAAAGAGAGAACTGGGCGACCAGCTTCTTACATAACTCAGGATATTTGGTACAATTCTGGAAATATACTTGATTATCAGTGCAAATTTTTTGATTGGTGACTAGAATGACATTGAGTTATGTACATTAACCAGTTTACATCTTCTAGAAGATACACAGAAAGTGGTTCTTGAAATAATTTACTGACATGGCCAATATATATATTCCTGAAGAGGTCTTATATTTCAGGAATTAAGCAAAGAATCTGAAACTCTGTTCAGTTTCTTAAAAAAAAAAAAGAGGTAGAAATTGGGGTTATTGAAATAAAAAGAAATCTGAGATCTCTCTATCATTTAAGAAAGGGTAGAAATATTCATAAATTTTAAATTTACTGAAGTCAAATATAGGTGTTAAAATTCAGTGCTATTCGGGCTGGGCATAGTGGCTCACACCTGTAATCCCAGTATTTTGGGAGGCCAAGGCGGGTGGATCACGAGGTCAGGAGTTCAAGACCACCTGGCCAAGATGATAAAACCCTGTCTCTACTAAAAGTACAAAAATTAGCCAGGTGTGGTGGCAGGCACCTATAATCCCAGCTACTCAGGAGACAAGGCAGGAGAATCGCTTGAACCTGGGAGGCGGAGGTTGCAGTGAGCCGAGAGCGCACCACTGCACTCCAGCCTGGGTGACCGAGCGAGACTCTGTCTCAAAAAAAAAAAAAAAAATTCAATGCTATTAAACAGCAACAACAACAAAAATTGAAATAGGATACTTAACTTCCAAACCAGTGGAGGGGGAAAAAAAGGATATCAGAGGAAATTTAGAAAATGAAAAGTCTAGAAAGGAAGCAATTTAAAAAAAAAAAAAAAAAGGCAGTAAAGAAAGAGTCTATTAAATATAAAGTCCAGGCCGACCACGGTGGCTCAGGCCTGTAATGCCAGCACTTTGGGAGGCCAAGGCGGGCAGAAAACTTGAGGTCAGGACTTCGAGACCAGCCTGGACAACATGGTGAGACCTTGTCTCTACAGAAAATACAAAAATTAGCCAGGTTTGGTGGTGTGCGCCTGTAGTTTCAGCTACTCAGGAGGCAGAGGTGGAAGAACTGCTTGAAATGAGGAGGTCAGGGCTGCAGCAGTGAGCTGTGATTGTGCCACTGCACTCCAGCCTGGAAGACAGAGCAAGACCCTGTCTCAAGAAATAAAACAAAACAAAAAAATCAAGTATAAATAGACATAAATAAATCATTAATAAGGACAAGTATAAAAGATCAAATTTACTTATGAAATAGAAATTACCAGATTAGATAAAAAATAACAAAATCCAGATATCTGTTTACAAAAAAAATGTGTAAAATTCAGGGACATAAAAAGGTTCAAAATATAGGGTTTAAAAACTAGTTGACAAATATTATCCAAGATAAAACAGGCCTAATTTTGTTAAATATCAAACCAAGAAGCATTAATAGGCATAAAGAAGAACTATACATATGAAAAAAGATATAAATTCCTCATCAGAAAGATACAGCAATTTTGAATGTTTATGTACCTAATAATACAGCCTCCAAATACAGAAGGCAAAATTTCCAGAATTATTAGAAGAAATTGAGAATTTTAGAGGAAAACTTCAAAAACATTCAATGGATAGATCAAACAAAAATTAGAACAGAGAAAATGTGAACAACTAATTCATAGCTCTGCACTCAACTTCTAGAGTGTGAATACTTTTCAAGCCTACAGTTACAATAAATGGCCCAGTAATTGGTCTTAAAGAAAGTCTAAAAGACCATTATATAGATAATGTTATTTGATTATAATGCAATTAAATCCAAAATCAATTTAAAAAATGAAGATAAACTAGAACTATGTGTGTAAATAAGGATAAATCTCAAAAACATGATTTTGAGAAAAAAGCAAGTGGTGTTATATACTAAGTGAAATAATTTTTAAAATGTAACGTAATACTATATATGATCTATAGATGCCTACAAATTTAGTAATAATTTAGAAATGCACATGAGAATAATGAATACTACCTTTCGGATCATCATACTTTGGGTGAGGAAGGAAGAGGATGAAATATAGTAAGACTGCATAGGAGGAAGGAAGGGGATGAAATATAGTAAGGCTGGATAGGAGGATTCCATGGCATCATTACTATATGTCTTTAAGACTGGTGAAACTTGGCAATGGGCACACAAGTTGCCTATTGTGTATGACTATTTATCTTATATGGTTCTTCACATTTTATATATTTAAATATTTCACAGTAAAATGATTTGTTATGTTGGTACCTATCCTTACAGGTTTTTCTTTCTATATATTATATCCTAAATATAAAATATTTAGCATATCTATAAAAATACATAAAAATGAGATCCCTATATATATATATACTAATTTTTGAATGTTATTTATTCACCTAACAGTACTTTGTGAACATCCCTTCCACATCAATAAATATACTTCTACCACATCATTTATAAGACCTTTGGTATATACCGACAAATTGCTTTCTTGGACACCTTCTTGATTTTTGTCCATGAAAGCATAGAAAATTTGGGTAACTATGAAATTTAGAGCTTTAAAGAAAGGAAGATGACGATTAAAGAATATAGTCTTTAATATTCAGCTCACTGTGCTTTCTCAAAAATAAGTGAGAAAGATTGCTGAGAAGAAATCCAAAACAGCAAAGAAATTCTTTGGAGTCAGTCTAAAGGATCTGAAAATGTTAAACAGGGAAATATAAAAAGACATACAATGACTACATGCAGAATACAATATAAATCAAATTAACATGTCACAAAGTTAAGAATCTGGATCAGATTATTAGGTAAGCACATAAGGAATAAAAGCAAATTTGGATAAAGGTACACAAAATTACAGAATGAGCCCAGGTAAACCTTCTGTCAAGTATAAAAATCAAAAGAGAAAAGAGAGCCACCTTTCTAAACAAGGAAATGCTCAAAATTCTCAAAAAGGAGAAAAACATTTTAAAATTTTGCATGAAGAAGTCTGATAGCAAATCTGTGGGGAGGCACACTATTACCTTGGAACACAGAAGTAATTCTGAACCCAAGTATTCCAGTGTCTATAATGTGATATAGTCCCTAATTACGCTGGCTCCAGTAATTACCTCACCACTAACCATCATGGTTGAGAAATCATGCAGAGCTGAAAAACTGAACCATATCAAATCGAAGGTTCAACACTCAGCAATTTGTCATTTTGTTGCCTTTATTTTGAAATGGTAAACCAGTGATCATTTTCCATGAACCAACAGTGTATTTTCAAGTTCGTTTAAAATAACATTCTTCAGCACTCTTTATTAAGCAACTCTTTTAGACAATGAATCCTAAAAGAACACTAATCCTGCAACAAAGAGGGAGGGAGTTAGAGCTAAAATAACATTTTGTTGATTTAAAAAAAATAGTTAAGCACAGATATGATGAATTAATGGTTTTCGGATGCTTGTTTTATTATGCATTCTTTGACTTTGCTGGCATTTATATGCTGCCATAAAATTATTATTATCATCTGAGCTTGGAATAGAGAAGGTGCAGGTGGGGAGAAACCTACTTGAGAAACAAGAATGAGTAACCGACATTCTCACATCATTTAAAACAAATCCTGCCACCCACTGCCTATAACTCCTTTCCTGCACCATGTGTTGCTAGTTTGGGACTATAAATGTGACAAGCATGAAGTGAAATGTCAGCCAAATACTACTGGAGTGGGGAAAACCACAATTCATCATGTATCAAGGATTTTAAAATTAATTTTTTGCTTTTTAAAAAGAGGGGTGAAATTTTAAAGATGCATAACTATTCTTTTCATAGCTGAAGTTAGAACTGAGTAGTCATTTTACAGCTAACATTACTCAAAGCTTTTGGAACTCTTGTATGGAAAAGGTATGGCAAAATGAAGGGCTAGGTAGCTTGAATTCTTTATTATTACCTATCTTCAAATTAAATGTAAATAAACAGCATTTTTGGTTAAAAAAATCATTATAACTAATGTACTGTTTGAAATAATTTCAAGGAGCAAGGTGAAAGTAAGAGAAATCTTTTAGAACCAAATTAAAGTAAATTCCTCGTTGTTTTCAGTGGAGACACTTCATTCATTTAACCATACAATGAGTAACACCACCCCTACCCTCAAGGGATGTCTGGCAATTGGCAACATTAGATCTTGGAGGATAATGTGGGAATCTGGGTAGATCATAAAGCCAGACAACCAGGGAATAGTTCAAGAAATGCAGGCAAAGGGTCAATTCTGAGGAAGGATTTAGGTGGGAAAGTTGGTGGATAAGATTTTCTATGTTAGGTAAAAGAGAAAAATAGTCCAGACTGTCCACAGTAGCATTATTTAAATGTCTCTGCCCATCCAAACTTTGCTTGTAATGTGGCCCCATTTGACTGTGTGCTCTGGGAGGGAAGGAAATACAGTGTTTATGTCTGCATCCCCAGGGAGCTGGCACTATAGGAGGAGTTCAGTCAATGTGTATTACCGAGTGGACACAAAAGATTGGAAGATGAAGTTCCAAAGTGTAGATTTAGAAGCTGTACACAGAGGCAGTTCTCTGCAAGATGTTTACAAGTCATGTTGGAAGAGAATGGGAGAAAGAAGAGAGACAAGGAAAGAGTAAGGTGATCTAGGAGACATGGAAGTACAATCAGGAGAGCTCATTAAGCACAACAACATCGATGGGAAGAGAACATTTCCGCATTAAGGTGCTCTGTGGTGACAAATGGAGGAGGAATGTCAAGGAAATGGAGCACTGATAAAAGGAATCCTATCGGGTTTGACACGGAGGACATCAGAGATCCAACCACAATTCAGTGGATGGCAAAATTGCCTATGAAGTTATAGGAGGCAAAGGAATGAGATATACATGACCCAGTGGGGCAGGCACCTCATTACTGATGCCTATGAGGGCATTTTTGGATTCAACACTCTTCATATAAGACTTCTTAGGGAGCTGTGAAAGAGAGAGATGAGGGCATTGAAGGAGGAAGGACCTAACATTTGCTGAGTGTCATCTACATGATCAGGTACTGATATGGTTTGGCTCTGTATCCCCACTGAAATCTCATATTGAATTGTAATTCCCAATGTTGGGGGAGGGACCTGGTGAGAGGTGATTGAATCACAGGGCAGATTTCCCTCTTGCTGTTCTTGTGATCCTGAGTTCTCCTGAGATATGATAGTTTAAAAGTGTGTGGCACTTCCCACTTCACTCGCTGTCTCTCCTGTTTTGCCATGTGAGGATGGTACCTGCTTCCCCTTTGCCCTCCACCATATTGTAATTTTCCTAAGGCCTCCCCAGCCACACTTCCTATACAGCATATGTAACTGTGAGTCAGTTAAACATCTTTTCTTCTTAAATTACCCAGCCTCAGGTCTTCATAGCCCTGGTCTCAGGTATGTCTTCATAGCAGTATGAGAACAGACTTAATACAGGTACCAAGCGTTTGGTAATGCAAAGCTTCAAAGTATGGTCCACAAAGCAATGAGCAGCAGTATCACCATTACCTGGTAGCCTGTTACAAATGCAGAATCTGGGGCCTGTTCTAGACCTACTGAATCAGAATCTGCATTAACCAGACCCCAGGTGATTCATATGTAAAGTTCCAGGAGCACCGTTGTCAGTTTTCATAAAAAGGTATTCAAAAGTAGAGGAATGTAACATTTTTCCTCCATACCTGAACTCAGCCTCATCACAGGCCCTCAAGTTCTATCTGGCTGGAAGAAAAACTACTTTGCATTTGTAGCCTCAAGGTAGGGCGGTGTCTTTCAGTTGAAAATAGTCTTGCTGTGGCAAAGATCTGATTAATTCAGGATCTAACCTTAGTCCAAGGGGACAGTCAACCAGGATGCTTCCATCATCTCAGAAGCCTCACATCTGTTATTCATTGCTCAGTAACAAACAACCCTGAAACACAGTGGCTTAAAGTAATTATTACTTTAAAAAATTTTCTGATGATTCTGGGGGTCAGCTGGGCAGTTCTGGTCTCTGGCTTGGCTGATCTCTGTGGGCAGCTGAAGACTCCATGACCAGAGAACCATTTCTCTGTCCTGGGCCCACCTTTTGCAAATGAAAGGCCTTAAACATGTACTCAAATGCCTTAACCATGTACTCAAATGCCTTAAACATGTACTCAAATGCCTTAAACATGTACTCAAAGGAAAAAAGTCTTTAACCTGGGGTGACGGTGTCCTCTCCTTACCACTGTCTCCACAGCCAAAAGCAGTGTCTACAGAAAACTTCCTGAAGAGTTAGGGAAATACAATAGATACAAGAAAGTATAGAAGACTTTGTGACATTTGTAATTTAAGTTACCTTGTTTAATAACTCCCTTCCCTCACAAAACCCCACAGGCCTATAATATAGAATTAACAGATTAGGAAAGTTAATCTTAGTGTATTTCAGAAACTCTCAAAGGGACAGTATGCACATGGTTGGGCCAGAAATGGATCCCAGTCTAGCTGTCCCCTTCTACCTCATTTAAGGAAATGTCTAAGGAGAGAACACAGGGTTATTACTCCACATTTACTCAGATGTTCTATTGTTTGATATTCTGTTTCAGTGCAATCTGACTGGAGTTTTCCCATGTTCCCTCTGTATACTTGTCATCCTTCAATTTGGCATCTGAAAATCATCTGGAAGTCTGCAAAGACGGCCAGCCTCACAGAGCTGTGTTATAATGAGCATTGTTCATCATAACTTAGAACTTTGTTAGTGGAGATCTCTTTTCACTAGGTGTTCAGTAGGGCAGAGGGGTAATTGCAAGGAAACCACAAGAACTACACTGTGATGTCGTTCACGATTCAGTCTCACACATATTCAGGGTACATCCTGAAGCCCTGGTCTCCTTCCTGCCATTAACATACCCTTAAACAGGCTCTGGATTTTATGGCTCCTTTGTTTCTTTGGAGATACTGATATTTCTTTCCTTGCTGTACCGTAAGACTCCATGTGCCAGTAGAGGTTCTCCAAAACAAACATTCCTCCCACTCTTCCCACCCTAAAGCAGTTCTCGCTATTAAAAAAAGAAAAACGTAATCTTACCACAGTTGAAAGGAAAAGTGGCTATATTTAGACATGTATTTTGGAGTCATCTCTCCTGCCAGGATTCTGAAAAAATTAAAATTTCCAAGCAAATCTAAATGAGAAGGTCACACGTGATAAGACTGTGAGATGTGGCAATATGCTTGGCAACTAGTAATATAACCATTGCTAGAGTTCACTACAGAAAGACGTAGTCTTCACTGACATCCTAAAGACTTAACAGATCTCTGAACTTGAGCTACCCTTTTGCATTTGCCAGCCTAGATAACACACACATAATCATGGTAAGGTTTTCTGGTTTTAAAAGCCACTCATTTTCCAAGGCACTTTGCAAGAAAGAGCATGCTACCTGCCCCCGGTCAAAATTCTCCAGCAGCAAGTCGATCTACACAATCATTGCATTAGTCTGCTTTATCATTCTCGTGCACCAGCAGCTATAGGAGAAGCAGAAGCCATCAGGAAGAAGCCAAGATGTAGTACAGGAAAAATATTTCATTGAGCTGTATAGAAACAGTATTTTACAGGCTAGGGAAGGGAAAAAGAAAATATCTAAAACCACTACACTTTAAATTAAAGGTGCAAACATTGGTGTTTTTCTTTCATCCTTTGGCTGTCTTTAAAATGATCCTTACTAATGACGGCGCGATAGTTCACCAGGAGCATGTGAAGGGAATCAAAGTCTAATTCCGCCTCTCCTGCTCCAGACGCGTTCTCGGTGACACATAGTTTCAAAAATTGGCTCATTTTTCTTTCCCTGCTTCTTTACAGAGCCAGTAACATCATGACCCTTCATCGAGTGTAAATTCCAGATTTCTACACACATTTCATTAAAGGAACCTTCTCCTTCTCTGTGAAAAAGAAGAAAATTCTTTCTTCTCCAGGTGAAGGCTTCTGTTCTATTAACGCAATCTCAACCAGCAATGTGGGATTATGTCACAGCATGTAGTGGAGGAGTCAGAATGTCCCAGACACACGTGAGGCCCTGTTCTAAAATAGGTATTAGGCCTTGGGCAAGAACCTTAACTTTTCTAAGCCATAGCTTTATGATTTATAAAATAGGACTAATATTTGTCTCAAAAGTTTCTCGAAAACCTAAAGATAAAATATCCAAACAGTACCTGGGACAAAGTAGGGATTCAATAAATGGTAGCCGTGATTGATACTACTATTATACTGTAAGAAAGCCAAACACAAAGACCTACTGATTTTTGACAGCAAGAAGAAAATCAAACTTTAAACATAAGGGAAAAGATGAATGGAAAACCAAAATAATAATGGAGTGATTAGCCTAAAGGGAAAGTCCATTGTAAGCATCATTATTTAAATCAAACATATAAACATTATCATTTCACCCCAAAGCATTTCCACCCATTCAAGTGCATTCCACTTTCATGATTTCAGCCGGAATAAGAACTCAACAGTCTAGAGAAGACCACATAAATACTCAAATATGCTAGCACACCTTCTGGGACAGAGGAGATGAACTAGCAGGAGACACACGCTACCCACATGGATTTTCAATCAAGACCAGTTGGGATGTCTGTAGCTCCTTCTGAATAAAGGGTTCTCTTTGGTGGGAAGGATCAATTCCTCTCCCTGTATTGTGTAACAGCTCATGCTGCATTTGTTTGTGGCATGCATTCACCTGACAGACTGTAGTAAATGAGGAAAATAGAATGGACAGAAACGGAGGTGAACTCAGCCTTAATGAGAAAAACATGACAACACAAAATTCTTTTTTTTAATGAAGTTCTAATATATAAAATGTGAACTCTCCAGATTGACCAAGTCATGTGCAACCTTATTCATGAAAATGTGCACTTTCTTCCCTCCCAACTTTTTCATTAAACTGCTCTTTGCCTCATGTGTAAATGGCAACTTTTTATGTTCTTTTCCCAGATGGGATGACCAGAAGAGTAAAGCCAACAAGTAAAAAATTATTTATAACTGAAAAATGACTATGAGGGTTATTGGTGAGGGAAGGGAGGGAAGAAACATCAAACTCAAACTTGCTGTATAGTATCTATATAAAATATACCTATTCCTTAATTTTTATTCCCTTATTTCCTTAATATGTTTTATTTCTACCTGTATTTCATATCTTCTGTTCATTCTGCTTCTTCCCTATGTATTACGTCTCTCTTTTTGTTTCACAAATTGTGCATTCATTCTAAAACTTCCAGTTTCTCATTGAGCCAATTTCTTCTAATTTTTTAATCTTTTGTAATCCTTCTTCCCCCAGACTCTAATTTCTAGAGTCTTACAGTGACAGTACAACATTCAAATTAAAAGGAAAGCTTAGGGAATGTATAAGTGGAGGAAAGGCTGTTAAAATAAACAGTTAGAAATCTTAAAAAAGTTAAAATAGACGAAGAAATAAGAACATAGAGGGGAAAGGAGACAGCAAGGAGAAAGAAAGAATGAGAAAAATGGGCAAGTAGGCAAACAGTCAACAATTTCTTATTTTAACAGCCCCTGGGTACTCCCAAAATTCAGCGATCCCATTCCGTATGTGCTTTATTTCTTTATGCCCACGGAATGGGAAAACAGGAAGGGGGGCTTTAATGAAAGCCTTTAATCCCCAGTGGGAGGATGGAGTAAAGGAAATGGCCAAGAATGTAAAAATGGGAAGTGCTGCTCATTTCTTAATTTACTGACTCACTTTTACACCTTCTTACAATAATTGTGCCTTTTCTTTTTTGTTCTATGACCTAGTTTACATTTTTTCTTTCATCTCATAGTCATCATTTTTCCATTTTTTTAATGCTCTCATCCGGTATAAAACCCGTTTCTCTTTTTTCCTTTTCCCAGACTTTAAAGACAGCCCGGAGAGCCTTCGTCAGCCCAGTCAGCTTCCTCTCCCACACTATCCATGGCTGTCCTGGTCCTTCAGCTCATTCCCATTGTCAAAAGACAAAAAAACAACAAATTTAATTACAGATCTAATTGGCTATCATTTGTAATTCATGAATCTGGCAGCTTCCATTCTACAAAATAGAATGAGAGCCTCCACTGGGCAATGGCAAAAACAGTGGATTTTGTAAGGTGGGAACAAGGAAACTGAACAATAGGGAAAAAAAGCTGACTGCTTAATATCAGGTTACTTCAACTTATGTTTTTGCAAGGGTTAGAGCAGAGGGGATTTCCTCATTACCCTGACTCAGGTAGATTGGAATCTCTCGATCTCACGAAAAACTGGTCTGTTTTGAAATCCATCTGTTTCCTTGGAGTTTCTGTTTGATGATGTGGCATTTAGCATGAGTGACTCCATTTGGTTTGGTCTGGTCTGTTGGGGCCTAGTGCAGAAGCTCTGTCCAAAACAGTGGCCTCCTATAACTTTTGTTTGACACCATCTAGTCCCTTGCCTCAGTGACTACCCTCCTTACTTTCAGAAGATGACACTGCCTCTTTCCTTACAGAAAAAAGTAGAGGCTCCCTCATGTTTCTGACCCCTTCATGAGTATCTGATATTCTACTTACTTTTTCTTGCTTCTGCCTGGTTTCAGATGACCAAGTGTCCTGCAGCCCAAAGCTAATTCTTCATCTGGATTCTCAACCCTATCACTTCCAAGGACCTTACTCTATCAATTATGTTTATCCCCTATCCCTTTCTTGATTCCATTAACCTTTGTAATGAAAAACAAACAACAACAAAAAAAGCTACTTATTGATATGGGACTGGTCAGAGGACGACATGACCAGAGAGGGAGAGGAAGCCAAGGAATGAAAGAAAAAAGAGATGAACTTAATGTACACAGTAAAGAACTAAAGTGGGCATCATGAGAGCCAGAAAAGAGAAGGAAGAAGGAGGAAAAGCTGATACGGGTAGGTAAAGGAGGAGAAAGGCTTGTTCTGAAGAGGGTGAGATGTAAGAAATGGGATATTGCCAGGGGAATCATTTGGATGGAAGAGATGTCAGCAAAGACATTTTTCTGTTTGGATGTGCTTCTCAAGTTAATATCTTAAGTTGATATTGCTCATCTTTAAAATAGAAATAAAGCATATAAGCAAAATTAAAAAGACCCCTCAATCCTATATCCCTCCCTGGCTTAGTGCCAAGATTCTTGAAAGATTTCTTTATTCAAAGTCTCTACTTGCTTACTCTCATTACACTTTTGAAAAATAGCTCAAAATAGCTACCATTTATTGAGTGTTTACTATGTGCCAGACACCTGAGCTTCACATACACTATTTCCGCTAGTCCTCAAATAACAATCTTTGCATTTTAATTTGGTTAAAGCCTCATTTCCTACGTCAAAGGCAGAACTAGAAGCAGGTCCCTTGTCCTCAGAGCCGTGAGATATGAGTCAACAAAATCAATCTTAATTCCTCCTATTGCCACCCTTTTACACAGAGGAGGAAAAAAGGGAAGAAAGAAGACGCCTTTTCCCAGAGAAGAATCATGTTCTCATCATCAGGGGGCTCATCAAAGGCGAAGTGCCAAGATGCTGGCAGGGGTACCCCCAGCAGCTTTCAGGGTACTGAGAAACACATTGCCCATTTCAGGTTATGATTATAGGGACAGAATTGAGGGGGAGGGAGTCTATGTACACTAGGCCTTTCCAAATGTATTTATAAAGGTTAATCTCTCAGCCAGGCATGGTGGCTCACGCCTGTAATCCCAGCACTTTGGGAGACCGGACGGGCAGATCACCTGCGGTCAGGAGTTCAAGACCAGCCTGGCCAACAAGGTGAAAGCTGGTCTCTACTAAAAATATAAAAAATTAACCGGGTATGGTGGCACACGACTGTATTCCCAGCTACTTGGGAAGCTGAGGCAGAATTGCTTGAACCCAGGAAACGGAGGTTGCGATGAGCCAAGATCGTGCCATTGCACTCTAGCCTGGGTGACAGAGTGAGACTCTCTCTCAAAAACAAAAACAACAACAACAAACAAAAAGTGAATCTTTCGCAATTCAAATGTAGTCCTGTTGCACAAACTGAAATTCCCGCCTGATGAATTTATACTTAGAAATGCCAATGTCCTCATTGTATTTAATGAATTTAAGTTAAACAATGATTTAAGTTTTCACTCTTGAAAAAAATTCACATTGTATTTAATGAATTTAAGTTAAACAATGATTTCAGTTTTCACAGTCACTCTTGAAAAATTAAGATCTCGATATCTGGATGTAGACAGTAATTCCACTATCAGAAAGAATGCTTTAAACAAAATATAATATTCACTGAGTGCCTACTACAGCCAGACACTATTCTATGCACTTAGGCAGTTCTCATAACAAACTTAAGCGAGAGGTACAATTACATTCTCCCCATTTACAGATTAGAAATCCACAGAGAAGTTAAATAACTTCCTTGAGTTTACACAGCTAGTACATGATGTGAGAGGGCTTGAACTCATATAATCCAATTTCAGAGCCCATGGTCTTAACTGTTGTCTCAAACTTCTCAGTCTATATTCATAAAGTTGAGTTTGATAAATTTGAAGAAAACTCTATCAGGCTCTACCTGTGAGAATTTTGACGATTTGTTTTCACAAACTGGTTGCTCTGTTCTTGAATCAAAATGAAATTTCTATGATAATGTTTGATAAGTAACATGTATAAAAATAAAGATGTAAATAAAAACATGTATTTTATTTTAAATAACTATGTGTAAGGGTATTTGCAATGGCATATAGAAATGTGGTCAACCAAATAGTATCAGTTTTCTTGACTATCTGAACAAACATCAATATTAAGTCTTCTTTTTTAGACAGAGTCTCTCTCTCTCTCTGTCACCCAGGCTGGAGTGCAGTGGTGCGATCTTGGCTCACTGCAACCTCTGCCTCCTGGGTTCAAGTGATTCTCCAGCCTCAGCCTCCCAAGTAGCTGAGATTACAGGTGGGTGCCACCACACTCAGCTAATTTTTGTATTTTTCAGTGGAGGCGGGGTTTCACCATGTTGGCCCGGCTTGTCTTGAACTCCTGACCTCGGTGATACATCCGCCTCAGCCTCCCTAAGTGCTAGGATTACAGGCATGAGCCACTGCACTCGGCCCTAGGTCTTTTATTTCTATTACATCTACTTTCTCTGTTGAAGGTGAACAGCTGTTTGCAATTCTCTTTCTTCCTCTTCAGTATCTCTCAAGTTATTCTTCTTTTCATTTCCTCATTCACCTCTTTTAGGTTCTTTCTCCACTCTCTCAGCTCTCACCCTCACCCATGTTATCTCTGACAGCCCTTGACATTTCCTTGTAATTCTGCATCATAGATATCTGTGTGCATATCTTATCTTCCCTATTAGAACCATGTTCTTAATAAATATTTTTGAATGAGTGAATGTTTATAAACTCTAAGGCTTACAAGAAACATCTTAAAATTCTGTTTGTGATCATTTTACTTTGGGAAATAAGAGTAAAAGGAATGTATTATTTACTGCATGGGAAGTTTCTGCAGAATATTATTTCTGGAACAGAAGTGAGAGGTGAAGCCAGCTGGACTTCTGGGTCGGGTGGGAACTTGGAGAACTTTTCTGTCTTACAAGAGGATTGTAAAATACACCAATCAGCACTCTGTAGCTAGGACTGTAAAACGCACCAATCAGCGCTCTGTGACTGGCTGGAAGTTTGTAAAATGGACCAATCAGCATTCTGTAAAATAGACCAATCAGCACTCTTTAAAATGGACCCATCAGCAGGACGTGGGTGGGGACAAAAAAGGGAATAAAAGCTGGCCATCCTGGCCAGCAGTGGCAACCTGCTGGGGTCTCCTTCCATGCTGTGTGAGGTTTGTTCTTTCACTCTCCACAATAAATCCTGCTGCTGCTCACTCTTTGGGTCCACACTACCTTTAAGAGCTGTAACACTCACCGTGAAGGTTCATGGTTTCATTCCTGAAGTCAGCAAGACCACAAACCCGCTGGAAGGAACCAACTCCGGACATAGAAGGAGGAGTCATACTAAATATGTTGTGCAGTTAGTACATTTTTGTTTGATCGTGTATAATGAATTTAAAATAAACTTGTATTTGTCAGCACAAATTAGACCAAAAAATGGTGTACCTTTACATATTTCTGCATTTTGTCTACCTAAGGCACGTAAAGCCCAAAAACCTGCATGTTGTGCACATGTACCCTAGAACTTAAAGTATAATATAAAATAAAAAAATAAATTAAAAACTAGTAATTAGCCCACCAGTAATCAGTTACAGGATATGACTGAGATAATAATCCATAGAAAAATAATGTCTGTGTCTTTCCTCTAGTGTAACAGTCTTAGAAGAAATGAACCAGTAAGGGCTATTGTCTATCAGAATAGTTCATTTCTCCTAAGGCGGAACTGAGGAAGATCTCCATGAGCTGTCTCAGCTCTGGTCAGGGGTTAGTGTACTATGGCTGGCACATTCCTCTTGTCTAGATGATGGATATCTGGTGATCCAGGCTGATTCCTTTACTTTGAAGTGAGCAAGATGTTTCCCAGTGCCCTAAAAGCTACTGAACGTACCTGTGCCAGCGACAGGTATCTAGGAAACAATTGACAGGTACCTAGAGTATTCAAATCATAGTCCCAAATGACTGACTATTATTAACCATTGTCAGCTCCATTCATCCAAGGGGGATAATCCCACAGTAGTTGAACATCTAGCCCTGGGACAAGTGATGTGAAAATGGAGAGGGGTGGTTGATAGGTGACCGATATTGTTTTATTCTTTAGTGCATCTAATGAAAGGGCAAGCCTACTGCTTTTTTAATACTATTAGGTCATGTAGACAGGTGAGGCTGAATAGAATCCCACTCATTTGTACAATGCATTTGCTTTAAGGAGTAAGAGTGTTTTGTAGGTGAAACAGGAATAATGTTTAAAAAAAATCTGTCAGGCCAAGCGCAGTAACTAATGTATGTAATCCTAGCATTTTGGGAGGCTGAGGCAGGAGGATTACTTGAGCCCAGGAGTTAGAGACCAGCATGGGCAACATGGCGAAAACCTGTCTCTCCAAAAAATACAGAAATTAGCCAGGTGAGTTAGTGCACATCTGTATTCCCAGCTACTTGGAGGCTGAGGTTGGGGGGATTGCTCAAGCCTGGAAAATCGAGGCTGCAGAGAGCAGTGACTGCACCACTGCATAATTGCTGGGTGAAAGAGTGAGACCCTGTCCCAAAAAATAAAAAAAAATTAATATTAAATAAATATAAATAAAATAAAATAAAATATCTGGCAATGCATAGTCCCCTATTGCTAAGTCAGTATCTCTCTTTCAGAACTGCACCTTTCTTTATGGCTCCAAGAAAGGACCAGGGCAAATGCTAGGGCAAAAAAGAGTAGGCATTGGCAAAGGTAAGGGGTTCCAAATCTGTGCTTCCTATTAGACTCATTTGGATAGCTTTTAAAATTGCTGATGCCCAGGCCATACACAAGTTCAATTAAGTCAGAATCTTCTTGGGTGGGGCTGGTTGTCTATGATTTTGAAACTCCTCGGGTGATTCCAAGGTATAGCAGAAAGCTCCCCAAATGGAAAGTTCCTAGCCCAGTTCCTAGTCTATAACTGCCCAACACATGCTGGCTACTATCATCCCTTTCAGGACTTGGAGACTATGGGGAGCTGGGGACAGTGGTAGGAGATACAGGTGGGGAGATATGTGTGTCATGGCATTCCCTACTGCTCCTAGTAGCTAGGTGAAAATCCTAGAGGGAGAATGCTATGGGTAGCAGGCAAGACCAAAGTAGGGAGATTTTGCCCTGTTTGTAACTTGGCACTCTAGAATGGGACAATGCTATGTCCCTTGTATTAGCCTGGGGAATGTGCAGCTGAGTAAACTCTTTGGTGTGGCATGGTTAGGCTGCTAGAGTTGGCAGGGGTGTCAAGTGTAGATCTCCAAAGTCTCCCTTGGATTTAGAAGAACCCCTGTTGGCAGATAATGGAAGGTATTGCTATCCCAGAGGACAATGGTAGAGGAGAATCAGTTTGCAAATTTATGACTCCTAACTTCCAAGGGTAGAGCCAAACCAACCTGCATTTAGATGCCACCTTAGGAAGAAAAACAAGGAGAAAAGGTATGAAAAGATTGTTGTAAACTGAAAGATGACTGGAATACTATAAGGCACTACCCATCCAGCAGGGTGGTCAGCTTATAATCAGGATTAAGTAATTTCATTAAATGATGCCACACTTTCTGCACGTTTATAACTAGGTTAAATTCCAGATGACCTGACAGAAAAGTGGAAAGCTCTTTGGCTTGTGATCAGCCTAGAATAAATTCTCAATAAATGTGAGCTGGGACAGTTAATTCAGAGGTTATTTTGTGACATAAGGATTAATGATCAAAATTCTGGGGACTGAGAAGGTCAACTAAGAGTAATTAAACCCTAGAGTTGGATGGGAAGAGACTCTAGAAATAATCCAACTTAAACCTATAATTTTAGAAATTATAGCAGGAAGTTCCAGAAGATAAGGGATTCCCTAAGGATCATGCAGCTAGCCTCCTTCAGGCTTTCCCTGATACCAGCCTCACTTTCACTTTAGGAGTTATCATATGCCCAGGACAGAATCTTCTTGATGATGTGGCTTCAGCCCAAGCATTGAGAATAAGTGAGGAAGTGAGATGATTCCATAGTTTGTTGCTTTGTCCCATTTAGTGTTATTTTTGCTGTGGTTATGATTTTATTATGATTTGTCGCATATTTCAATCTGGAATCAGGAAGTGGTTGGGTATACGGAAGGCATATATTTTAAAGAGCCCCACACGTAACCAAAGCCTTCAATACTGTATTATCTCTATGATAGATGGGAGCAAGCCTTCAATTAAAAGCCAAACCAAAAGACCTTGATGATAGAGCTTAGTGATTCTGTGTTTTTAGAATGTTGGTGAACACACATTAAATTTAGGAAAAATAAGACTTGTGAAATTTGGAATTTGATTGTGTGGTAATGGAAAGAGCCTGAACTAGGAGGCCTGAAGACCTCATTTCAAGCCCATTATTAAGACCTTGGGCTAGCCTGTATCCCCTTCCTTCTCCCTTAGTTTTTGATCCACCGTGAAATGTAGATGATTCTTGCTGTACTTCTCATAAGGTGGTCATGGCAATCAAATGAGATAGTTATCTTAAAGGTCTTTGTAAAGCTGCAAAGTGCTGTTCCCATTATTCCAAAAGAATTCCAGTCATGGCATGTGATTACCCTTCTGGTTACTCATTCATATCCTTCCCCAGGCCTTTCTTCTCCTCCAAACCCTAATGAAGACATTTATTTATTTTCTTGCTGGTACTACCTAGACCTGAGAGCTGCATTTTCTAAGTCAGTTTCTAGGTTACTTTATTATGTATTCCCTCTTGTTTTAAGTGCTGTACTGCAGACAAATGTTATTTTGCTACCTCTAAGCTCCCAGATTTCGCTCTCTAAATCAGTCATTGAGGAAGTGCAGTTGAAGGATTTGCTATTGACTTTCAAGTCTCCTTGTTATTCGAGCCTAATCTTGTATTAATTAAAAATTCCTGTTGTTTGAAATGTAAAATTTATTTTATAATAAAACACATTATTTTGCCTGTGTTAGAATTACCTGGTGCCTGATGGTGAGAAAGCATGTTCAGAGATCTAACATCAGAGCTGAGCCCAGAGCTCTTATGGGGAAGAAACTTTGTTTTATTTATATAACATATCTACCCTTCAAGCTATCTGGGTTTCGTCAAAAAACACATCTGGCAGCAGAGAGAGATTCTAAACTAGAATAAAATTTGCCTCCTCACATCCTAATGCCCACATTTATTTGTGATTGTGAAATGCATTTTCCAAAATTCAGGATGTAACAAAAAAAGTTGATAAATTTTTACTGGCATGTATTTCATGCTTCTAAAACCCTATGCAATATAACTTTACTATCCTTTTGTGTTTAACAATATATGTGAAAAGAAATACATAAACCTATCACAATAATAAAACTATTATGCTTTAGCAAACATATATTTATAAAGAAATAAAAATACCCAGTAAACCTAAGTGTAACAACTCAGATAATATCAGATTCCATTAAAAAGAAAGACCTCCCTCTTGTGTCTAGTGTGTTTTTAAGGTTTGGCAATATATGCAGCTTGCAATGTGATATAAGTTTCAGATGTACTCCACCCTTATTAAAATACCAACTGCAGGAGACAGACACTTGGTGTTTAATCAGAATGTATTATTCTAATGATGGAATGCATGATAGCTATGCTGAACTTTATATCAAAAAGCAAACTTAAATCGAGATCTTTAAACAAGGTCAGAGTAGACAATGCATATACACATATGTGGCTCAGAAAACAAAGCATCAGAACATGAATAAAAATTGTATAAGTATTGCAAAACTAAGGACCTATTCTATCTGAATCCATGTATTATTTAAAGCAAGAATTTAGTTTTTAAATTGAGATATGTTGTTACTCAAATATAGCAATTAAAAAAATAATTGGACATGAAGGTCAAAAGAATTCCAATAAAAAGCTTTTACTCTCTTAAACAATGGCTTTCAAGGCAGCGTCTTGTAACATTCAGAGCAAAAGTCAATACAATTTAAAATGACTACATCTAGAATATTTATCTATCAACACTTCCCTCGACTTGTATGCTAATTTATGCTTTGAGAGGAACACCTGGGATTATGTACCTCAATTTCTCTATCTGAAAAAAAAGCAAGGGTAATATCACTTGTCTCCGTCTACATCCACTTAGTCAGAAGGTTGTGCCTGGCTCATAATCGGCATTGCTGAAATGATAGGAAAGAGCTGTGCTTTCTTTCTAAAAAAAAAAAAAAAAAAAAAAAAAAGATTCTCTGCAAACACATCTTATTTATGTATGAAATACACACACAACCCAAAAGAGGACATATTGCTTAGATATATAAGTAATGATAAATAAAATGAAGGCTATAACAATTTCTGTTATCAACCCTATCAATACAAATATGAACAGCTATCATTTATTGAGCCATTGGCATGCATGAGGCACCCTGCTAAGTGCTTTAAGTGGGCTGTGTCATTTTAAAACAAAAATTTGTATTATGGGATTCAGGGGGTACATACGCAGGTTTTCATATGGATATGTTGTATAATGGTGAAGTTCGGGCTTCTAGTGAACCCATCACTCAAATAGTGAAGAGTATACCTAACGGGTAATTTTTCAACACTCACCCATTCTCCTCCCCTTGGAAGTCCCCAGTATTCTTTTTTTTTTTTTTTTTTTTTTGATATGGAGTCTTCCTCTTGTTGCCCAGGCTGGAGTGCAATGGCGTGATCTTGGCTCACTGCAACCTCTGCCTCCTGGGTTCCAACGACTCTCCTGCCTCAGCCTCCCGAGTAGCTGGGATTACAGGCATGCACCACCACACCCAGCTGATTTTTGTATTTTTAGTAGAGAGGGTTTCACCAAGTTGGCCAGGCTGGTCTCGAACTCCTGATCTCAGGTGATCCACCTGCCTCGGCCTCCCAAAGTGCTGGGATTACAGGCGTGAGCCGCTGTGCCCAGCCCCCAGTTTCTATTATTTCCATCTTTATGTCTATGTGTACACATCGTTTGGCTCCCACTTATAAGTGAGAACATGTAGTATTTGATTTTCTGTATTTGAGTTATTTCAGGTTAGGTTAACGGCCTCCAGGTAATTATAAGACAGGCAAAATGTTGCTGCAAAAGACATAGTTTCATTCTTCCTTATGGCTACATAGTATCCATGGTGCATAGATACTGCATTGTCTTCATCCAGGCATCCACTGATGGACACTTAAGTTGATTCCAGGACTCTGCTATTGTGAATAGTGCTACAATAAATATACAAAAGTGTGGGTGTCTTTTTGATACAATAATTTCTTTTCCTTTGAGTAGATACATAGTAGTGGGATTGCTGGGTCTAACGGTAGTTCTACTTTTAGTTCTTTAGGAAATCTCCATACTGTTGCCCATAGTGGTTGTACTAATTTACATTCCCACCAATGTGTATAAGCATTCTCTTTTTTCTGCATCCTAACCAACACCTGTTGTTTTTTGACTTTTTAATAACAGCCCTTCTGACTGATGTGAGATGATAGCTCATTGTGGTTTTAATTTGCATTTCTCTGATGATTAGTGATATTGAATACTTTATCATATTTTCTAGGCCACTTGAATTAACAGCAATCACATGATATAGATACAATTGTGATATCCATTTTACAGATAAGAAAACTAAGATTTAGTTAGGCTAATTAATTTGCTTGAAATCTCACAACTAGAGAGTCGTGAGGTAGAGTTGTGGGTTCAGCTAAGGAACTCTAATTCAAGAGCCTATGCTATACCTAGTGAAGTATGAGCTTTTCTTAAAACATGAAATCTCTTTTGAAAAGTATTACATTAGCCAACTTTTTTTCTATATAAACTATAGTTAATAGATCCGTTTCAATAATACCCTATAACATTGCACAGTTCCAGTTCCTTTCGTTAACATATTTAGACACATCTGCAAGTGAAGAATAGTAACTGTAGAATGGAATCCTCATTTTGGGTATAAACAAAGTTAATCAGGAGGCAAAGTATAAAGAACACATATCAGTTTGAACCATCAGTGAAGTATTATGTTTTATACTTTCCTCACAAAATCCTGAACAAAAGAGTAGTGCCCTAAAATCTCAGTGGTGATTGTTTTTTCATTACTTGATGTCTACAATTTTTATATATCTGCACTAAATGAATGTTACTGAAATGATCATAACATGGGCTTATAAACCGATCAAACATATTCACCATTCAGAATGATGGGTCTAGTCTCACTACAGAAGGCAGCATGTGATACAATTGTGATTGTCAATGAAAAATAACATAAAAAACGTTAAAGGCAGATGTGAGCATAAAGAATGCAGGCCAACTTTGGAGGCAAACTATTCTACACTCCAATCCTGCCTCTACTGTCTAAGAGTTGTAAGACACTGGGCAAATCACTTGCCCTCTTTGAGTCAATGTCCTCTTCTGTAACATGGTGATAAAAAAAATCTGTCTAAATAAAATATGCAGGAAAATGGACACATGCTGTACTTACGCAACAAGTATGAGTTCTACTGCCTTTTGCCCCAATCATGGACCGCAGGTATCTCTACAAACACACGCCCTATTACCACAGCAGTCAGCATGGGAGCATCCCTCTGGTACAGGAGTGCATTTTAACGTGTGCTCATGGTGAAAGTCGTGTAGTGGCAATAAAAGGTTAACTGATGTTTCATACTGATGAGGCCAGCAAGCATGTGATACATTTTTAAAAGACCCCCTCATCTTCAGAGCTACATCTGGCTGCCCACCTGCCCGCCCATCCATCCACCCATCCTTTGCCTGGATTCAAAATCTGGCTCTGACACTAAATGTATAACTCTGTGCCTATAAATGTGTAATTCTGTGCCTAAAAGTTATTCAGTCTCTTTGTTCCTAAGTTTCTGCCACTGTTCAAAATGGTGATAATAATAGTATGTAGCTCATAAGGTTATTTTGAGGGTTGAGTTAGAATATGTAAAGTGCTTAGAACAACAGTGGCTATTACCTCATAGATATCATATATATATATTATACCATATATATTATATATAGCATATTAAGTTATTTCTATTATTAATGTCTTAAAATGTTATTAGAGATTCAAAAATAGACTTTGAGATTTAGGCTTCCCCAGTTTCACAGCTAGTAAATGGCAACCCTAGGGCTTAGACCCAGGCAGATATTTTCATACCAAGTTCCATTTCTTTCCATTATGTCATGAAATTTCCCTGAAAAAAAAAAAATCTTATCTTCTGTTATCTGAAAGATTCACTTATCTGAAATACTTTAATTCTAGTAACTAAATTCTTATGGTCCATTATAAATGAAAAAGCATGAATTTCATGCATTCCTGGGGATTGTATCTTAGATTTGTTTTAAATAAAACATTTTATTTACATGTGTTTTGTCACAGTTATTTTTTGGCTATTACCTTTGTCAATTTGGACACTGCTAGGAACCATTAAATGGGCAGATTACATTGGTAGGTTGAGAAATACACATTTTCTAAGTAGTGTAGAAAAAACAGTTAAAGAAGAAAAAGGCAGCAAGGGCAGTTGACATGAGGAAATGTTACTATTTAAATACTTAGCAAGTTCAGGGGAGGGGAAATGATTTTGCCTTAAATGAGAATGCACTTGAATGAGACAAAAAGAGTAAGGGATAAGTATTTATTTTCATATCTTTTCACTTTAAACGGTTGGTGATTTGACTGGGTGTGGTGGTTCACACCTGTAATCCCAGCACTGTGGGAGGCCAAGGCAGGTGGATTACCTGAGGTCAGGAGTTTGAGACCAGCCTGGCCATTGGTGTCTCTACTAAAAATACAAAAATTAGCCCGGCATGGTGGCAGGTACCTGTAATCCCAGCTACTCAGGAGCTGAGATGGTGCCACTGCACTCCACCCTGGGTGACAGAGTGAGACTCTGTCTCAAAAAAAAAAAAAAAAAAAAAAAAAAGGTTGGCAATTTCAGAGGCACCATTCATTTAAATAACAGTGCTTTTGTTGGAAGAGAAAATAAAATTAATATACCACAATGAATATGCAGGCTGATTATGAAATGCCACCCACTTTCCAAAGAGGTTTTATACTATAAAAACCCGTGTGACCCCAAAATGAGAAAGCAGTATATGATGATGCTTACAAATGTACATATAAATGAGGATTATAGTATATGGGACAAATGAAAAAAAGGGGAACAGAAATGGGGTAAAAATAGCCTAAGGCACATGAGAGGTAGCACGGCGATGACTTCAGCCATATGTATATAAGGAAGCTGATGGAGGCTCAATCTTTGTCTGCTATGAAAAACTTGCACAAGCAAATACAAACACAAGAAAGAAAGGCTGTATAGCCCATATAAATTCATGAGTTTATGTGCATAAACCCATATAAATTGAACTGCCTTGTTTCTTGTTTCATTGCATTCAAAGGAACCTCACTCCAGCACCCAAAAATAAATTAAAAAGTAGATTACATCATTATTAGTATTTCTCTAAAAAATGCCAAAGGGAGATTACACTCAAAATACAGTGGTCCCCAACCGTTTTGTCACCAGGGACCGGTTTCGTGGAAGACAATTTTCCCATGGACAGGGCAGGCGAGAGGCTTGGGAATGAAACTGTTCCACCTCAAATCATCAGGCATTAGATTCTCATAAGGAGCACACAACCCAGTTCCCTCCCATGTGCAGTTCACAATAGGGCTCGCACTCCTGTAAGAATCTGATGCCACTGCTGATCTGACAGGAGGCGGAACTCAGGCAGTAATGCTGGCTCCCCAGCCGCTCCCCTCCTGCTGTGTGGCCCAGTTCCTAACAGGCCAAAGACAGGTACCAGTCCACAGCCTGGAGGGTTGGACACCCCTGCTGTAAATCATGCTCCCCCATTTTCTTTCTCTCACACTCTTTTCCCTTTTCCACTTTAGGATCTCCCACTTTTTCCCTTCAACTCACCCTAGCCTAAAAAACTGCTCTTGCTCCTCTTTCCCTTTTCTTCTAATTCCTGCTTTTATTTGCTTATTACTGTTAAATTGCCATATATCCAAAGAATATATATGATGTGCATGACAGTCTGAAGAAAGTTTTAAAAAATGAACACCTGCGTACCTTCCTTCAGCCTCAGAGTCGTCTCTGCTCTGAGGTATCTAGTATACTGAATTTTGTGTTAATCAATCCTTTGTTGTTTTTTTTTTTTTTAACATATAGTTTTTCTACATATGAATGCATCTCTAAAGAGTATGCTGCTTTTGAATTTGATATTAATGGAAACATACTTGGTATAAGTATCTGTGACTTCCCTTTATTCCTGGATGTTTTGGATGATGTTGACAAGTATATCTATAATTCACTAATTTGTATGGGCTTCAGTGGTAAGTATTCCATTGAAAATACATGCTACAATTTGCTTATCTAGTCTACTACTGGTGGAAATTTAGGTTGGTTACGGTTTGGAGCTACTAAGAAAATTGCTGCTGTGAATATTCTGTACATTATCTCCAGGAGAATATGCCAGACCCTATATAGGGTACATATCTGGGTCATAGGATATGGGCACTGATATGGTTTGGTTCTGTGTCCCCACTCAATCTCATGCCAAATTGTAATTCCCGGTGTTGGAGGTGGGGCCTGGTGGGAGGTGATTGATTGGATTATGGGGGTGGAGTTCTCATGAATGGTTTAATACCCGCCTTGGTACTGCATAGTGAGTGAGTTATTGTGAGGTCTAGTTGTTCAAAAGCGTGTGGCACCTCCCCACTCCCTTTCTCCCTCTTGCTCCAGTCATGTATGACCTGTCTGTTTGCCCTTCACCTTCCATCATGATTGTAAGTTTCCTGAGGCCTCCCCAGATGCAGAAGCTAGTATGCTTCTTGTACAGCCTGCAGAACTGTGAGCCAATTAAACCTCTTTTCTTTATAAATTACCCAGTCACAGGTATTTCTTTATAGCAATGCAAGAATGAACTAATACAGGCATGTTATTCTGTATCTTGTAATTCCAATATTCTGTGAGGGTCTGTTTATATAGGTTATTGTTTTTACTGATTGGACCTCATGAAGGCTTTCACAGGTTCAGTGAGTTTGATTAAGAATTCATGTCTCTTGGAGTTTTCTCTCTGGGAATTCTTTAAGATCAGAGATTAAATTATATTGTCTGAGAGAGAATTGGGGTTTGCTTCCACCCCTGAGGCATTATCAACATGGACACAATTTAACCAAAATTGTCACCTGAGTTTTTTAGTGGTCCTCAAACCTGTGTTTGTGAGTAGCCATCCTATAGAGAATTTTTCTATTCAGAGTCATGATAAAGACAAGAAAGATTAGGATGTTCCTCTGCCAGGTGGTTTTTCTCACTGAGTGTACTGCTATTTGGTTGAGTGGGGGTTTTGCAGTCTTATGAAGGAATCTCCATTCTGACCTCCTACTCATCGATGGCTCTTAGGCTCTGTCTCTGGTCCTGGTAATATAAGGCCAGCAGGGCTTGCCAATGGACTCCAGCCCAGCCTTTCCCTGACAGATTCACTCTTTCTTTTCATTTTTGCCTCTAGGAATTTCTTTTAATTTCCAGCTTAGACTTGCATTAAAAAATGTGATTCGAATTTTTTTTTTTTTTTTTTTTTTTTTTCCGTATCTTCAGGTGTTCTGTCTAGGAGGCTTAGAGCATGTTGCTAGAAACTATGTTCCTCTATTTCTAGTGGTCTTAATCCTGCTTCTCCTCTATCAAGAGTTTCTAGGAGGCACCTCTGCACTCTCTTTATCTTGCTTGTTTCATTCTTCACCTCTTTCTCCTTTAATTTCCCTCTGTCATTTGTTCTTGAACCAAAGCAGCTAGATATTACTTGAGGATGTAACATGTTAGAAAGGAGGAGTTGTCAGCTCTGATTTTCCCCTTCCTCAAGCATTAATCAGAAGGGCTTTGTTACATACTATTGCCTTTGTATATGATGGACTCACCATAAGTACCATACCAAGATTTAAAAGTTCATCTGTAATACCTACAGTTGTGTGCCAAGTTCTATGTTAAGTGGTTTATAAGCATTCTTCACTAAAAAATGTAAGGAATTATCTATTCCTATTTTAAGAGTGAACAAACCAAACCACAAAAAGTTAAATAATTTAACTTAAGGTCACACAGTTTAGAAGAGGCAAGGCAAAATTGAACATTAATCTGACTTCTAAGCCCAAGTTCTTTCCATGCTGTCTCCCAAAGAATTAATTAAATCTTGTATACGCTGGTCGGCTTATAATAGGCAAATGAGAAATTGGATTGCCTACACAACTGAGTTTATGATTGTTTACTTAGGAGAGACCTCAGAAGAATCACATTAGCTATGGCCAACAATTTGTGGCAGGATGCCTGATGGGTTAGCTGTTGGGAGTGGTGCGGGTCCCTCAGTCAACACCTCATCTAGACAGAAAGGTACTAACCTTTCTCCAGGAAAGAGAAGGCTAGGGCTGCCACTCAACCAACTGCCTTGGGATATTTTTGGTTCCATCATCAGTTGCTTTGTCTCCCATGACACTTTTAGGTGTGAAACTGAAAGAGGAAGTTCTGGTATCAACTTTTGCCCTCTTGGCTAGTTTGAGTCCTTTTGTTCTAAATTAGAAAGACAATCTGTTTAATATCCATGCCAGCATTTTTTGGAAAAAGAGTTGAAATGTCAACATTATGCTTATCGGGGTTATTTTCCTTTGGCTACTTGGTTGGATTTCTTTGCTCTGTTAGATAAATCAAGTTTGTTGGTTTCCATTAAGTTTCAATTATTGATAATGCAATCAGCAGAGGCTATTTTAGGTTTTGTCTAACTACCAACAAACTCTAGTCTCAGTATTCTGGTTATATTAGACACTGATGAAAGACTCATTCAGAGAAGGAAATCTTGATTTATCAATTAGCACCTCTCCCAGACTGGCTTTACCTTGCTACCCAGACCTAGAAAATGCATGACATTTAATGGTGTTTCACGGTCCAATCTCTGATTATGGATTATGATTATATACTTAGGAATCTATACATTTCATCTTACGCAGCACGAACTGCCAGCAAAATGCCAGCTTTTTAAGAACTAGAACACAAAGCAAGAAACACTCAGCTATTCAATATACTTCTCTCCAAATAATTAAAACAAACCCAACTTGAATATATGGAATATAAGAAGAATGGACCATGGAAAGAAAGTTAATTGCTAAAATTTTCATTTCCTGAGTTGGCCTATGTTCAATCAAACAATTATTCTGCATTACTGCAATACTAGACATATTTGATATTTCTAGAGATTCATAATATATTTGTTCCAACATATTAGGCACTTCATCAGGTCTGAGTTTTTTTCCAACTACCTTCTAAACTGCTTTTGCATTCTGCTCTATATTCCAGTGTTAGGTGAGTACAAAATTTTATGGATCTTAACTCACCTGTTCCAATTTTAGCTAGGAGAGAACCTATGTGCCCACTGGTGTCAGAACTGTCATCTTCTGTTTGAATGAAGATACTTACAGTGAGAAATTTCAAATGGTAAACACAGCTAATGTTCAGTACCCATGTATTCCTAGATTCTTTGTGCTTGACAACACTTTTACCCCATCCCTTTCCATATGTAACACAACCTTGACCTAAGAGAACTGCTCCCTCTAGGCACAAGAAGTATTTTATGCTCCCCTTCTGTCCCAAACAGAGGCCCTCTACTAAGCAGGGATTGGAAGTTGTGCCAAATTGCACATAATTGTGCATGATGAATTTGTAATGCAGGCTAAAACTTGCTGGAAACTCAGCTGAGACCACCAAATTCATTTAGTTGGGTTTGGTTGGAAGCCAATCCTTTATTCACTAAGCTACAAAGTCTCTGGAGATTTTATTTGCTCACAAAAATATCTGAATCCAGCACTAGAATCTTTCTCTGCACGAAAACTAAATTAGTGTGATGTTGCTTCTCATAGTTCTGCTCCTTCAAGTACTCTAGGGGATTAAAAGTTGGAAAAAAAGAAGTGGCTTTGGAGTGTAACACAAACAACTCTAGATGCTGAAAATATAATTTCCCTATTGTTTGCTTTAAGGGACAACACATCATTAAGTTCAAAGTCATTTAAATGGAAGAACCTACAATTTCCCCCCAAAGCCTGCAGCCATAAAGACATTTACTGCCAAACAACGTCTAATTTCAAAAGGAATCATACAAATATTAGATGTAATGTTCAGTGACAAAACTGTTGGTGAAAATTGAGAATATACCAAGTAAAATGCACTAAAAAGAAATACATCAACATTTTAATAGTGGTTATTTTAGGAGTTGAATAAGTATAGATTATTCCTCTGTTCTTTTCTCTATTTTCCAAATTTTCTATAATGTGACTTTAATGCTCTTTATAATAGAAAAATACACTTATTGGAAAAGAATCCTAGATACATTACAGATGGTTTTGTTTTTTCTCATGCCATTCACATACTGCTGTAAAATGTAAACCTGTCGACAGTACGACTCATGGAGGCACCCACATTCGGGGGAAAACAATACCATTTTGTATTTTATAAAACTCCTGCATTCCAACGGGCTCAAAACACATTTAACAAGCTTCATTTCATGATTCTAATGACCATTTTTCTGAGATACATTTCTTACCAATTGTTAACTCCTGAAATTTACTTAGATTGAGATTTGTTCATTTATTTGGTGGCACGGAAAGCAGGAGATGGGAAACTTAAAAATGGTTGTTTTGGAGTCCATTTTTCTGAGGGAAAATGAAAAGTTTAGGAATATGCTCAAGACATACTAGTCACAGAACATGAGAGACCCCCGTCAATGATATCCACGTATTAATTGGTGGGCACTGGAATGATTTTTCATGTTAGGTGTTAAAATTTCAAAATCATATTCATTAAGTGCAGTGTTTCTCAATAGGAGTGCTACTGACATCTGCCATAGGACAATTCTTTGTTATATGGGACGGCCCCACATTGAAGAGTGTTAATGTCTCTGTTCCCATCATCAGTAACAGCCTCCCCTCAGTCACTGGGGAAATAAAGAAACTTTTATTTACAGTTGCCTCTGTTTGGTCATCATTCACATAGGGTATCTCACCTCTTTACCCCAAAGCATGAAGTAGTATCAATGTTAACCCCATTTTATGGAAGAGGGCACTGAAGCTCAGAGAGTTCAAAAATCTTGCCCAGAATCTTGCACCTAGCAAATGACAGAAGCAGAACTGGCGCCCAGGTTTCTGACTTCCTACAATCCAGTGCACTGAAACCATGACAGGACTCCTAGGTTGTTTGTTTCCCTTCAACATGTTTTTGTGTAGCTCCTAGATCATATGTCTTCAAATTACTATTCCTTTCTCTTTGCTTTCAATTCAATTCAACTCAATCTGGAGTTAAAGTGATTGAGATAAAGAGACAGAGGCAGCTGCTTGGTGATCAGAGGACAGAGCATAACCTAAGAAAGCTACACCAGACACAGGAACCTTTTGTAAATAGGAAGGACCTAGGAAACCACATCTGACTTTTCTCTCACTGTGAACAACAGCAATAATACAATTACTATATATTGAGCACTAATCAAGTGCTGAGTACTCTGCTAAATGTTTTCATCTCTAATCTGCCCAATAATTATGGAGGGTTAACATTATTATTAGTATTATTGTCATAGAGCTGAGGACACTGATGAGGCTCAGAGAGCTTAAATAACTTTTTCAAAGTTACTTAGCAAGACTTGAGTCCAAGGAATCAAATGTCAAAGCAGGATATTTGTGTGGGGTGGGGCATTAATCCTGCTGAATGGGGACTTCTAGTATAATGCCAACACTTTAATAAGGAACACCCTCAGAAAAGTTAAAAATAGTATGAATCAGGCTTTATATATATCTTACATGATCAAAATGGGTGAAGGCTTACAGAAGATGGAAAAAGATCTGAAAACACAATCTTGGTGCAGAACAAAGCAGACATTTCCCTAATGGAAAGCTATGAACACTGGCAAGGACCTTGATTCAAATATCTTCCCGATGAGTAAAAAACCCACCATTAGTAACCATCTTTTGTGTCAAACATTGTCCTCACTTTGTTCTCCTTCAATGTGGAACTACTTCTGGGAAAAGAAGCACATTATTAAACTATAAGTCCCTGCTGAAATATTTAATTTGTGCAACCTTTTCTCAAAGATGATTGGTGCCAAACATTCTTAGGACAGCATCAGATTCTGGGGGCAGAAGAATGGAAAAGATGGAGGCTGAAGTGATCCAAAAGGGCCCCGATTGAGGGAAGGGATATCTTTACACACAAAACTCCTTAATAAGTAGGTGCAGGACCAGAGCTTATTTTGGACTAAAAAAGTCACTTCAGCCCAGCATGTGCATGCATATATGTTTGCATGTATGTTATACAATTGTATATAATTATTATTTAGTTAACTTTACCTAAATTACTGGATAAGAGCACGACAGTATATCTGCTTGTAGCATGCATTCTAAAAAGAGAGGATGGTTTAAACATTTTGAAGTCACTGAAATTTAAGACACTCCCAACCCCTGCCCCATCATCCATGACTCTGGATGTCTGCTGTAGAAAATTACAATAATCGCTACTAGTTAGCATGTGATATCGGGAAGCAAATTCTTAACGGTCCTAATTGAAAACGTAAGTTCACACAAAAGCCTGTGCACAAATGTTCATAGTACCATTATTAATAAGAGCCAAGATATGGAAACAATCCAAATGTCTATCAAACAATGAATGGAAAAACAAATATGGTATACACATAAAATGGAACATTATTTAGGCATAAAAAGGAATGAAGTATGGATACATGCAATACCACGGATGAACCTTTAAAACATTATGTTAAATTAAAAAAGCCAGACACAAAAGGCCACATACCACATGATTACATTTATATAATATGTCTAGAATGGGCAGACTCATAGAGACAGAAAGTTGATTAGTCATTTCCAGGGGATAAGGGTTGGGGAAAAATTGAGAGTGAATACTGCTTAATGAGTGTGAGATTTCTCTCTGGAATAATGGAAACAATCTGGAATTAGTGGTTATGGTTACACAACATCTTGAATATCCTAAAATAACTGAATTTTATACTTTAAAATAATGAGTTTTATGTTATACAAATTTTATCTCTATAAAAAACACAAAAAAGTTCTTAATGGTTTTACTTTTCCCACAAAAGGAAGGAGCAAAGAACAGAAAAATAATTGACTCCAACTATCATTTCTTCCATAGACTTCAATATCTGGGGAAATAGATCTGAAGTTAACTAGCATTCATTAAGCTCTCCCTTATTCCATGCACTGTAATGTACCTAATATATTTCTCACTGAATTTTCACAACCGTAAGTATATAGTGGTATTCTAAATGTGCAGATGGGAAAACTGATTAACTGACATGACCAAAGTAACATGTCTAAGTCACTGGAACAGCCAGGATTTGAACTATTTAGGTCTATTTGGTCTAAAGCCTAATGCTCTCATTCACTATTCAACACAGCCTCCTTGGAAAACAGGGTGAGAGGGAGTTTTAGACTGAACAGTAAAGTAAAATATATTCTTTGGAGTCTAATCCATACTGGGGCAGTGGGGGTAGGGATATGCAGAGACTTGGACAGGGTAGAGAGCGTTCCAGGTCTGAAATGATAGCAGTATCATTCTAGCAGAATAATAAATATAGAGATGGAGGCTGCATAATTGTAAATGACAGGTCTTCTTCATTTTCATGTTTTCCAATTCTAGGTTATGGAAAAACAAATGAAATACATATTATACCTTGTAGCTGGCAATACTTAGACTATTGAGCTTTTGGCACTATATTTGACTATACTTAAGAACAAATACACATAACTAAAGAATACAATTCAGACGAAGAAAGAGGAACTAGATTCAGATTCTGAAATATTACCCTTATGCAAACTTGAAATAGTGAAAAAAATCTAGCAATGCTTAAGCTAATCTCTGCTTGCAAAATACCTACCAAAGAACCCTAGGAAGCATTTGAAGCATTCCTCTGGTTAGAAAAACTCTGCTCTAGAACTCCCTGCCCTCTAGGAATCTATGCGGCAGAGGAATTCAATCCTCATCCTTTTTCATGTTCTGCTGAAGTGAAACGGAACATATTAATAGTCCTTCTACCAAAGGGATTGCCAACTGTTGGACCTCAACATATATTTAATTAGAGTTCTTAATCAAAATGTTCAGTTTTTTTTTAAACAGGATTATTTTGAGCTAATTGAAAAAAAATACTTTGCTTGGGGTGGCCCTACTTATAATTTCAACCAAGAGCCTCCAGGGGAAGTTTCTGATTAGGGTGTATACTCTAGAGCCCTTTCTATTAAAAAGCATTAACTTACGCATTTCAGGCACCCAATAACTTTGTGCAAATTTGAAGAAAAGATGTCCCAGTATGGCTGATATGTGTGTGTGGGCTTTAGAGATGGGTGGCAGTGACAAATCTGAGGCCTCCCAGCTTTGACAGTATTGTTTAATACGTATTCAAAGGACTCCATGTACACATTACTAAGAAATTGTTACAGGAATCAGCCAGGACAAATTATACTAGGAGTGATGGACTTTAAATTCAGCATAGATAGATCTCAGCACAGATGTCCACATGTGTGTGATATGTGAAAAGTTTTCTGCTTCTTAGAACATGAATTAATGGACCATAGCGCTTTGTTTTTCTATGAAGCTAGTCAGCAGTTTGTTCCAAATCTTCGTTTACTTAGATCCATTCTTGCTACCATATCTCTCTGACCATGGAGCTTTTCCCTTACCTCCTGACTTTGGTTATGTGTCAATTTTATTGATTCACTTTAATACCTTCTAGAAAGTAGTGCAAAACGAAGTAGGAAAGTTGTGTGTGTGTGTGTGTGTGTGTGTGTGTGTGTGTGTGTTTTATTGTGTATTGAGTAGCTGCATAAAATTTTTTAGGCTGCAGATGATAGCTTTCTTTTTTTTAAAAGACAGAGTCTCACTCTGTCACCCAAGCTGGAGTACACTGGCACAATCATAGCTCACTGAAGCCTTGAACTTCTAGGTTCAATTGACCTTCCTGCTTTAGTATCCCAAATAGTGAGGACTACAGGCCTGTGCCACTGGCAGCAACAGGAGGCAGCCAAATGCTTAAGCAGACAGGGGCAGGTCCCTGGTGAAACCCCACCATCAAGCCAAAAACAGCCTGAAGGCTGAAAGAATATACTGCTGGTGCTGGATGAAACCTGCAAGCCAAACTGTGAACTTCTGTTTCCGTTTGCCTGCCCTTCCCCTATTCTGAGCCCAGAAAAAGCCCCAGGACTCAGCCACATTGAGGGATGTTCCTGCCTTTGGGTAGGGAGACACCCCCATATCCCCGCTCCACTGAAAGCTGTTCTAATCACTCAGTAAAACTATCCTCCTTGCTCACTCTTAGATTGTCAGCGCATCTTCATTCTTCTTGGGCACAGAACAAGAACTTGGGAACCACTGCTAAAGTCAGACTCAGCCCAGGTGGGCCAAGTGAGTGGGCCATCTCCTGCATCAGGTAGCACAGCTAAGCAAGGCCCAGGCACGGCACCACTGGCTGGAGGTCCCCAGCTTGCAAAGTAACTGAGAAGAAAATCCTGTGCTACCACCATGCCTGGCTAATTAAAAAAAAATATATATATATATTGTAGAGACAGGGTCTTGCTGTGTTGCCTAGGCTGGTCTGCAACTTCTAGCCTCAGGCAACCCTCCCACCTTGGCCTCCCAAAGTGCTAGGATTAAAGATGTGAGCCACCATGCCTGGCCAGCAGTTTCAAATTTTTTAATTTTTTTAGTAAGAAGCATTACTTGGTGTATTTAGGGAAAGTTAAAGAAACTAAGATTGATCTAAACAACCCTTTTAACATTCCCTTTGGGGAATATTCATAGACTGGTCTGAAGCAGAATGGAGTTTTAGATACTATAAGTATTTTTATCAGTGTCTTTCTTTAACACTACAGAAATACATCAAAATAGCTTTAGAAACATCTCATATTCTCATTTGAATTTGAAAAGGGGTTATACAATTTTAAGAATCCTTGCTATGGAATGACAACGGACAGGGATGAAAACATCACCTCCAATCTTTGAGCCAGCTTAATATTCTGCTGGTATTCCTAAAATACACACACTTTACGCAACAAGCTAAGTCATTTGATTAGCCTACTTTAGACTTGTTATAAAAATTTTTTAATATATATACTTTATATTACAGCTTTCTACCATTAAAGAATTTCATCTAGAGTTTCAAGGATCTTCAAATAACTGGTATTTGGTTCATTTTATAGTACTGCCTGAGAAAGGGAGAACAGTGATACCATTCTATAAAGATATGCAATATCAAAAAGGTGAAACAGCAGGATTCAGGGACCTCGTCAGCGAGGGCCTCACAGGTGTAGACTCTCAACTAGGGATTTCCAAACCTGGTCTTGCTGGGGCTCCCTGGAACTTAGCATGAAGGAGAAAGGGGCAAAATTAAGGTGCTTTGCCAATTTTCCTAGTCCGTTTGTTTGTTTGTTTGTTTATAGAGATGGAGTCTTGCTTTGTCTCCCAGGCTGGAGTACATTGGCACAATCTTGGCTCAATGCAACCTCTGCCTCCCGGGTTCAAGCAACTGTCCTGCCTCAGCTTCCCAAGTACCTGGGACTACAGGCATGCACCACCATGCCCAGCTAATTTTTATATTTTTTAGTAGAGATGGGGTTTCACTACATGTTGGCCAGGCTGGTCTAGAACTCCTTACCTCAACTGATCCACCCACTTCGACCTTCCAAAGTGCTGGGATTACAGGCGTGAGTCACCACACCTGGCCCAGATACTTATTTTTAAGTCATCATAACCACGTTAGACACACACCACTCTCCCACCTTTAACCACTGCGTTGCCTCCTGTCTGCACTGGCATCAATTTGCACCTTCCAGATTCCTTTTCAAAAATGAACAGAGGAAGGGATAATGAAGTCTTGATTATTACTACATGTCAGTGATCTCATTGTGTCAGGACAAATGGATTCTCAATTAAAATAAAAAGAAGTGACATCCAACGTAACAGCAAAGTTTCTGAATTATCACTCCATATGTAGACATCACTATACTTATGGAATATGTGGTTATATCATTTGTTTAAAAATCTCTTATGGAATATGTGGTTATATCATTTGTTTAAAAATCTATCTAACAACTTAACCAAATACATGAAAAACAACCAGAGATAGAGATAAAGATATATGCACAATAATATTTATTTATATTATCAAAACCTTTCAAATATCTAAAAGAATATCAATAAATGACTAGTTAATTAAATTATGGTACATTTATACAAGGGAGCACTATACAACTATTTTAAAAGGTAATATAAATATGTATTTATACCAGAGACAGGTGTATGTGATATATTACATTAGACAAGGAAACTATGTTGAATATGATCTTATTTTAGCAAAAAAAGAAAATAAAAATTTATAGGTATGTATATGTATAGAAAAAATTCTGGAAAGATATATATATGTATAGAAAATCTCTGGAAAGATGTAAAATGGAAAAGGTTAGCACTGGTTTCTATTTCTGAGAGATTAGATTACGACTTTTATTTTTTCTTTATAATTGACTGAATTTTCAAAGGTTTTCTGCAGTAGGTATGTATTACTTTTGTAATCAGAAGATATAATAAGGCTATTTTCATTTTGGAGGAAAAGGAGACTGAATTTTATATACCCATCCACCCACCCATCCACATAAAGATGGCAACCTCTGGTTTATACCTTATAACTGTGAAAACAGAAAATATGACTATGACTTTCCATTGTCCCCTGGTGGAGCAATATAGAAATTTTATGGGCATCCTTAATAGCTACATCTAACCCATAAAATATTTGATTCCAAAGTCAGATAAGTTACAGCTTTATGGGCCTCCTTACTAACTATATTTAACCCATAAAATGTTTGAATTCAAAGTCAGATAAATTATAGTTTTACGACCAAGAGTGTGTCCATATTCACCCTAACCTGTGCTTTTGTGGATTATGCCAAAAAATCCTTTTACCCTCCAGAAATATTATGGATGTCCATGAATTTATCTCAAAAGTATGTAAAGTTATTGATCCAGTTCATGTGGGAGTACATTCTTCAGTAAGCTGTGTTCGAACTAGACACTTGAGTCCAGGTTTAAGGTTGATTTTACTTTAGTTTAAATGAGTTAAGTAAATACTCAAAACCGTGTCTAGTACATAGTAAGTGCTACAAAGGTATTCACCACTTTACCACTGCTACAACTACTGTTTTCACCACAGTAATGAAAAAGCACTACAAATAATATCCAGGAGATAAGAATATAAATGAACTGAGTTCCTCAGGACCTCCCTTGTGCCCCGATACAAGCAAGCCTGACATTCAAGTCAAGCACAGCCATGCGTAGTAATCACCGTAACAGAGGAACCCAGAATGGGGGACTTAATGCTTTAGGAGCGCTCAGTGGGCATATCATGCTAACACTCAAGAGTCTGTGCCTGTGCCATCCAAGAAATCTCTACCTTGTCACAGTTTATTTCTCACTGTATTAAGGGCCTCTAATGGGGTTAGTCATGGACTACCAAATATATGTTATTTGCTTATGTATGTTAAACATTTCTAGGAGGATTCCTAAGAAACAAGATATCTAACAGACTTTCCATCTTGCCAGGGAAGCTGAATGATTGAGAAATAGGGTAAAAACGTATTTTTCCTGCATACCCTTTTATGATTTCTAATTTTTGTACCCTGTGTATTTGTTGCCTAATAAAAAATAAAATCATCTGATGGTTTTCTGTAGGGAATAAATCAAAATGGAATCACATGGCGTACATTTTTAGGTATGGGTGGAAAATAGAGTAATACATTAACAAAGTACAAAGGCAAAGGGACATGAACACATGCACATACAATTATCGTTAATACTGGGATACAAAGGAAATTTAAATGTAATCCCTGACCTGAAGAAGGTGGCTGTCCAGAGAGAAGACATGCACTGGGACAGTTACATACAGAACAAGGCCTAGAATAGGACACTAGGTCAATTGAATTGAGGAATTATTTGACTTGGCACATGTTCTCAGGATACTGATCTGTAGGATGGGTAGAAGGAAGATTTAGAACAACATCCTTATGCAAACATACTTATAAACCATTTCCAAATCTTACAGTATCTGCCTTTTAAGCCATTTCCCCCATACAGTAACACCTGAAATCCTGTACAATTCATTGTTTGTTTCCTTTTCCAAACACTTCTTACAACGTTAAGAGATTTCTCATTAGTGTCAGTCTCTATAGTATATGCTATTTGTTTTCCATTCAAAGATGCACTAAGGATAACACCATAGAAGCTACAACTGTGTATTTTAAAATAAGAACAAAGAATACATCTATTTTTATATATTTTGAACTTAAGATACTAAAAAAAAAAAGTGTTAAACCCTAGCAACTACATAGCTGCTAGGACAAGAAATCCCATCGATTACTTCTCACAGCTCTAAAAGAAGCTTCAAATTACAGAGTGATTGACTGTAATTAAACAACTAGGTCATCATTGATATTTGTCATCATTGATATTTGAAACCGCTGTCTATACTCCCTAACTACCAAGTGAAGTATAAAAGAATATACAAATGTATTTCTTTAAAAGGTCTCTCTAATTTTCTGGTAATAAAGCTACTCTGTACCACATTGGTTGCTTCAAAGAATGTGGTTTCAGGAAGACCAGCACACGTATTTTTAAAGGGCAATAAATAGACAAAGTATTCCTAATTCGAAGATTTGAGCCACAGGTTAAGAAGGTCTTAATAGTGTACCCATTGCAAGAGCAGAAATGAGAAGGTCAAGTTTAAGCTTTCAGGGAGGTCTGTCCTGTTTTAGCCGAAGAGTTCTTTCCCCTGTTTGCCTAAACTTACTAAGTATTTATATTTTTAAAGATTTATGGGCAATCAAATGCCAACACTCTCTCAACCCTCCTTGGGAAATAGGCATTATTACATGCACCTCTCTCATCACATTTCCCAATACTCTCAGAATTAAACACCAAAGATTTTTTAAAAAAGGGGGGGGTGATTGTATTTATGTATTCCTCATCTGGTCAAAGATACGACTAATCATGCCTTGCAAGTGAATCATTAAAGCTTTGAGAAAACTATCACCATGCACCTTAAACACCTTTGGCAAATTGTTTTTTAAAAAAGAAGTTTGGACCACACACAGGTTTTTCTTTTTCTTTTTTTTTCTTTTTTTTTGGTCTTTCATCTTAAAAGTTATTTTTCTCTCCTCCCAAGGAACCTGACCTGCTTTAAATCTTCCCCTGGCAGATGATGTAGTGTCTTGCGTCACCTTATTAATCTAGATGCAAAGCATTCATTTCAAACTAGAAAATCCATGTTTAGGCAGGCAGATTATTATTTAATGTCTCTTTACAATTTTAGTTATTTCAATGTAATGAGGTTACAAATAGCTAAGTCTCATCCCATTTATATGAGACACAATTTGTTTTCTCCATTGCTAAAAGCTCCACATAAGAAATTTAATTTCACATATACATCTACATGATGCTTTGCCAAATCTCCTCAGACAAAATTCTATGAAGTTCCTGCCACCTTTTCTCCTAATAGAAAAATTTGAGAATATCATAGTCTGTATTTTGCCTTGAGACTAGTAAAGTTTTCCTGCCAATTCCATAAAACTGTGAGGTGGAAAACTGTTCTTTCCAATTCACCCCTGTCTCTAATAACATGAGGTCTCTGTCTGGCCAAAGTAAAAATGTATACCCTCTTCAGGTGAAAGAAAAGTAGAAATTCCAGAGTTTGCCATTTTGTTATGATGACTTCCAGTGTGAAATAATTAACGCCAAAACAAACTCCCCAGAACTTGCTTTATTACTACAGATCTTTGTGTGGAGTCAAGAACACCCCCTACCTTTCCGTTCTGACAACTTCCTTGTATTTCTAGACTTAAACTCCTGGGTTTTCGCAGAAAAAAATGTTTTCTCCTTGCTCCTTTCCCTTCTCAATATGCAGTCAATTCACCTTCACAGTTATCTCAAACTTGGGGTACAGGCTAGAAGGGAAGGACTGGCTTCACATTTCAACATGGCATCTTGCAACTTCCTGGTTTTTTTCATTGGGCCCAAATTCCTCAAGGTATATAACCTCTTTTTTCCCCCTGCCCTTAGCAGCAGCAGCTCCTTCTACATTCAGACCTCTCTTCAGGCACCTGAAAGAATAAAGCCATTGTTCCGAGGTGCACAGCCCAGCTCCCACTGCATGAGTCTGGCCCAGAGCAGTGGCATGAAGAGGATTTTGTGGTTCTTACACACCTGGGGACCAGGTGGGGATGTATCAAAACAAACCAAGAGAGGGGAGTGTGTGCCGGGCCATTTGCCACATTAGTTAAACCCCTTTTCAGATCTGCTCCCCCTTCTCTAGCTCTCTGAGGGTATTTTTCCATTTCTGGCTGTGCTGAGGCCTGGGTTACTGCAGGCCAGCAACACGTTGTGCTGTGTTGTGTATCTTTGTCTTCGGAGGTCTAACCTCAAAGAAAAATACTAGGTTGGTGCAAAAGTAACGGCAAAAACAGCCATTATAAAAACACACATTACTAATAGAAAGCATCTCTCAAACTAGCAGATGTGTGCTTCTGAAAGCTAAACGCTCTGAAACGCTTGGGGGGCAAAAACTCTCCCCTTTAAGTCAACCCTTGAGAGGATCACTATCCGCAGTCAGTCCTGTGCTTAGGGCTTGTGCCTCAGGCGGGCTGACCTGGGAATGACTGCATTTTACCTTGAACAAATTCCAACCCAAAGGAAACGGGTCAATGTGTTACTAGGTTTAATTCTCTAAAAGCTGGTAGAGGATTCAGGGAAACTAGAGAAGGATACCAAATATTTTCCGCTAAGGCAGGGACCCTCTCTGGGGCCGTTTTATATGCCATACAATTGCATTGACATCTTTTAAAATCCCCCCAATAATATCTTGATGTTTATCATATTCATTTAACAAAACAGATAACCAAAGCCCAACAAGTATGAGGACACAAGTTTGGTCTTCTTTAGAAAGACACAGAGGCAGGATTTGAAAACAGAGCTTCTGACACCTGAAAAGAGGGCATCTGACACCTGAACTTCCTTAAGAGCTACACAGCTACCTACGTGTTCTGGGGAGTCATTTAAATGCAGCCATATAGTTGTGATGACCAACACGTGGCTATCTGAATTTACTGTTCTTTGTAACATGCCCTCATTGTTGTCCAAGTTCACCCATGTATATGAGAGTGATAACAATTCACATACGTCTCATTTTCTTCTCAGTTTCAAATATCCAAGGGCCTCATTTTCTTCTCATTTTCAAATATTCAAATACAGTCAGTGTGATGGTTAAGAGCACTGACTTCAGGGACGGGTTTCCTGAATCCAAATCATGTTTCTGCCACTAGTAAATGTATGACTTTGGACAAAAAATTTTCTGTGTTTAACTTTCTCCAACTTTGAAAGATAGGTACAATAGTAGTACTTGCCTTCATGGTCAATATGAGGATTAAATGAGATAATATATGTAAATACTTAATAAAATGACTGGCAATACATGTTCAATAAATGGTAGTTGTTATTTTATATAGGAGTTATAATATGTTTTATATCACTGTAATAATACACATCTTATATCACTATAAAATCATTATTTTACGGCAATTAGATTTAAAATAGCCTTATACATATACAAAGTATATTCAACGGAAAGAAGGTAAAGATCTGGATTCTCACCATAGCTCGGGCCAAATTTGTGACTTGCGGGCCACATGGTCCTGGGTGAAGCATCTGACAACTCTACTTCACTACTTCATGTTTAAAAAGGAAGTCTGCAGTTGGTCCTGATACTACTTCCAGATCTTTCCAAATATATGCAATTTAACATGTCTATGAATTATAGAATGTACTCATTATGTAGCAAGTGTTATACTTCGTATTCATTTGCTCACTTACATGTCACAAAATATTCCCATTTTATAGATGACAATAGTGAGGTTTAGAGAAATTAAGCAACTTGTCCAAAATCCAAAATTCATCCTAAACACCTAACTTAAAACAAAGCAGTGCTTGAAATGAAAAGCAGCAGTAGTGGAAGTGATGGAAGACGTGTGCAAGTATGGCTGACTCTGTGTGCTGGCCCTAACCCTGTGACTCTCCCTCCGTCTGTTCAGCTAGGGACCCATTAATAAAATCAGTAACGACCGTCTTTGTTTTAACCATCCAAGTTAACTAAAAGTTCATTATAAACAGAAAATACTAAATCAATTTCCTATTAGCAACAATGGCTATTTTCACTGCTAAAAAGATTAGTAAGTGTGAGAAGCTAAATTTAAACCTACAATTGGCGAGAGATTAAACTAATTCGGGTCTATTTTGGAAGGAAGCTTTTAAAAGACCAGAACTCAACTTTTCAAGTTAACAGGATTCAAGCTTTCAATGCTTTCCTTTCTCCTTCCCTTTAACTAAATTCAACTTTGTATTTTTCATCTTGTTTTTGGAATCTTTCCAGGTCACCTCTGTTAAGAAACACAAGGCCCTTGGCACTGAACTTTTGGGAATGTGCCCACATCTGCCTCTGAATGTCTGCCTGCCTACCTTTGATGCCGCATTCAACACCTAACTTAAAACAAAGCAGTGCTTGAAACAAAAATCTCCTCAGAGCACAATGGGTCCAGCTCACCAGTCAGTCGCCTCAATGATAAATATCATGAGCAAAAAGGCCTGAAAACCCCAAATAGTTCAATATTCTAGGACAGGCCCAACTGATTTTCATTTGGGAGAGGAAAAGGAGCAGTGCTTCATTATAGAGAAAGAAAGGAATAAATGATGATGACAGCTGTGCTGATTCATTGTTTTTTTAAATAATTCTGAAACATTCTAACTATGTTGGTGTCACATAGATCCTTCCCAGAGCTGAAGAGGTTTTGCTCCTATGTGTATATGTAGTTTTATTTGTAATAAGGTTTTCATTTTGACATGATACTCCAATTTAAAATGCAGAATTCTCCTTCACTTCAGTTCCTTAGAATTGAATATGTCATTCATCATCTTGGTGGTCCCAGTAAAATGCCCTGGAATTCTCATCCCAGTTTTCAATAGTTACGTATTTATCCATATGGTAACAATATTACCACAACCAAATTCCTGCTACCAGAGACATCAAATTGTTCAACTTCAGCCCCAGGAATATTTTTTTGTCTCTAAGAAGTAAATTTCAATCTGTAAATTATTGGGAGAGGATAAATGTAAGCTAAAGCAGTATCATTTATTGCCCTACAAGTGGGCTGACCATTCACATAAGAAGGAAAAGAAGAGACTAAGGCACATTTCTCTTTCAAACAAGATGAGCCTCTACAAAACTTGGAGGAATTGAGTCAAAAACCACTGTGACTGAAAAGCAGGCAGCTGTAGCAAGAGCTCTGTGTATTTGACTCTGAACAATAGCTTTGTTATTCTCGGAACCTGAAGACGTCTGAAGCAGAGAGTTGCTTCTACTGGAAAACGAATGGAAGGAGGATAATGTGCTGCGGCCTTCCATTGTCTGACAGATCATCTCCTGTTTTGGGCTCTGCCCCTGTGAGACTGAGTCTTTCAAGTTCAGCAGAGGCAGGATGTGGTGGTAGTTAAAGACACTGCAAGGAATCAGGTGGCCTCAGTGCTTTCTCTGTTTTCTTGTTAATTAGCGGGTGACTTCAAAAATGTCTAAAGATTTCTGGGCTTCAGTTTCCTCATTCAAAAAGGAAAGAATCCACCTAGCCAAAATCGAAGGCCACTTTTACTTCTAAAGTTTCAACTGTGTACAATGTAGTCAAGCAGGACTTTGTATACTCCTGGGGGAGTAACAGTAGCTATCATTTCCTAATCGTTTTTCTGTTCTAGGCACAGTGCTAGGGTTTTCTTCATGTGATGTTCAACCTCCTGGATGACTCTCCAAGGTAGACCTGATTCCTACTTTACAGATGTGAAAACTCTTACTTGCTTAGAGTCACTCAGCTAGTATGTGGGAAACCTGAAGTGCAGACCCAGACTGCCCAGCTCCAAAAGCTCAAGCTCTTTTGCTACCATACAGTGGGTATCATCCAACCCTGCTCTGAGAAAGGCACTGATAGGAGACTGATAGTAGTGATGCTGAACTAGCTGGGTGCCCAAGAGACTGGCTATATGCAGTGTCTAGGAACATTAATAGGCAAAAGTGATGACAAATTCCTCTACAAAGTGGGGGTAACGCTAGGATTACCTCATCACCTCATCATTGTAGGGATTCATGTTTGTAAAGTACTAAGATCAATGTGTTTGTTATATTTAAACAAATAATAAAAACCTCCAAGAAACAGAAGGCTAATGGATGTGTAGCGTACAGGGTCGGGGGTAAGGTACAGATTAGAGAGGATTAGAAGCGGGTTGATCCAAGAATAGAGCAGGACGAGACAGTCACAAAAGGAGAAAAATGAGAGGGCCAGGCCCACTGCTACAGAGTGGACTGAAGTCCCTGATTTGTTTATTTGTGGGGCCTGCAGTCCTTGAGTGGATCTCCATGTTCAACTCCTCATCATTGATTTGGGGTATCACCTGTCACATGGGCTTCTGGATGCTAAGTGGCCAATTCTGCAGCTCAGGGTTCTTTGTGCCAATGGCATGTGAGCTGTGGAACCCCATGGTAGCTGCCATAGAAGCAGCTCCTCTCACCTCTGAGATGCACGTTCATTCCCTTTCCCATTTGCCCTGAGAATACTCTCCAGCGGTGCTGGCGTTTACCCTAAGATAACTTTGCCACGAAATATCTTAATTTTATTATTATTTTTGCATTGCTCTAGTATATCGACTTTGGAAACAAAAGACATCATTCTATTTATAGCATTCTATTTTAGTAGTGATATGTCCATTTACAAAATATAGTGATTCTCGATTGCCGAAAATGTCAAATCTGAGAAAACATAGCAGTCCTACACGTGATGTTAACATCATTCTCGAAGAGTTATTGGCTGAAGATTCATTTGATTTATTCAGTTTTTTCTGAAATAGAGGATTCTGATGTTAGTTCCGCTTAGAAATAATTCCTAGAACAGTTTTTAGATTTTATTTTCACATTGAAAATGAGTTAGATTTGCTTCAGCCTCAAATACTGTGTTTATGTACAATTAAATGGGCATTGGCAGTGAGTTGCACTTTTTCTTATTTTTCTAGACAGGAAAAGGGTTAACTTGTATGTTCCCTTATTTAGGCAGTGGCCAATATGCTGTCTGACTTGTGGATATACTTGACAGACACTTAGATCCTGTAGGGAACTGGAAGTCAGAGTGAAAGTGAATGTGAGGAAAGTATAACACTGTCTCTGGATGATGAGACCAAACCTCCAGGGACAGGAGAAGGAGGTCAGAGTCACCTGGCCACTCTCATGTCTGTCGGAAGCCAGGACCATGCCTTTGAGCTTAGTGGAGGGATATCCACAAGGCTGTCAAAAGAGGGCCTCCTAAGGGGAACTCTGCTTAAACAGCTCCATCGGGATGAGGAAAGAGCTTCCAAGGTCTCCTGTTGAGCTTCCTCCAGGACCCCATGGGCTCTGAACTCAGATCAAGTCTTGAATGTTAGTTTTCAAGCATGTGGTGTTTAGACTCGGCCCCTGTTGCTACTGATGTTTCCACCTCCACCTCACAGTTACTCATTATCTCAGCCCTGTACCTCCACTTAGCTCTTCCCCAGGATTTTGCTTTGCTGCTCCTGTATCAATGTTAATGGCCAAAGGAAACACTAGGATTCAAGAACCTCCAATTCGTTGTCAGTGTATGCACTCGGGATTGGACCTCTCCATATGAAATGCTAAAATGTATTCTACCATTACTATCAACAAGAGCCTATTTGTGAATCTCTTTTTTTTTTTTTTTTTTTTTTGAGACGGAGTCTCGCTCTGTCACCCAGGCTGGAGTGCAGTGGCCGGATCTCAGCTCACTGCAAGCTCCACCTCCCGGGTTTACGCCATTCTCCTGCCTCAGCCTCCCGAGTAGCTGGGACTACAGGCGCCCGCCACCTCGCCCGGCTAAGTTTTCGTATTTTTTAGTAGAGACGGGGTTTCACCGTGTCAGCCACATGTGTATCATGCACGTAAAAGTTTCCAAATTTAAAAGATACATATAGATATGGTGCAGAATATGTCATTAAAAATAATTAAGGCCAGGTGCCTGTAATTAAAAACAAACAAACAAAAAAAAAAACAGTGCTTTGGAATGCTGAGGCAGAAGGATCTCTTGAGGCCAGGAGTTTGAGACCAGCCTGGACAACATAACGAGACCCCATCTCTATAAAAACAAATTTTGTTAATTTAAAAAAATAATTAAAATGTTATTAAACAGCAAAAGGAAAAGTTAGATTACTCCTTTGAGAATCTGAAGAGTTTTTTATGAGAATGATATAGAAAATAAATGAAAAAAAATTATTAGAGCCTAAGGAATTTTAGTTAAACAAAAGAACTTCAGTATTCGGGTGAATCAAACCCTTAATTTTGGTAATTAAAACATGTTTTATACTTATGACAAAGAAAGTGAGATCCGGACTGCATAGACAGGCTTTAGGACTATTATCCAATGCGTGTTTCTGAAAAAGATGAAGTAATTCTGGGGAAAAGTTGATGATTTAGTAATTTGTACTAAAGATGAAGAAATAACATGGGACTGTAGCAAGAGATATTCTCCTGGGCCTCAGGAGAGATTTGCATACGCAGAATCATAAACTCTGCTTCCTAGGGAAGCAAGCATGCTTATCATATTTTTCAGACATAAAACTGTTTTGGTAATAGGTTGAGCCTGGAGTCACTGCTGTAGAGTCAAGGATTCAATAAATGGAATTCTTCAAGCACAAATGCCCAGGGACCCTAAGCCAGATCAATGCATCACAGTTTATTACATCCTCTAAGACAAATTCTAAGAAGCTTAAGGAGCTCAGATGGTGCGACCTAGTCAGTACTGTACGAAGCTCTGAAATAAGTTTTCATCTCCTCATTCTTTATCCAAACCGTTTACTTGTGGCATAGACATGTGAGAAGGTAAAAATCTAAAAGAGGGTTTAGAATTAAGAACTATTTTAGTTCAATTGCACTGACTACCAATGACACAAATATATTTCCTAGGAGTAATCAATCAGGATTATATATTCTCTTGGTTTACCAAGGAAGGTTGATTTTAAGCCAAACTGGCTCCTGCTGGACTTGTGCTTGTAACTGATACTCACTTCATTGATTACTGGTGGGGTCCAGATCGTGGAGCAGAAAACCTCATTTTTAGATATTAATATGCAAGCAAGGGAGAGAGAGAGGGGGAAAAGGAAAGCATAGAAGTAGCGGCATAGGATAAGGTTTGAAAGATGAAAGGGGAACAAACGTGCTTTAAAAATTGTATATGGGGGAAGCTTTCCTAAAAGAGAATGAAAAACTAACCACTCACTTGATGTATATGTTAAGGAAAAACTTTTATTTCCTGTAGAGACAGGGTCTCACTATGTTGCCATGGCTGGTCTAAAACTCCTGGTCTCAAGCAATCCTCCTGCTTCAGCCTCCCAAAGTGCTGAGATTACAGGTGTGAGTTACTAACCATGGCAAAAAACAAAAACAAATAAAAAACCCCCACATTTTTGAAAGAGAATGAAAAATGGGTGAAGTCTAGTGAGAATTATGCTCACTTCCATTAAACTGAAGTGTATCTTGTCATCCGAGCACCAGCAGCCATATTACAAGGATGTACTGACATGCTAGGGTTTGTTGGCAGAGAGAAATTGAGAGATCAGAAGTTTCAGATCAAATCTTTCTTGAGTCCAGTTTCGTTTAAATTCAGAACAGAGAGAAGTAATCCTTGAGAAGATGTTAAATATTATAACGTAAAGCAAATGAAGACTCAGAAATAAACAACCAGAACACAGATTTTCAAAGGTCTCAGCTTTTCTAAATATACACAACCACATGGGGAAGAAGAAGGTTGGGCAGCACTAGCCATGATGGCCACCTTCTCAGCACTAAAATATCTCACTAAACCATGGTCTGATCTGTTAGAAGCCAAAAGGTAAAGGTTAAATACTTAAAATATATACATATGTTTAATAAGTAAAAAGTGATATTTTCTAATATAATTCTCTGACTTAGAGAGATACAACTAAAATGAGACAAGCTACGAGACAACTTTCCTAAATGAGTGGACCCTCCTCTTAGTCCTTTTGCCATGCTACTCTCTTTGCCATTTGTGTAGCCCACATGCTTCTTACCACTTGAGTTGATACTTGAGAATAGTGTCTGAAACTTACAAACCAACATGAAAGCCATGAGATAAAAGTTAAAGTCAATGACCTATATGCTGTCTAAATATTTTTTAAAAAAGATTATTCAAAGAAAGATCCAGGAAAAAAAAGCCTAATTTTCCCAAGTTGTAATCAGCTTGCAATTTCATTGGGCCTGTGCCATATCTTTTCAATGAATCAGGGACTAGCCCCACATATAGACACTGGGGGAAGAAAAATTTCATTGAAATGAAGAACTGGGAGTAGGATCAGCCTTGAGGCAGCAAGTGGGAAAAAATGGTAGCATGACATTTTACCTAATTCATTATTTGGTCATATAATAAATCCTCCATACAAAAGTATTCAGTACAGAGAGAATACGGCATTATATGGTATATTATGCCCAATAAATACTAACCAAACCAAAGTGGACATCAACCAAGTATACCTTTATCTTAACCCTTAAAACCTATAGATGTTGTTTTTCATTGAACATAATGCCTTGGTTTAATGAACACTTGGTTCAGTTCTCTCCCATTACCCGCCTTTGGCATATCTTATTTTATGTCTACATAAGCAATGGAGAAACATTTATACATTAAGGTCTATTAGACCAAAGAATGAAGTTATATAAAACTATAATGAATTTAGGGTTATTTTGTGGGGTGATAGTTGTCAGGTTTTACTGACTTAATTTCTAAAATGAGAGAAAATAAAAAATATTATTCAGTTTCTGTTATTCAACTAAATGCTTATTAAATACTTATAAATTATTTATCCAAGCACAGTGCCGGCAATTATAATACAGTGCAATAAGTGCCACCATATAGGAAGTCAAAAGGGCTATGGAGGGACATTTTTCTGGATGTGGAAGGCCAGAAAACACTCTCCAAAATGACAGTCATTTGGAAACTGGAACCTGAAAGATGAATGCAAGTTAGGAAGATAAAGAAGTAATGCAAGTTAAGAAGATAAAGGGTATAATGAAGAATGTTGAATAGGCAAAGGGAACAGCATAACAAAAACCCAGACAAAAGAAACAGCATGAAACTTTCAGAGATGAAAATTTTTTCATTAAGACTGGACCAGAGAGCCTGAAAGAGGAGTATTGAGAATAAAACTGAGAAGATGGGCAGAGACCGGCTTGTGAGGAGCCTTGCAAATCATGTAGGGAGTCTGGGTTTAATTCAGAGGACAACTTGAAGTTGCTAAGGTGTTTGAAATAGGGACTAGAATGATCAATTTTGTGTTCCTGACAGATCATCCAGGCTGCGTTGCTGGAACAAACCCTAAGCACAGCAGACTGGTTGGGAAACTGTAGTCATCACCCATTTGAGAAGTGGTGGGGGTTTGGTCTAGGCTAATGGTCTAGGCTAATGACAGTAGTGACAGTGGGGATAAAGAAAAAATAAACAAATTTTAGAGACAGGTAAGTAGACTGTATTAGTTTGTTCTCATGCTGCTAATAAACACATACCCAAGACTGGGTAATTTATAAAGGAAAGAGGTTTAATGGACTCACAGTTTCACATGGCTGGGGAGGACTCACAATCATGGTGGAAGACAAATGTGGAGCAAAGGCACATCTTACATGGCAGCAGGCAAGAGAGAGCATGTGCAGGGGAACTCCTCTTTATATAAAACTATCAGATCTCATGAGACTTATTCACTATCACAAAAATAGCATAGGAAAAACCCACCCCCATGATTCAATTACCTCCCACCTGGTCCCTCCCACAACACATGGAGATTATTACAATTCAAGGTAAGAGTTGGGTAGGGAGACAAACCATATCACAGACTTAATAGAGCTTGGTAATTACTTTGAGTTACAGGAAACAAAGGAAGAGAAGTAACAGAAAACCAAATACCACATGTTCTCACTTTTAAGTGGGAGCTAAACTTTGAGTACATATGGACACAAAGAAGGGAACAACAGACACTGAGGCCTACTTGAAGGTGGAGGGTGGGAGGAGGGAGGGTATTCAAAAACTACCTATCAGGTACTGTTTATTACCTTGGTGACAAATAATCTGTACATCAAGCTCCTGCAACGTGCATTTACCGATATAACAAACATGCACATGTACCCCTGAACCTAAAAGAAAAGCTTTAAAAAATGAAAAATAAGCTGGGCAAGGTAGCATACCCCTGTGGTTCCAGCTACTCAGGAGACTGAGGTAGGAGGATCGCTTGAGCCCAGGAGTTCAAGACTGCACTCTAACCTGGGGACAGGACGAGAACTTGTCTCAAAAACACAAAAGCCAAAACCAGAAAAGGGGATTATCAGTTACATGAGGTGTGAGGACTCTGAGCAGGCAGGAAGGGTAGGAACCTGAATGGAAATAGAAAACCAGCCACTAATAGGAAGGAAGCCCACTGAGCTAGGAAAGGGGCCAAAGGTGGATGCTCATGTGGGAAATTCATCTCTTGGTGGTAGGAGACCAAGGGAATTCCAGGCTGATGACTCTTTTCTCCGTGCTGAGAGTGCAGTGGAAAAGTTAAGGGTCAGTGGCTAGAAGACATCATTTAAAAAACGCAGTTTACTATGGAACCCAGGAAGAGCAAGCAGACTATGAAAAACAGAATGCTGATTAGGTAGCTCTGAGGACCTGGTTGAGGTAGTAGACCGTGTATTAACAGTGAAAGTAATCAACAAAGTTGTATGGTTTTTCTACATGGATCCTCAGGATCCTAAATAATCTTTCTCCCTGTACCACTTCATCTTTTGCCCCACTCCTGTAACCAAGACAGGCTTGACCACCACCACACACCAATCAGAGCTGCAGAACCTAGCCCAGGTGGAGCCCAGAATTTCCATTTGGCAGGGAGGAAGTTTGGCTGATTTCCAAAGTTCAATACTATATTCAGTATTTCTACCACTTTTCAGTATTGTGTCGCCAGATGTCTCTCTTTGAAGATGCAATCACAGTGGATAACCCAGAAGGAATTTATTTTCTCCATGAACTGCAGCACCAGTGATGACCAACATACGAAAACTTGTTCATTAATTACATTCCGCCTATGAGGTGAAGAGTTTAAACCTTAGCTCATACTGTGGTAGTTAACAGTAAAGCAGACTCTGGAACTTGTCTCCTTTTTCTAAATCCCAATTTTGCCACTTACTAGCAGTGTGACCCTGGGTTAACTATATAATTTCACTGTGTCTCAGCTTCCTCATCTGTAAAATGAGAATACTGATAGGAAAGAAACAATGGGGATAATAACTGTACGTGTCAGGGTTCCCTAGGAGGACAGGACGAATAGGATAGATGTATATATGAAAGGGAGTTTATTAAGGAGTATCGACTCACACCATCACAAGGTGAAGTCCCACAATAAGCCATCTGCAAGTTGAGGAGTAAGGAAGCCAGTCCAAGTCCCAAAACCTCAAAAGTAAAGAAGCTGAAAGTGCAGCCTCAGTCTGTGGCTAAAGGCCCTAGAGCCCAAGGCAAACCACTGGTATAAGTCCAAGGGTCTTACACCAGTGGGAGAAGGATGAAGGCTGGAAGACTCAGCCAGTCTGGTACTTCCATGTTCTTCTGCCTGCTTTTATTCTAGCTGTGCTAGCAGCTGATTAGATTATACCCACCCAGATTGAGGGTGAGTCCATGTCTCCCAGGACACTGACTCAAATGCTAATCTCCTTGGGCAACACCCTCACAGACACACCCAGGAACAATACTTTGCATCCTTCAATCCAATCAAATTGACACTCAATGTTAACCATCACAATAACCCACTGCATTAATTCAAAAGACAACTTAATAAAAATAAAAGGCTTGGAACAATGTCTGGCACACAGTGAGGTTTATGTGCATAGTCATGATATTATTATAATATCATTATTAGAGTTTCTTTGCTCCCACATGGTCCCAATGAGATGACCATCTCAACAAACACAGTCTGATCTTTATTTATAAATAGACAAAGATAGAAATCTAAAATCTAGTCCAACATTCACATTAACTTGCATGTACTGTCAAACAGTGCCTCTAATACTAGTAATGCTAGAGGTGATGTTTTTGGTAAACAGGCAGGGTAAGATTTGCCAAGTTCCTTTTACTTTTTGTAATCTTCCACTTCACCTATCTATAAAAATAGATGTTAGGCTACATTAAAAATTTTAAATACTATGATGTAAAAGACTCTGTATTGTCTAAAGAATTTGATACAAACCACATGGTTCTACTTTTTACATATTTAGCCCTGCAGATTGTTATCTTCAACATTGTATGTTTTTCTCTCACAGTTTTACTTTCTCTTTGAAAAACTGAAATAATCTAACTATCTTTCTTGAGTGACTTTAAATATTTAGATCTCTTTTTTTCCACTTCAGCTTAGATGTATTCATGGCTGATAGTCCAAGTAGAAAAATTGTTGCCTGTGGTAAAAAAAAAAAAAAAAGAAGAAAGAAAGAAATTGCATCGTTCCCCTAAAAGCAAAATGTTTAAAGATCATAAGTAATCTTTACAAGCTACTTAAATTTTGTCTTACAGACAAAACAATATTTCTCCAAACCAACTCTAAGCTCTTTCATAGGTCCATCTACTGGGAACACAAACTCTTTAAATGTTTCACCAGGATTTATATAGACCCTATGGCATAAGTTTTGGGATAAGGCTTATGTAAAGTATTAAATTCCAGTTTACACTACGTGCAATGAAATAAAACCTGAACTTGTTTACTTATCTTCGTATAAGACTATGCCTTAAAGAGACTTGATTCAATGCCTCTCCCATAATGCTAGGTTAATTATTCTTTCCTGTAAAACTATAGAATATACTCCTTCCTATAGATGCTAAAAGCAGGAATCCAGAACTTTTGTTTCTCTTTCTGGAAACATTTCTACAACCTACCGAATTCAACTAGGCAAACATTCAAATCTTCAATTATCTTGTTGTTCTATGAAAATCTAAAAGTAATAAAAGCCCATGTAAAATATGGCAGCACCTCCAAATACTTTCAAAATCTAACAGCACTAATATATGTTTTACATCACCTTATACAGACACGGCATAGATAGTTCAGATTTTTGTTTTTGAAGATTTATTTTTGGAGTACCTGGTTCTAAAGTGGGAAAGCTATGAGGTTATTTAATGGGAATAGTGAACAGTAATATTGTCTTGAACATGTGAAGCACCTAAGAGGGGTCCAGAATCTGTTCTGTTATGGGGTCATCTGTCCTCAGAAAACTAGGTTACAATAACCAAACACACACAATACCTCTGTAAAGATTACCACCTGTGGCAGCCCCATTATGAAGGTTGTGATATGTTGTCTCTCCAGTTTGGAATCAATCTGTGGTCAGTAGGTTGGTTGTTGGTAAATATAGAGCCAGGCGTTCAAAACCAGCCTGGACAACACAGGAAGACCCCATCTCTATAAAAATAAAAATAAATAAACAAAATAAAAGAGAACGAGAGGAAAATAAGTTGAATAGCTGCCTAGAATATTTTCTATCTGCTGCCTGCCTTAACCCAATAACTTTAGGGACATGTTCAATATATTTTTTTAAAAAGCAAATACATAAATATGTTGTCTCTTTTCTACTAGAAATGGAGCCCCTTAGAAAGAAGGACATATCTTTATCAAAGATCTGTTATCACTACTTTGATTGTCTTTGTCATTACACTAAGATGCTGGTGTAGTTTCATAATGCCTTATGTACCTTCTGGTTATTAAGGAATCTAAATGATCAGGAATTTGTATTATATATGATATACAAATAATTCTTCAAGTTTATGTGATTACATGCATGAGGATCTGTCTTGGTTAATAAAACAATAGAAAATATTCCAAATAAAGAACTGGAAAAGGGAATGCTTAGAAAATTGACCAAATGAGAATTGTTTTTAGCTCCTGACTTGGATACTGGACAAAATCTCTTTCTTCTGATGAATTAGAATCCTTCCTTTTTTCTTATAATGGAAGTGGTAGCTTTAAATAAAAGAAGAGAGAAGTCTTTACTCTATTTGGTTTCTGTTTTTTCCAAGTCCCAGACTGGTGACCCAAATTGATAACAGACTCTGTTTGTTAGAAGATTATTCTGTCTACCATGTGAATTTCGAAGAAATGCAGAAATCAGATAGATGAATTGCTTCATAAAGAAGATGATTTGTAAGTATGTCCAATGTTGAAGAAACAAACAAACAAAATATTGACTGGGTGGTACCACTATTAGGGCTAAGAGTTTCAAACTTACAATCCAGCCAATAATGTAGAATATAATTTTGGAATTAAAGTGCAAACAGCAGCACTTTAAACAAAACAGGATAGGCATAATTCTCTGGTATAATTTTTCATAATTCACAATATAATATATAAGAACTAATCTCTTGCATGTATGCATATGTGCACACGTGTATGTGCACAAGCATTTGCTAAGGAGCTGATGGCTTGAAAGCCATCTCTCTGTTGAGGGTTTTCCAACAAAAGGATGCATAGAGCCTAATCAGAGGTTCACAATTCCAATTTGTATTGTGCTTAGAAAATGAATGAAATGGTACTCCTGGGACCAAAGGCAGACCATTTAGGCACATACTTCTCCCTCTCCATATTTTTTTTTCATTAAATGCTTGCTAACACTCTAAGAAGTAAGTACTATTAATCACTTTTTACTATGATTTGAAAGCTACACTAACTTGCCCAAACTTCAAGGATAGTAGGAGGCAGATCTGAGTTTGAATCAAAGGTGATTTTTCTTTAGAGTCTAGGAAATCCCCACTTAGCACAGTGTCTTCTCTGGGTCGCTTGTGAAGCTAGTTGACTCAGAACTGGGGCTCTAATGGAAGATCTGGACAGACCTTGTGTATACCCTGCGGCCATGGTCAGGACTGACTGCTCTAGTTAGATTCTCAAGGGTGTGAATTAAGAATATTGCCTGTCATATCAAATCAGTAATCCCTCTGAAGAATCTCAACACAATTACTCAAATAAGAACTTTCTTTTTTCTAGTGTAAAATCTGTCTCCTCTGATGAACTGTTAACTTTGCTTTTTTCTTATAATGGAAGCTACATATAATGGAAATTCCTTGGGAAATTCCTTGACCAAATATTATACTCCGTTACAGCAACTGGTTTAGAGTATTTTGTCCCTGTTTCTCTATCTTTTTACTGTACTATCATTTATCCCACCAACTGAATTTATTTGTAAAGTTATCTTAAATAATTTTTTACAAAATTGGCTTGGTGTATTAGTCCATCCTCATGCTGCTATAAGGAAACACCAGAGACTGGGTAACTTATAAATAAAAGAGGTTTGACTTACAATTCCACATGGCTGGGGAGTCCTCAGGAAACTTACAATCATAGTGGAAGGCACCTCTTCACAGGAGGCAGGAGAGAGAATGAGTGCCAGCAGGGGAAATGCCAGATGCTTATGAAACCATCAGGTATCTTGAGAACTACTATCATGAGAACAGCATGGGGGAAACTGCTGCAATGATTCAATTACCTCCCTTCAGGACTCTCCCACGATACGTAGAAATTATGGGGATTACCATTCAAGATGAGACTTGGTTGGGGACACAGCCAAACCATATCACTTGGTATAAATACATGGCAACATTAAAAAATAAAAATAATCACACCTGAAGCCATTTTGAAAACCTTGATCACCAAATCCTTTACTTGCTAGATAATCTGTGATATAAATTTCCTGGAATTCTGGCCATTCTGAAGTGGGAAAGAGAAAAGAAAATGGGGGAAAATAATGCCTGTTAGGTGCCAACAATGGTTGGGTGCTTCTTGTACATGATATCATTTTATTCCTCATATGCTTACAGATGATGAAAGAGACTCAGATGCTCATTAAGCTCATGCAGCTCCTAAGTGCCAGAGTTGGGATTTTAAATTCAGGTGTGTCTGGATCCTAACCTTATGCTCTTTTCACTCTGCCAGCAGCCTTCTGACACACTCTTACTGAATTCTGGTGGTTCAATGGGCCACAGGATACAATGCCTGCAGTTTCACCTAGGGAAATAACTATATAGGCTCTAATTTAAAATAACTTAACTTATAACCATAACTGTGTGGTTATCAACAAACTCTATTGATGCTGTATGTCCATATTGTAGCAAATTTTTTAAAAAAAGGAAAAATTAAAATTGCCAGGTATGGTAGCATATGCCTTTAGTCCCAGCTACTGAGGAGGCTGAGGCAGGAGGATTGCTGGAGCCTGAGAAGTCAAGGCTGCAGGGGGCTATGATTGTAACACTGTACTCTAACCTGAGTGAGAGAGTAGGATTTTGTCTCTAAGAAAAGGAGAAAAATTGGGCTGGTGCATATAAAAAAGATAGCAAGACAGGGCAAAACTCAAACTATGGGATAAAATGGGGCATGCAGATAATTTCTCACTTCCTCTTATTTTGAGGGAAATCCTGAATCCTCATTTCCACTTATAATTAACATACTCATCCCTAAATATAAAATTACGAAAACTTTATAGGACTCCCAGCTTCTCTCAAATAGTATGTAAAGTGTATGTTTACATCTATGTAAGATAACATGATCAATGAAGAGTATAAAAGTACAGTGAGGAGTGTGCCTTTTGTAGTTATATAATATATTGACTTTGGGCTTGTGCTAGAAGAATTGTTCCTTGCCTCCAGCTCCTGAATTTACTACAGCTGCCAAACACTTCCAGAACCTCTCAGTCTCAATCCCAGGGCTGGAGAAATTCCACATCCCTGGGAGATCAAGTTTCGCATCAATATTTTGGTAGGCTACTTGCCAATGCCTTATCAAGGAAAAATATAATTATAGGCGAGACTGCAGCAAGCTGATTCTATAATATTCTCCCCTCCTGTCTCAGCTGCTAAAATATAATATAATAAAAGTGATATAAGATACTGCATCTGCCCTTTTGGTAATTCTATTTTCATTTTAGTTCCATTGCTGGATTAAGGAAGACTTCAAGCCATGCCAGAGCTACTGATGCATAGCTCCTAAAACTCTAGCATCTGACTTAGGAAAGTTACAGCTTCAAATAGAATTCAAGATAGAAAGGAAAGGTGGCAGTAGGATAGAAAAGTTGAGGTCTTGTGGCAAATTGTTTTTGTTTTGTATTTTTCCTAGAATTGCTCTAATGGATAGTTCAACCACTACACCAGAGATAAAATTAGTACAGGGACTTCAATAATTCATTCATTTTGTTTATGAGTCCCCGGGGGCTTATTTTCTATCACCATGTGCAGTGCATTATAACACCAAGGCATAGTTCAGGACTAATTACTATTGTTTATTCAGACTGAATTATACTAAGGTTTTACCCTGTAGTATATCCAGGAGGGAGGCACAATTTGCTGCATGGTATCTTAAAAACCATAGGCCAACACAGTGGGGATAGATGATACTCACACAGTTATTATTTTAAAATACAGTTTTAAACAAAGACTTTTTATGGCTCTTCACTGGTTATAGACTCAAGTCTGAATGCCTCAGCATAGCATCAAAGACCTTTCTGTCACTTTGGGTTAACCTCAACACACTTCCTTAGCATCCTCTCTTACTCCTCTCCATGAACATATTTTTCTATCGAGCCACACTCCTTCTTGCAATTCTTCAAACAGCTCCTTTGTCTTACACCTTTGTTGCCTTGTCATAGTGTTTATTTTATCCTGGATCCACCTGTTCTCCTTCCTCTGTCTGTGAGTACCCTCCACCAAAACCACATGTGAAATGTGCCCTGACTATGCCATACCCAATCTAGGCTGAATTATTTCGTAGTCACATGACTTTATCTTCACTTCTCTTCCTCCAGCTACATGAGCTTCTTTAAGCAAGATCATGCTTATCCATCTCTGTATGTTGAAAATCTGGGACAGTCCCTGGCATGTAACTGGTGCTCAGTAAACAACAGTTAATCAGCAGTCTTATGCATTTGCTTTTACAAAAGCCATGTATTTCATAAAATATAGTCCCTAACTATTGGTTTGCTTAGTGCCCTATCTTAAAGGTTGTATTTCTTTATAACTCATATTTGTCTATAGGGAGTCAGTAGGTGTTAGATTCAGGAGAAAGAGTTCAGATCCCAGTTTTACCACTTTCCACTGTGTGAATTTGGGATAATATCCCGCATGTCTACAAAATGGAAATAATATTTGCTTGGGAGGAACACTTGAGCTAAAACACCCAGCACACACTTGGCATACAACAAATGAACCAACAGAATTCATCTTGGAATGATACCATCAGCCTCGGGCATCCACACGGAAAGCAGGACCCTGAGGGAATAGGATGAGAAATTTTAGTTTTTGTTGGTGAAACAAAGAAGGTTATGATACTGAGGTAGTCCTCAACAGGGCACTGTAGGTGGTGACTACAATGCCAGTGAATGCAAGAGTGGCAGGACCACGGAGGCAGAAAAAGGGCAGAAGGAAGATACTTAGGAAAACTAACAGTCCTAATATGTAATTTCTGAACAACTGATGATACTGAAAATAATAGCCAGCATTTATTGAAGACTTAACTGTGTCAAGTGGTTCACAAACTCTCTCTTGTCCTCCAAACTACCTTGCAAGATGATACCTTGCAAGATAGCTCCAGCTATCAACATTATCTATGTTATAACTGATTAAATAAGGACATTTTATTTCTGGGTTATGTTTTGACATTTAAAATAGGGAACTTCACTGACATTAAGTCTCATTTCATCACATGAAAAAGGCCAGGCCTGTTTTAACCCCCTTATGCAGATGAGAAAACAAGACTCAGAATTTAAATGCCTAAGAATTACATATGACATATACAGAAAATCACTAAGATACATGTTTATATATTGACACCACTAAACTGTAAACTCCAAGAAATCATGGCCTGAGACTGTTCTGCAAACCACTCCATATGCACTGCCTGGTGCCAGCCATGGCAAATACAAAGCAAAGAACAAGGAATAGCAAGGTTGCTGAATGAATGAATGAATGCATACATAATTGGGGAAATGAATGCTTTGATGGATGAATACCCTGTAGTCAGAGGAAAGGCATGAGAACTTTGGTTTTGGCCAGAGAACTTGGGATACATGGCTGGATTCCTTGAAGGACATGACTAGGTTAGTGTGGCTGATAAAGATAAGCCACTGCCTATTTGAATGAGGGGTTTTAAGTACTGCCTTCGTTTGAGTATCTTAGATCCCTAAACCACGAGAAAAACATAATAAATCCTTAAGTGACATTTACTTCATAACATGTAAAAGTACAAATTTAACATTCTTGTAGCAGACACCTTTTGGAGGACTCCTTGGGTCACACTCTATCTCTAGGAATTGGTTCTTTCTGTACCCCAGTAAATGTTCTTTCACTTATATGCATGAGATTTCTCTTCATGAACTTAATACTTGAGTGAGTTTGAGGGTATTTTAGTCTGTTTAGGCTAATATGTATTATAAACAACTAAAACTAGGGTGTATTATAAAAAACTGAAATTGATTTCTCATAGTTCTGGAGGCTGGGAAACCCAAGATTAAGATTCAGTGTCTGGTAACAACCTACTTCCTGCTTCATAGATGGCCATCTTCTCACTGTGTCCTCACGGGTAGAAGGGGCAAAGGAGCTCTCTGGGGTCTCTTTTATAAGGGCACTAATCCCATTCATGAGGGCTCTACCCTCATGACCTAACCACTCCCCAAAGGCCCCACCTCCAATATCATCACACTGGGGATTAGCTTTCAACATAGGACATTTTGAAGGGATGCAAACATTCAGACTATAGCAAAGGAGTGGGGGTTGTTTTTTAAAAAAGTTTTGATGGGACAATCATCCAAGCTAAAATGTAAACTGTAGCTAAAGAGAGGAATAGAAGAAGGACTAAAAGCATAAGGACAACCATGGTTTGGGGACATCCTGTCATTTCTGGGGGGCATCTGTGTACTCCGTATCCTCCAGGGTCAGTGACCCTTTCTGGAGTTGCCTCCCATGTGCCTCTACTAATACTCAGATGCCTTTTTAAAAACTCATAGTTACATAAACTATTCCTCATCCACGTGTTCATCTAGCCACTGATACCGTGTCACTCATTATTTTAGGCACAAATGATAGATGAGATGTGGCACAGTGTAGGGATGAAGGCATGATCTTTTAGTGCCAGACTGCCTATTTTCATAGCCTAGCTCTGCCACATGTTCTCTATCCCTTCTGGGTATGTTTCTTCAGTTCTCCATGCCTCAATTTCTTCATCTCTAAACATGGGGCTGATACCTATGTTATGATGTTATTAGGAGGGCTAAGTGAGTTAATACATGGAAAACACTTGAAATTTAAAATGATACCTGGTATGCAGTAAGAGCTTAATAAATGCTGGTTGTTGTTATGTCACAGTTCATGCCCTCAGGGGCACTGAATATAGTTAAAGAGACAAATAGGAAAATAACTGATTATAATGCATTGTGTGAAGAGTTATAATAGGCAGCTCCAGCCATTACACATACATATAATAAGAACTGCAGCTCATTTCATTCTGCTGAGAACACACATGCACTCTGCACAGCCGTGAAAACTAACAAATTGGATAAACAGCTGAAGTGGCACCCACGTAAGCACTTTGTGCAAACAGGATTCAATTCTTCCTTGATATTCAGTTTCCTTCTCAAAATCTGTGTAATCACTGATGATCTTTGACTTGTAACACTTCTTTGAGAGAGATACTATAACATTATTTGAATCTTGTCCTGTTACTTAATTCAAGCTTTCCGGTGTGGATTTCTTATTCTTACAATAGAGTGTATGTTACTTTAAAACAGGAAACAAACAAACAAACAGGAAAACCATCTTAAATATCTTTGAGCTTCCACAATCGACACAGCTAAATATCATGGTTGAATGAATAAATGAGAAGCCAACTTGGTTAGATTGGTAAGCAAGTTCTATTTCTGCCTAACATTTCTTTTCCTAATTGGATTTATTTTGAATTATTTAAACTCAGCGTATAACTCTTTAAGCTTTTAGTCGAGACCTTTCATAATCATCCTTATATTAGCTCAAAGGCACTCATATGAACTGATTATAAGTCCACTTGCCTAACAAAACAGACATTAAACTATTGGATCAAGAACTGGGAACCTGAAGTGTAACTGTTGCTGATCTCTGCCTCACTCTGAGGCTTTAGAAACCCCAAGTCGCCCAGTTTGTTGTTATTATAGTATCTACATCTATAAATGAGGAGAACATCTCTGACATACTGTTACTTTTCACAGATAAGAGGGGAAAAATGCCTACTTGGGCTGATTGACTTCCAGCTCTGCTAAGGAAAGAGCCCAGATTCCCCCGTTTTGGGTTGAAAGGTCAGCTTCTAAATCCCCTAAAATAAAAAGAGAAAGTATGCCCACGGGGCCTGACTGTACTCTGGGATCATTAGTGGTCTCCTCAATTCATTCTTTCGGAATAGATCATTCAGGTCAAGAGTAGCATAACCATAGTATGACATCATGCCCAACACCCATAAGTCTAATTCTATTTATGTTTCAGTTATTTGGTAAAATGCAGTATCAGAAGAGCAGAGGTTTTTGCCCAGTCAGTTATTACAGAAACAGGAGTGTCACTGCTCTTTAGAAGGAAGCTGCATATAACTAAAAATGATCTACCATGAAACTCAAAAGTAGAGTACCAGTAATTTGAAAAAATTTTTAATCAGCTTTCACTAAGTTTTCCCTCTACTGTAAACCAAAAAATCATTCCTTATTTGCTAAACAGATCTTAAATATAAAATTCTGTTGGCTTTTTGTTTCCCTTTGTATTAGCCAAAAGAGGGCTTTTGAAAAAATATTTAACTGGTCTCAATTTTTTGTTCAAGATTGACTTAGCATTCAAACCCAGTTGCAAGCAACAGGTCATATTTCACTTAAATAATGGCAAGTAGCCTTATATTAGAGACATTCTCATATAAAAGTTCCACATTAGGCAAAATGCATTCTGAGAAATACTCAAATACTATAAAGTGGTCAAGTATATGGAAAATGAAGCTCTGATCTGCAAAACAGCCTCAATAGCCTGCATTCATTTACCAAGGGGGAAGGGATGCATGGACCCATGCAAGGCCAATGTGTGAAAATCCATTACTCAAGAGGAATGTGCTAAGGTTCTAATGTTTCTAAATCAATTTTTGATTAATATTTAAGATGCCTGATATATATTAAATGTCAAATGTATAATAAAATGTATTTTCTTACAGTTAGTAAAATACAAAGCATGCCAGCACACTATGACCTGTTTTTTCAAAAATGTCTAGCAACCAGTCTCAAATTGTTGACTCCTCTCCATCTCTACTTTTTTTTTTTTTTTGAGGTAAAAAATTACATATATGAAAAAGGCACACATCTTAAGTGTATAACTGGATGAATTTTGATTAAAAAAATACATCCACATCACTGCCACAATCGATGCAGAACATTTCCAAAACCCCAGAAAATTCCTTGATGCCTCCTTCCAGTTAAGCCCTCCTTCTCAGAGGTACCCACTGTTCTGATTCCAATTACTATAGATAAGTTTTGCCTTATTATAGTACATCACAGCTGCTACAGTTTGAATATTTTTGTCTCCTTCAAAATTCGTATTGAAACTTGATCCTCTCCAAAATTCAGTTGTTGCTACTATGACAGCATTAAGAGATGGGGCCTTTACAAGGTGATTAGGCCATGAGGGCTGCTCCCTCTCTACTGGGATTAAGATCCTTTTAGGCCGGGCATGGTGGATCATACCTGTAATCCCAGCACTTTGGGAGGCCAAGGCGGGTAGATCACCTGAGGTCAGGAGTTCAAGACTAGCCTGGTCAACACGGTGAAACCCTGTCTGTACTAAAAACACAAAAATTAGCCGGGCGTAGTGTTGCATGCCTGTAATCCCAGTGACGCGGGAGGTTGAGGCAGGAGAATTGCTTGAATCCTGGGGGCAGAGGTTGCAGTGAGTGGAGCTTGTATCACTTCATTCCAGCCTAAGCCAAAGAGCAAAACTTCGTTTCAAAAAAAAAAAAGATCCTTTTAAAAGAGGCTTCAGGCAACACCTAGCTAGATTACATTATCTTCCCTTTCTACCATGTGAGAATGCAGCAAGGATACTCTCACCAGATCAGAGGATAGCACCTTAATCTTGGACTTCCCAGCCTCCAGAACTGTGAGAAATAAATTTCCATTATTTTTAAATTACCCAGTCTGATATGTTGCTATAGCAGCACAAACAAATATATACCCTACATATATCCAATAGTGTATCTTATTTTGTGTCAGACTTCTTTCACTCAACATAATGTTTGAGATTCATCCACATGAATATGTATGTAATGATAGTTATTTTTAGACTGCTAAGTCATACTATGTGGTATGACCATATCACAATTGTGTTACCCATTCTATTGTTGATGGACTTTTGGGGTAATTCCAACATTAGGCTGGCTTGAACAAAACTGGTAATGAATACTTTGAGCATATATTTTTGTGGATGTTATGTTTTCATCTCCCTTAGATAAATACACAAAAGTAAAATCACTGGGTCATAGGGTAGGTATATGTTTGACTTTCTAAGAAATTGTTGAACCTTTTAAAAGAGGTTGTCCCAGTTCACATAGCCATCATCAACAGGTGAGGATTCTGGTTGCTTTGCATTCTTGCTAATATTTAGTGATGTCAGTCTTCTAATTATATCCATTCTACTGAGTGTGTATATTTTCTTGTGATTATAATTTGCATTTTCCTGATGAATGTTGCTGATAACATTGTTTATATATTTATTGGCTAACCACATATCTTTCGCTGTGAAGTGTCTGTTTTTTTGCCCACTTAAGAAATTGGGTTACCTCATTATTATTGATTTAGAAGTCTCTCATCAGATATGTATTGTACATATTTCCTCTTAGTATGTGACCTACTTTTATATTTTCTTAATGTTGTCTTTTGGTGAAGATACCAAAATTTAAAGTTTTGATGTAGTGTTTTTGTTTTTCTTTTTTTGTTTTGTTTTTTGAGATGGAGTTTTGCTCTTGTTGCCCAGGCTGCAGTGCAATGACACGATCTCAGCTCACTGCAACCTCCACCTCCCGGGTTCAAGTGATTCTCCTGCCTCAGCCTCCCTAGTAGCTGGGATTACAGGGGATACACCAACACGCCAGGTTAATTTTGTATTTTTAGTAGAGATGAGGTTTCACCATGTTGGTCAGGCTGGTTTCGAACTCCTGACCTCAGGTGATCTGCCTGCCTCGGCCTCCCAAAATGTTGGGATTATAAGTATGAGCCACTGCACCCAGCCTGATGTAGTGTATTATTTTTTCATTTAATACTGTTTGTGCTCCCTGTAAAAAATATACATATATTTGTGTATTCTATTTCATAATGACACTCAAGATTTTCTCCTATGCTATTACGAAAGGCTTGATATTTCTAGCTTTTAGGTTTAGGCCCATCATCCACTTTGAATTAAGTTTTGTGTGAGTGTGAAGTAGTGATCAATGTTCATTTTTCCCATATGTTTATCCACTTTTTTCTAGGATACACGTTAAAAAGATTTTCTTTTCCCATTGCATTAACTTGGTGCTTTCGTAAAAAGTAAATATACATATGGGTATATTTCTGGTCTCAATTCTGCTTCATTCATCTATTTTGTCTATTCTCAGAACAATATCACACTGCCTTTATTACTTTAAGTTTTGAAATCAGGTAGTATAAATCCTATTTAATCCCATTCTTCCTTTCAAAAGTCTTTAGGTTCTTCTGAGCCCTTTGCATTTTTATATAAATTACAAAATCAGCTTGTCAATATCTACAAAAAAGCCTGTTGCAATTTAAGTCAATTGCACTTAATCTATAAACCAATTTGAGGAGAGTTGGCATCTTTAACAATTTGAATCTTCCAACCCATGTACATAGCATATCTTTCCATTTATTTAGGCCTATTTGATTTCTCTAAGCAGTCCCTTGCGATTTTAGGTGCACAGATTTTCCATGTATTTTGTTAAACGTATCCCTTATGTATTTCATATGTTTAAAGCTATTGAAAAGAAGTATTTTTAAATTTTAATTTCCAAATATTTGTTGCTGGTATACAGAAATACAACTGATTTTTGTATATCGAATTTGTTTCCTATGATCTTGCTGGTTATAAGTGTTTTTGTAGATGATTTAGGACAATAAAGCCATACTGTCTGTCAATAAAGAGAGTTTGGCTTCTTTCTTGATAATTTTAGGGGATGTTTTCTTCTTGTTCTAACTTAATAACCCAGTAAAATATTGTATAGAGGTGCAACATCCTTGATTTGCTCTAATTTAAGAGGAAAAGGATTCACTATTTTACCATTAACTGTGATGCTAATTTTAGGTTTCTTATATGCTGTTTATCAGATTTTAAAAGTTCCTTCTCTTTCTAATTTGCCAAAAGTTTTAAATCACAAATGGGTGTTGTACTTTGTCAAATGATTTTTATGACTCCATTGAGCTGATTCTATAGTTTTTTTTTTTTTTTTAATTCTCTTATTGCGGTATGTCACATTGATTGATTTTCAAATGTCAAGCCAACCTTGCATTCCTAGGATTAATTGGGCTGCTAATATTCTATTAATCTTTTTTTGTATGTTACTGTACTTGATCTACAACACATTGTTAGAGAATTTTACAAATATTTATGAGATACAGTGATGTGTAATATCCCTGTCTTGCAACATATTTTTTTCTCAGATTTTGTATCAGGGTCACACTGGTCTCAAAACAAATAGCAAAGTATTCTCTCCTCTGTTTTCTGAAAGATTTTGTGTAAGATTGGTATTAGCTCTTCCTTAAATGCTTCATAAAACTCACTAGTCTAAACAAACTGGCCTGGTGTGTTGTTTTGTGAGGGGAAAAAAATAGAGTTATTGATATTTTCTATTTATTTTTTCTTGTAACATTTTAAAGTTGCATTCATGTATGCATTTTATCTAGGTTGCTGTATTTATTGGCATAAAGTTGTTGATGATATTCTTTTTTTTATCATTTTACTATCTATGGATCTATAATAACCACTCTTATTTCTGGTATTGGTGATTTGTGTTTTTTCTTTCTTCTTGTCTCCTCTATCAGCATTGCTAATGGTTTTTCTGTTTTTCTTCTTCTTCTTCTTCTTCTTCTTCTTCTTTTATTTTTGTTGTTGAGACAGAGTTTCGCTCTTGTCACCCAGACTGTAGTGTGCAGTGGCACAATCTTGGCTCACTGCAACCCTTACCTCCTGGGTTCAAGCGATTCTCCCGCCTCAGCCTCCGGAGTAGCTGGGATTATAGGTGCCTGCCACCACGTTTGGCTAATTTTCGTATTTTTAGCAGAGACGGGGTTTCACCATGTTGGCCAGGCTAGTCTGGAACTCCTGACCTCAGATGATCTGCCCACCTCGGCCTCCCAAAGTGCTGGGATTATAGGTGTGAGCCACCGTGCCCGATACTGCTAATGGTTTAACAAAATTATTAATCTTTTAAAAACTGTAGTTTGAACTTTAATTTTTTTCTATATAATTGGTTTTGGCTCTTATTTTTATTATTTCCTTCTATCTACCTATTTTGGGTTCAATGTATTCCTCTTTTAAAATCTTAAAGGGGCAACTCAATTGATATATTTTAAACCTTTCTTATTCTTTAAGTTTATAAATTTCTCTCTAAGCAACAGGTTAGCTGCATTCCACAAATTCTAACATTTTCATTATAGTTTAGTTTGGAATATTTATTAATCTCCCATTGATGTCTTACCTGACTCATAGATTAAAATATATGTTTAATTTTCAAATATTTGGTGATTTTTACTAGATATCTTAGTATTATTGATTTCTAATTTACTTCCACTATCACCAGAAAACATATCTTGTAAAATTTTAATCTTTTAAAATTGACTGATCCTTATTTTATGATATAGCATGTGATGCACTGGTAAATACTCTAACTGCACTTGAAAAGAATGCACTTAAAAATGTGTTTTGTGAGTTGTTGGCTTTGTGTTCTATAAATGTTAATCAGGTCAAGGTGACTGATAGTGTTAATAAAATCTTATATATCCTTGCTGATTTCTTTTGTCTAGTTATACTGTCAAACACTAAGAAAGAGCTTTTAAAAATCGTCAACCATGTTTGTAGATTTACGTTTTTCTCCCTTTAATATGTCAGTTTTTGCTCTCTACATTGTTAAATTTTGTTACTATGCGTTTATGATACTTTTGTCTTCTTATTAACTCTTTTTTTTATTACAAACTATCTTTATATTGGGTGATACATATTGTCCTGAAATTAACCTTGTATGACATTAACAGAGCCATGCCAACTTTCTCATGCTTACTTGTCTACATGTCATATCTGTTTCCATCGTTTTACTTAAAATTTACTTGTGGGTTTACGTTTAAAGTGTGTTGCATATACATAATGTAAAATTGAGTATTACTTTTTAATTCAGTCAATCTGAATTTATTCAGTTAATAGTTAATATAACTATTAATAGAGTTGTATTTATATCTATTATTTTGTTATTTGTTTTCTATTTCTCATCTTTTTTATATTTCTGCCTCTTATTCTTGCCTTCTTTTGAATACACATTTTTAAAAACATTCCATCTTAATTTTTCTAAAGGCTTAACTGTATCTTTTTGCACATTTTTGGATATTACCACACACATACACACCTTTGTCAGTTTATTTAGAATTAACATCATACTTCTTCACAAGAAATAGAGGTACTTTGCAACTGCACAATTCCATTAACCTCTCTTCATCCTTCGTGTTAACATTTTAATGTATTTCCCATACATTTATAAACCTCACAATGTAATGTTGGAATTTTGCATTAAAAACCAGCTATTTCTAAAAGAAATTTAGAAAACTGTCTTTTGTATTTACCCTCTTATATATAATTTCTTCCTTTAGATGTGGAGTTCCATCTGCTATCATGTATTATGTCCCTTCATCTTGAAGGGCTCTTTCAGCAATTGTTACAGTGTAGATCTGCAGGCACCAAATTCTCTCAGCTTTCCTTTATCTGATAGTGTGTTTATTTCACTTTCATTTATGAAGGATGTTTTTGTTGGATATAGGACTATAGGTGGACTTGTTTTTCTTTCAGGACTTTAAAGATATTGATGCATTTTCTGCAGCATCAGTTTCTAATGCTGCCATAACAAATTACCACAAACTTAGTGGCTTAACACAACACAAATTTATTATCTCACAGTTCTATGGGTCAGAAGTTCAGGTATAGCATGGTTTAACTGTTCCTTTTCTTAGCAATTCACATGACAAAAATCAAGGCATTGGCAGGGATTACTCCCTCTGGAGGCTCTAGGGAAGAATCTGTTTTCTTGTTCATCCAGATTGCTGGCAAAATTCAGTCCCTTGCATTTTCAGGATGAATGTCCCTGTCTCCTTGCTGGCTGTCAGATGAGGGCTGTTCTCAACTCTAGAGGCCACCTCATTTCTTGGCTTGCAACTCCCCCATCCTCCACCTTCAAAGCTAGAAACAGTGTTTCAAGTCCTATCACACTTCAAATCTCTCTTGTCTTCTACACATATGTTTCTCTGACTCCAGCTGGGCCCACTGGGATAATCTAGAATAACCTCCCCTTCTCCATGCCATATCTTGAACTGCATCTACCACATTTCTTTTGCCATGTAAGGTAACATATTCACAGATTCAGGTGATTAGGATGTGGACATTTTAGGGCGGGAGAACATTATTCTGCCAACTATAGACTCCATTCTGGTGAGAATTCAGCTGCCATTTTAATAGTTGCTCTTCCATGTGAAGTCTATAGATATGGATCTCAGCAAATGTACTGCTCTTCTTTTAAGGGTCAAACTCCCTCCTGAATGGGGGAGCTACAAGCCAAGGAGTGAGGTGGCTTTTTATCTCTCCCCATAGTCTTCACATTTTTATTTTTTATATCTTTGAGAGTTTACATAGTTATCTAGGGAGAGTCAGCCATTATCAGAAGTGAAAACTTTCCCTTTAAATCTCTTGGTTGTGAAGTTGGACAAATATTATTACTATAGTTCATAGCAGTGAAGTTAACTGATAATAACAGGATGATTAAGTTGAGACTGTTTTGTATTTAATTCATTTCAAAGATCAATAGACTGAGGCCACATAAAATAAGTGGAAAATATAAATATAATTGAAAGAGACATTTCCACGTGATTTAGGAAGTTTAAATCCAGCTCCGTCATTATTACGTGTTATTAAAGTCATGCTGCTTACATTCTCTGATCTTCAGTTTTGTTTTGTTTTTTTTTTTTTAAATAGAGATGGGGTCTCACTCTGTTGCCCAGGCTGGCACCATCATGGCTCATTGCAGTTTTGAACTCCTGGGCATAAGGGATCCTCCTGCCTCAGGAGTAGCTGGGACTATAGTACAGGTGTGCCACTACTCCCAGAAAATTTTTAAAAAAAATTTGTAGGAATGGAGTCTTGCTATATTACCCAGGCTAGTCTCAAATTCCTGGATTCAAGCCATCCTCCCACTTTGGCCTCCCAAAGTGTTAGGATTACAGGCAGGAGCCACTGTGCCCAGCCTCTTTATTTGTTTGTAAAGTATCAATAATAAAGTTGTGGACACATGGACTAAATAAAATTATATCTATAAAATTATACCTATAAAAGCACTTGGCATACAGCTTGGCATATAATATCCTTTAAATATACATCTATATAATATCCTTCAGCCATTAGACTTGCTGAATCTGAATCACTTCCAAACGTATAGCCTAAAATCACATACGAAAAAAAAAAAATCAGCTACAGGAAACACGGCCTCTAGAGGAGATATCAGAATCTCTGTGGTACTTTCTCAAATCACATAAGCCCCTCGGAGACCTGATACACCACTGGAAGGAAGAGGTGTCATCCTTCTCTCTTCTGGTCAGGAACCAGTGGTTCAGAAAGAATTAGGAATGTGTATCAGGTTGCTAAAATGTTTTTAAACAGTGGTTCTTCTAAACCAGCATCTTATAACCTTCAGTGTATATCCAGATCTTCTGAAGGGCTTGTTGAAACACAAGATTACTGCTACTCAGAATCTGAGTTTTTGATTCAGTGGGTCTGGTGTGGCACCCAGGAATTTACATTTCTAACAGGTTTCCAGGTAGTGCTGACTGATATTGTCAGACCAGACACAGACCACAGTTTGAAAACCATTAGTCTAAGAATTCAAGAAAGTAGAAGTACCCGTCCATAAAGCACACTTTGGGGCCATTCTCTAAAATGCATTGCCAGGTATGGATAAACTATGACCTCTCTCACAGCGATAATGTTGAAGAACATACAGTGAACTCACCAATGCAAATTAACATAACATAAAAATAACCCACATTTACTAAATCGCTTATGACACACTTTGCATCATGAGACATGCATTACATTAGTCATCTCTTCTAAAGTTCACAACTAGCCCAAGAGGTGTCCAATTTACAGAAAAGAAAACAGAAGCTCAGCAAGATTAAAATTATATCTAACATGTCCAGTGTTCTGGGCTGGTAAGGGGCAGAGCCAGATCTGGCTTATGTTGTCCTGCACTAAGCAGTGCAGAAAACAAAACAGTTCTGCTTACTTCTTAAAGAGCTGGCTAAATCCGGTTCTCTAGGCACTGGGATTCAGGGAAAATTCAACCCTGGTGTTTGTTCTCAGGAAGTGTACTTTCTAACAGGGGAAACTGTTAAATTCCAATCTTGTCCCGACTGTTTTGATGGAAATATTTCTTCTGCAGAGGAGAAGCACTTCACCAAGGCCAGGGAGAGAGGTGTAAGGGTGTAAGGAAAGACCTGGGGGTGAGCAGGCTGGTGCTGAAGCAAATAGTCTGGTAAAGATGGGGACTAAAGGCCTTTTAGCAGGCTTTCAGCCAAACCCTGGCTGAACATGAGAAATACTGGAGGGCTCGCCATCCCAAATTTACTGAGGCATAAGTGACAAACAAAAATTGTATATATCCAAGGTGTACAAATGTGATGATTTTATATATGGATACATTGTGAAATGATTATCACAATCAAATTAGCAAACACATCCATCACCAAACTTAGTTAAAATCTGCTCACGTGAGTGTGTGTGTGTGTGTGTGTGTGTGTGTTTGTTGAGGACACTTAAGATACACTTTCTTAGCAAATTTCAAGTAAAGCATACAGTATTATTAACCAAAGTCACCATGCTGTACATTCGACCCCCAGAACTTGTTCATTTTATAACAGAGAGTTGTAGCCTTTGACCAACATCTACCCTTTTCCCCATCCCTTCCTCTAGCCCCTGGTAATCACTGTTCTACTCTCTGCTTCTATGGATTTGGCTTTTTTCCTAGATTCCACACCAGATATCAGCAAGATCGATGGTATTTGCCTTTCTACGTTTAGTTTATTTCACTTATCATAATGTCTTCCAGGTTCATCCACATTGTCACAAATGACAAGGTTTTCTTATTTTTAAAGGTTGAATAAAATTCAATTCTACATATATTCCACAATTTCCTATCCATTCATCCATCCATGGACATTTAGGTTATTTCCATATCTTGGCTATTGTGAATAATGCTGCAATAAATATGGAGGTATAGCTATCACTTTGAGATACTGTTTTATCTTCTTTGGATATATACCGTGAAGTAGGATTACTAGATCATTTTTCTACTTTTCATTTTGAGAAGAACCTTCATACTGTTTTCCATATTGGCTGAACTCATTTACATTCCCTTCAGCAGTGTACAAACCAGGGCTCTCTTTTCCCCATACCCTCACCAACACGTGCTATCTCTCGTCTTTTTTTTTTTTTTTTTAATTATACTTTAAGTTCTAGGGTACATGTGCATAACGTGCACGTTTTTACATACGTATACTTGTGCCATGTTGCTGTGCTGCACCCATCAACTCGTCATTTACATCAGGTATAAATCCTATGCAATCCCTCCCCCCTCCTCCCGCCCCATAATAGGCCCCGGTGTGTGATGTCCCCCTTCCCGAGTCCAAGTGATCTCATTATCTCTCGTCTTTTTGATAATAATCATCCTAACAGATGTGAGATGATATCTCACTGTGGTTTTGATTTGCACTTCCCTAGTGATTATAGATGTTGAGCATCTTCTCACATACCTGTCAGCATTTTATGTTGTCCTTGGAGAAACGTTTATTCAGGTCTTTTGCCCATTTTTCTTTTAGTTGGGTAATTTGGTGTTTTGCCACTGAGTTGTTTGAGTTCCTTATATATGTTGTATATTAACCCCTTATCAGATATATGGTTTGCAAATTATTTCTCCCATTCTATAGGTTGCCTTTTCATTTGGTTGACTGTTTGCTGTGCAGAAGCTCTGTAGTTTAATGTAATCCTACCATTTATTTTGCTTTCATTACCTGCACTTTTGCAGTCATACCAATCAAGTTGTTGCCAAGATGTCAAGAGGTTTCTTTCCCTATATTTTCCTCTAGGAAACTCCTACAACACTCTTGATGTCCTGGGAGTTTTACAGTTTCAGGTGTTGCATTTAAGTTTTTAAAAAATCTCAAGTTAAATTTTGTACGAGAGCCTAATTTTATTCTTTTGCATGTAGATATCTGATTTTTCAAACACTGTTTATTTGAAAGACTATCCTTTCCTTGGAGAGCTTTCAAAAAGAGACAGATGCCAGGCTTCATTTGACCAACTGAATCAAAATCTCTGGAGGTTTGACCCAGAGATTGGTAATTTTTTAAAAACTCTCTATGATTCTGATGTGTGTCCAAAGTTGAGAACCACTTCTTTGAATGATTGTTAAAATAAGTTAGAAATAATGATCATGTAACTCACCTGGGGTGACTTAACAGCATTTTCCAAATGAATCACCTGACACTGAAAAAAATATTAGCATCTGAGGACTCTTCCCCCGAAAATTCTTTTCCAATAAGTCAGGGAAATTTGGAATACAAGATAAATAGTTCTCAAAGAGTTGTCTGGAGGACGAACAGTATCGGCATTGCCTGAGAACTAGTTAGAAATGCAAATTATTGGATCTTACCCCATATCCACTGAATCAGGAGTTCTGAAAGTATAGCCCAGCAATCTGTGTTTTAAATAGTCATATGTGATTCCAATCCACATGAAAATTTTGAGAATCACTGGTTAAAGAGCTATTTCAGGCCACAGTCATGAGTTTGATCTGTATAAAAGAAGAAGCTTTATTATCTCCACAGACTATACTTTTAATCCAAGCCTTTGGCCAAATGTAAATGAATCAGTGTCCCTTATTAGTACTCTAAAGAACAGAAGTATATGTGTTAGTGGCTGGTGGCCAGAAGCAGCACATCATTCATAAAAATATCATTAAAAATACTCTTTCCACTGGAGTCTAAGCTATTAGAGTGACTGTCATTAAAAAAAAATCAATCATCTTTGCAGAGAGTTGTATGTTGGGCTCTTTCAAGGACCTTAAGACAGTTGGAGAGCCTGGGGTGGGGGCAGACAGGAATCAACAGGTTTGATTTGTTTTCAAACTGAGGGTGAAAAATTGGTTCCCAGCTTACACATTTCTAGGCTTTGTACAGAAGTTTTGTGTTGCTCCAGGAATGTTTAAAATACCCAGTGGGATCGTCTTGGCATAGCAAACACAGTTATCCATCTGGCTGCCTCAGGTGAAGTCATATGCACAGTCCACACCACTGCCAGGCAAAAGCAACTCAGGTTCAAGGCCAAGGCCAGTGCATAAGGCCATCACTTAGCAGCCATTTCCTGTAACTCCTACTCTTACTCTAATTGTTCTCCTTTTTAAGTCCTCTTAGATACAATGATGTGGCACTTAATACCCATCCAACAGAGGATATAAAATCAACTCCAGGACTTTTGCTCAAGCAAATGCCAGGATGAATATTACTGAGTTTTTAGATATACCATGTGGTTTTAGTTTTATCCACAGGAAGTCGCCACCAATCTTGCCCTCCAGATGATAAACTAGTCAATAGTCCCTGGAACCACCTTACAGGTTAAAGTTCAAATTCCTAAACTTGTCCTTCAAGACCCTTCAGATGGCAGCTACCCCTAATCTGTACCCGAGTTTCATCTTCACCACTTCCCCTATTTTATACTAAACTATTTGTTATTGCCTAAATACTATACATTTTCTCATTCTACTAGGATGTAAGCTCGGTGGGAATTGGAACTTTAATTGCTGTTTTATCATTAGTACCCAGAACAACACGTAAAAGGCATTCGACAAATATGTAATTGTCTGTGTCTTTCCACATGCTGTCCTATCCCTGGGATACATTTTTTTCCTTGCCCACTTGACAAATGCCTTTTCAGCCACAGCTCTAGACCACTGTGGGCAGAAGGAGGGAGATCTTTATTGCAGCCCTTTGTAATACTGTATCGTAGATATATTTTAAATGTGTTCCCATTTAAATCTCCCCCACTGAACTGTGAGAGTCCTGAAGGCAGGGACTGACTGCCTCCCTGCCAATATGACACATTCAGGGCTCCCTGGCTCAAGCTCAGGAAATACTTATTGAAACCATGAATGATTCCAGCATCAAATCCCATTAGGATTCTATGGTCTGTAGCCTTACTGAGACTTGAGGCCAATTCTATCTGTTCATGATGTTCAGCAGTTCAGGCCTAGGGAAGTACCTAGAGTACAGATCAACACTGAATAAATGTGATGGAGCCAGGTTGACTCTGCTGCTTCCAGCTACTGGGCAGCTACTACACTTGTTAACTTTGATACTCTGAAATGGAAACACACTGACGTGCTATTTGATTCTACTAGCTTCAGCAGGCGACGACAGTGATAAAACGATACCATTCTGAAGGATTTATAAATTTTTTTTTTACTATACCCTAAGTTCTGGGATACTTGTGCAGAGCATGCAGGTTACATAGGTATACACATACCATGGTGGTTTGCTGCACCCATCAACCCGTCATCTACATTAGGTATTTCTCCTAGTGCTATTACTACCCTAACCCCCCCCCCAACAGGCCTCAGTATGCAATATTCCCCTCCCCGTGTCCATCTGTTCTCATAGTTAAGCTCCCACTTATGAACGAGAACGTGCGGTATTTGGTTTTCTGTTCCTGTGTGACTTTGCTGAGAATGATGGTTTCCAGCTTCATCCATGTGCCTGCAAAGGACATTAACTCATCCCTTTTTATGGCTCCATAGTATTCCATGGTATATATGTGCCACATTTTCTTAATCCAGTCTATCACTGATGGGCATTTGGGTTGGTTCCAAGTCCTTGCTATTGTGAATAGTGCTGCAATAAACATATATGTGCATGTGTCTTTATAGGAGAATGATTTCTAATTCTTTGGGTATACACCCAGTAATGGAATTGCTGAGTTAAATGGTATTTCTGGTTCTAGATCCTTGAGGAATTGCCACACTGCCTTCCACAATGGATGAACTAATTTACACTCCCACCAACAGTGTAAAAGCGTTCCTATTTCCCCACATCCTCTCTAGCATCTGTCGTTTCCTGACTTTTTAATGATCGCCATTCTAACTGGCATGAGATGGTACCTCATTGTGGTTTTGATTTGCATTTCTCTAATGACCAGTGATGATGACCATTTTTTTCATGTTTGTTGGCCACATAAATGTCTTCTTTTCAGAAGTGTCTGTTCATATCCTTGGCCCATTTTTTTGATGGGGTTGTTTTTTTCTTGTAAATTTAAGTTCTTTGTAGATTCTGGATATTAGTCCTTTGTCAGATGGATAGACTGCAAAATTTTTCTCCCATTCTATAGGTAGGCTATTCACTCTGATGATGGTTTCTTTTGCTGTGCAGAAGTTCTTTAAATAGATCCCATTTGTCAATTTTGGCTATTGTTGCAATTGCATTTGGTGTTTTTGTCATGAAGTCTTTGCCCATGCCTATGTCCTGAATGGTACTGCCTAGGTTTTCTTCTGGGCTTTTTATAGTTTGGGGTTTTTACATTTAAGTCTTTAATCCATCTTGAGTTAATTTTTGTATAAGGTGTATGGAAGGGATCCAGTTTCAGTTTTCTGCATATGGCTAGCCAGTTTTCCTAACACCAGTGATTAAATAGGGAATCTTTCCCCCATAGCTTGTATTTGTCAGGTTTGTCAAAGGTCAGATGGTTGTAGATGTGTGGTACTATTTCTGAGGTCTCTGTTCAGTTCCATTGGTCTATATATCCGTTTTGGTACCAGTACCATGCTGTTTTGGTTACTGTAGCCTTTAGTATAGTTTGAAGTCAGGTAGCATGATACCTCCAGGTTTGTTCTTTTTGCTTAGGAATGTCTTGGCTATACAGGCTCTTCCTTGGTTCCATATGAAATTTGAAGTAGTTTTGTTTTTTTGTTTTTTTAAATTCTGTGAAGAAAGTCAGTGGTTACTTGATGGCAATAGCATTGAATCTATACATTTTCATGATACTGATTCTTCCTATCCACGAGTATGGAATGTTTTTCCATTTGTTTGTGTTCTCTCTTATTTCCTTGAGCAGTGGTTTGTAGTTCTTGAAGAGGTCCTTCACATCCCTTGTAAGTTGTATTCCTAGGTATTTTATTCTCTTTTTAGCAATTTTAAATGGGAGTGCACTCATGATTTGACTCTCTGTTTGTCTATTATTGGTGTATGGGAATGCTTGTGATTTTTGCACGTTGATTTTGTATCATTAGACTTTGCTGAAGTTGCTTATCAGCTTAAGGAGATTTTGGGCTGAGATGATGGGGTTTTCTAAATATACAATAATGTCATCTGCAAATACAGACAATTTGACTTCCTCTCTTCCTATCTGAATACGCTTTCTTTCTTTCTTTCTCTTGCCTGATTGTCCTGGACAGAACTTCCAATACTATGTTGAATAGGAGTGGTGAGGGAGGGCGTCCTTGTCTTGTGCCAGTTTTCAAAAGGAATGAAAACAGATTTTGCCCATCCAGGAAGATATTGGCTGTGGGTTTGTCATAAAAAACTCTTATTATTTTGATATACATTTCATCAATACCTAATTTATTGACAGTTTTTTGCATGAACAGGTGTTGAATTTTATCCAAGGCTTTTTTCTGCATCTATTGAGATAATCATGTGGTTTTTGTTATTAGTTCTGTTTATGTGATGGATTACATTTATTGATTTGCATATGTTGAACCAGTCTTGCATCCCAGGGGTGAAGCTGACTTGATCATGGTGGATAAGCTTTTTGATATGTTGCTGGATTTGGTTTGCCGTGTTTTATTGAAGATTTTTGCATCAATGTTCGTCAAGGATATTGGCCTGAAATTTTGGTTTTTTTGTTATGTCTCTGCCAGGTTTGGTTTCAGGATGATGCTGGCCTCATAAAATGAGTTAGGGAGGAGTCCCTCTTTTTCTGTTGTTGGGAATAGTTTCAGAAGAAATGGTACCAGCTCCTCTTTGTACCTCTGGTGGAATTCAGCTGTGACTCCATCTGGTCCTGGACTTTTTTTGGTTGGTAGGCTATTAATTACTGCCTGAATTGCAGAACTTCATATTGGTCTATTTAGGGATTTGACTTCTTCCTGGTTTAGTCTTGGAAAGGTGTATGTGTTCAGGAATGTATCCATTTCTTCTTGATTTTCTAGTTTATTTGCACAGAGGTGTTTATAGTATTCTCTGATGGTAGTTTATATTTCTGTGGGATCAGTGGTGATATCCCCTTCATCATTTTTTTATGGTGTCTATTTGATTCTTCTCTCTTTTCTTATTCGTCTTGCTAGTGGTCTATTTTGTTGATCTTTTCAAAAAACCAGCTCCTGGATTCATTGATTTTTGAAGGGTTTTTCGTGTCTCTATCTCCTTCAGTTCTGCTCTGATCTTAGTTATTTCTTGTCTTCTGCTAGCTTTTGAACTTTTTTACTCTTGTTTCTCTAGTTCTTTTAACTGTGATGTTAGGGTGTTGATTTTAGGTCTTTCCCCCTTTCTCCTGTGGGCATTTAGTGCTATAAATTTCCCTCTAAACACTGCTTTAGCTGTGTCCCAGAGATTCTGGTAACTTGTGTCTTTGTTCTCATCAGTTTCAAATTATTTATTTCTGCCTTCATTTTATTATTTACCTAGTAGTCATTCAGGAGCGGGTTGTTCAGATTCCATGTAGTTGTGTGGTTTTGAGTGAGTTTCTGAATCCTGAGTTCTAGTTTGATTGCACTGTGGTCTGAGACTATTTGTTATGATTTCTGTTCTTTTGCATTTCCTGAGGAGTGTTTTACTTCCAATTATGTGGTCAATTTTAAAATAAATATTATGTGGTGCTGAAAAGAATGTATATTCTGTTGATTTTAGGTGAAGAGTCCTGTAGATGTCTATTAGGTCCACTTGGTCCAGAGCTGAGTTCAAGTCCTGAATATCCTTGTTAATTTTCTGTCTCATTGATCTGTCTAATATTGACTCCCACTATTATTGTGTGGAAGTGTAAGTCTCTTTGTAGGTCTCTAAGAACTTGCTTTTTGAGCCTGGGTGCTCCTTATTGGGTGCATATATATTTAGGACAGTCTCCCATTGTTATTATGTGGGAGACTAAGTCTCTTTGTAGGTCTCTAAGAGCTTGCTTTATGAATCTGGTTGCTCCTGTATTGGGTGCATATATATTTAGGATAGTTAGCTCTTCTTGTTGCGTTGATCCCTTTACCATTATATAATGCCCTTCTTAGCCTTTTTTGATCTTTTTTGGTATAAAGTCTGTTTTATCAGAGAATAAGATTGCAACCCCTGCTTTTTTTTTGCTTTCCATTTGCTTGGTAAATATTCCTCCATCCTTTTATTGTGAGCCTATGTGTGTCTTTGCACGTGAGATGGGTCTCCTGAATACAGCACACCGATGGGTTTTGACCCTTTATCCAATTTTCCAATCTGTGTCTTTTAATTGGGGCATTTAGCCCACTTACATTTAAGGTTAATATTGTTATGTGTGAATTTGACCCTGTCATTATGATGGTAGCTGGTTATTTTGTCTGTTAGTTGATGCAGTTTCTTCACAGCATCAGTGGTCTTTAAAATTTGGTATGTTTTTGCAGTGGCTGGTACTGTTTTTTTCCTTTTCATATTTAGCACTTCCTTCAGGAGCTCTTGTAAGGCAGGCCTGGTGGTGAAAAAAATCTCTCAGCATTTGCTTGTCTGTAAAGGATTTTATTTCCCCTTCGCTTACGAAACTTAGTTTGGCTGGATATGAAATTCTGGGCTAAAAATTCTTTACTTTATGAATGTTGAATATTGGCCCCCACTCTCTTCTTGCTTGTAAGGTTTCTGCAGAGAGATCCATTGTTAGTCTGATGAGCTTCCCTTTGTGGGTAACCCAACCTTTCTCTCTGGCTGCCCTTAACATGTTTTCCTTCATTTCAACCTTGGTGAATCTGACAATTATGTGTCTTGGGTTTGCTGTTCTCAAGGAGTATCTTGGTGAGGTTTTCTGTATTTCCTGAATTTGAATGTTGGCCTGTCTTGCTAGGTTGGGGAAGTACTTCTGGGAAATATACTGAAGAGTGTTTTCCAAATTGGTTCCATTCTCCCCATCACTTTCAGGCACACCAATCAAATGTAGATTTGGTCTTTTCACATAGTCCCATATTTCTTAGAGGCTTTGTTCATTCCTTTTCATTCTTTTTTCTCTAATCTTGTCTTCATGATCTATTTCATTAAGTTGATCTTCAATCTCTGATATCCTTTCTTCTGCTTGATTGATTCACCTATTGATACTTGTGTATGCTTCATGAAGTTCTTGTGCTGTGTTTTTCAGTTCCATCATTCATTTCTGTTCTTCTCTAAACTGGTTATTCTAGTTAGCAATTCCTCTAACCTTTTTTCAAAGTTCTTAGCTTCCTTGCATTGGGTTAGAACATGCTCCTTTTGCTTGGAGGAGTTTGTTATTATCCACCTTCTGAAGCCTGCTTCTATCAGTTCATCAAACTCATTCTCCATCTAGTTTTGCTCCGTTGCTGGTGAGGAGTTGTGATCCTTTGGAGGAGAAAAAGCATTCTGGTTTTTGGAATATTCAGCCTTTTTGTGCTGGTTTTCCTCATCTTCATGAATTTACCTACCTTTGGTCTTTGATGTTGATGACCTTCAGATGTGGTTTATGTGTGGATGTCTTTTTTGTTGATGTTGATGCTGTTCCTTTCTGTTTGTTAGTTTTCCTCCTAACAGTCAGGCCCCTCTACTGCAAGTTTGCTGGATACTTCAGGTCCTGTTTGCCTGGGTATCACCAGTGGAGGCTACAGAACAGCAAAAATTGCTGCCTGTTCCTTCCTCTGGAAGCTTCGTCCCAGAGGGGCACCTGCCAGATGCCAGCTGGAGCTCTCCTGTATGAGGTGTTTATTGACCCCTGCTGGGAGATGTCTGTCAGGAGTCACGGGGGGTCAGGTATCCACTTAAGGAGGCAATCTGTCCCTTAGTAGAGCCTGAGTGCTGTGCTGGGCAATCCACTGCTCTCTTCAGGACCAGCAGGCAGGAACGTTCAAGTCTGCTGAAGCTGCGCCCACAGCCACCCCTTCCCCCAGGTGCTCTGTCACAAGGAAATGGGAGTTTGCTCTATAAGCCCCTAATGGGGCTGCTGCCTTTCTTTCACAGATGCCCTGACCAGAGAGGAGGAATCTAGAGAGGCAGTCTGGCTACAGTGGCTTTGCTGAGCTGCAGTGAGCTCCACCCAGTCTGAACTTCCCTGCGGCTTTGTTTACACTGTGAGGGGAAAACCGCCTACTCAAGCCTCAGTAATGGCGGACGCCCCTCCTGCCACCAAGCTTGAGCATCCCAGGTTGACTTCAGACTGCTGTGCTGGCAGCAAGAATTTCAAGCCAGTGGATCACAGCTTGCTGGGCTCTGGGGGTGGGATCCGCTGAGCTAGACCACTTTGCTCCCTGGCTTCAGCCCCTTTTCTAGGAGAGTGAATGGTTCTGTCTCACTCGTGTTCCAGGCGCCACTGGGGAATGAAAAAAATCTGCAACTAGCTCGGTGTCTGCCCAAATAGTCACCCAATTTTGTGCTTAAAACCCAGGACCCTGGTGGTGTAGGCAGCCAAGGGAGTCTCCTGTCTGTGGGTTGTGAAGACCATGGGAAAAGCACAGTATCTGGGCCGGAGTGCAGTGTTGCTCATGGCACAGTCCCTCATGGCTTCCCTTGGCTAGGAGAGGGAGTTCCCTGACTCCTTGCACTTTCCCAGTGAGGCGATGCCCCACCCTGCTTCAGCTCACCCTCCATGGGCTGCACCCACTGTCTAACCAGACCCAGTGAGATGAGCCTGGTACCTCAGCTGGAAATGCAGAAATTACCAGCCTTCTGTGTTGATCATGCTGGGAGCTGCAGACCAGAGCTGTTCCTATTCAGCCATCTTGCCCAGGAATGTACACTTTTTAAGCATATATTTTCTTAGAATAAAACAGAAACATTTTTCTATTTCTTATAAAAATAGTTTATAGTAAAAACATTCCTAATTTAGAGCCATGAGAAAGTCATTTTGAATTAATGCAAATATGAGTTATAGAATATGCCTATACTCCATACAAGTAACAAAGATACTATTTTTTTCAGAATCTTCCTATTCATTAGAGAGGACATTTTATAATGAGCATACTAAAGAATAGTCCTTAAAAAAATAAAATAAAATAAAAGTTTAGGCCGTTATGCTACCAAACTTGTCTACATCAGCAATACCAAATGTGTTTGGATGCAGTTTGTTTTCTCAATGTAGGTAAACAACATGCTTATATATGTTTTTAAGTGTGGGTTTTTGAGAAAATCCTTTGCTCCACTAATAGTACAAGACAAATTTGAGCCTGCACTCTTTGGAAAGAATTACTGATTCCAAATTTTAATTGAGGTTTTGCTATTTTAATATTGCATGATAAACAACATTAGGCACAGTACAGTGGAATTAAAAAATAAACATTTCCAACACCCAGTAGCTCACAAAGTTTTCTTTTTTTAAAAGTGTCTTTTTCAAAACTCTATTCCTTGAGGCCCGTCAGGGCCTGTTGAGGGTAGGGGCAGGAGTAAAAGAAGTGGGCCAAGCTCCAGACCCCCTTCTTCCTACCGTCACTTCAAAGATCCCAGGTTCATGTTGCTTTCCAAACAAATTGGGTTCTATGTGAGAATGAGTTTGAACAAAGTGTTCTGTAACAGAAAAAAAAAAAAAAAAAAGTGAAAGCCACTGTTTTATAACAGTGACAGACACATAGAGGACATCTAGACAGGGAAATAAAAATATTAAATTGATACATAAATAGACCCTGAAAGATTTACATCCCCCACAGGCCAAGGTTAAACGCATTTTATTGGTGCAGAGCAGTGTAACTGTCGAAACTGGTGGAGAGCTCTGGGAAGGGAGCTGTCACCTCCCTACTGATCTGCCCAAAAAGGCCTCTCAGAGAAAGGAAGAACGGAAAGGCTGTTGGATGAAAGGAAGACAGCATAGCAGGGTGCAGGAGAGAAAAGCAGGATATTCCAAGCCCGGGTCAAAATTGCAAATGGACTCCAGGATTATTAAAAAGAAAAATATCACTGCTAAATCCATTAATGGTCATAAAACCATCACCCTTCTCCTCATTAGACGGGATTGTTCTTTATTCTCTATGGGTTCAGCAAGGTCCACTATTTCACACCCTCATCCCTGCCTTTCTGCGCTCTCTCTTCCTCTCCTGACTCTTGTCATTCTCCTCTTTCCCTTAGAGCTCCCTCATTCCCTCAGCTGGATGTCTCAGCAACTGTGGAGAGGGACTTTAAACATGAAACCCACTCACAGTGACTCTGTTGACCTTCATGGTAGCTGAAGAAGCCTGCTCACGGCCTTGGACTGAGCTGAGTGGAGTGAGCCGTCACTGCCTGTGCTGCCAGAAGGAACAGCTAATGTTCCCCTTTCCCTGTGAAGCATCCCAGACAGGAAGCTGTGGGAAACCTATTGAAGAAAAACCTATCTCATTCTCTGGCTGAGGTTGGAAGACCTGACTAGTTCTGCCTCCTGGGAGGAGTGAAAGTGTGGAGAAAGGTCTTCAGGGTAGGCAATCCAACTCGAGGCAGGACATTCAACAACTCTTTAAAAAGAAATGATTACAGCTATGTATCTTTGCTTTCTTACTTTTGTCCATGAACACTCCTTGAGGGTTTCCTGATTCCTCTAAATGTCAAACCTGGTATTCAGCATCTGTCTCCATTATTTTCTTTAAATAAGTACCTACTAACTAACCAGACAATGCTAGACATTTTCCATACTCTACCCTTTCAATTATTTAAGGATACTTGATAAATGGTAAAAGATAAAAGTGTGAGTTTCTCTGCATCTTTTCTTATGTATTAAAGGACCATTATTAACTGAACTTTCTTTACTGGAAAAGTTTTTCAGATACCTTCATGTCCAATATATCTCATTAGCTTAGATATTTCTCTTTCCCATATACAACATGCACTCACTCAAAAAAGTAAGAACCAAAATATAAAAGTCTTAGGTAACATTTTAAAGTTAAAAAGTAAATTGCCTTGTTTCAATGAGCACTTTCTCATTATAAATTTTCCAAGCACAAAATTCAAAAGATTCTTATGAATCTAAGCCATCATTAAGCATTAGTAAGAAACATAAGACAAAGCATTAAAAGGCAGTATGCGTAAATGATTATTAGACTGTTACATATGCAGTTAACTCTTTTCAGTCCTAAGCAAGAAAAAGGGGTTAAGTCATATTAAAATCAACCTGTGTGTATTTATAGAGTACCCACTATATACCTAGCACTCTGTTTGGCACCAGAGTATTTTGAGTTTAGGCCTTCAAATACTTTACAATTTTGATACAGAGGCAAGATCTACACATGTAGAAGGAGAAATGTTTCCCATATCCATATATCTAAATAGAAAACTCATATTTTGTAATAAAGTACTTTCTCTACCAATGGAGAAGATATAGGTAGACATGTGTGGGGAGGGAGTTCAAATTTATACAGTAAAAAATACCTAAAGAGGCAGAAGATTGTGGCGGCTCAGAAGCCAGGTGCTAGAAGTCTGGGGTTTGAGTTCTGGCTTTCACACTTACTAGGTGTATGAGCTCATGAAACTTACCCACTCCTCTAAGCCTGTTTCTCTATCTGCAAAATGGTGATAAAAAACAGTACTTATATCACACAGCTATTATGAGAACTAAATGAGGTAAATATACACGTTGCTTAGCAAAAACAATGGCGATTATGATTGTTCTTGACTGACACCAATTACAGGAGAAAATTGCTTACTTCCAGCCTTTTTTATTTAACTTGTTAAATGAAAATACTGAGAGTGCTTGCTTTATAGGGTAATTTTGGAGAAGAAATGGTTAAATGATCATAAAGCACTCGCTCAGTGTTGCTCACAATAAGTAGTGAATAACACACAGACATACATGCACAAACACACACACATCTTTTACTCAAATATTCTGAGCTGACCTGTCTGGACCAGAGATTATGTTCTAGGTCAAAATTCAGTCAGTGCCTTGTGCCACATGGTTACTGCTACTGGATTCAAAGCAGCTCCTCCTTCCTTTCATTTTGGATAAGAACACTTTTTGTCATCTGATTTTGCTTTCTGGTGTCCCTTTCCATTAAACAAGAAGAGTCTGTTTCTCTGTAAGACTCGTGGGCCATATATCTTCATTTTTACCCCGCTCGGGTCTCTGGCACTTTTGGTATCTGGTCCCTCCTTTCCTGTGTATAAATAATTGCCATTCTCCATACCTTTATCTTAATTGGAGCCTCTCAGGAGTTTGCCTTTTATTCTACTCTCCACCCGCACCCGAGCTGTGAATTCTGTCTCTTCACTCTTCTGGGAATACGTCCTAGCTCACGAGATTTGTGCCTGGTTGTGGCAGACTCCAATTGACAAACAATGGGTTAGCGGAATGGAGACTAATTCAAACCTGCAGGTCTGTTTTTATGATGCTACTTTATCATCTCATGCTAAAGAAAAAGGTAAAATAGGACGTGGGACTGAATGATAAATGCTGCCAATAAAACAATAGCATCAAGTCCCCAGCTCCAAAAGGAGACCAAATGACCCTCAAAAGACTTTTGCTGCGGTTCAAAGGGTTCTCACTTCTGAAATACTAGGTACAATATTTTTTAACAGAGCAAATAGAGCCCAAGAGATAGTAAGTCTTTTAAACACTTCTCTCCCTTTTCCCTTCAGTTAAGAAGAGCCAACTTAATATATTTTTCTTCAAATTGAGCCCAAGGGACACTACTCACCCCTAGGGGGCTACAAAAGGTATTTGGGAGCCTAACCAACAGCGAAAGACAGATGGCAGGCTCTGCGGCAACTGCAGGTTCATCTGAGGGATGCATATTAAGCGCATGCCCTTTTACGGAACCTTTTGACACATATTCCTTTTGAATTTGACCCCTTTAATTTTTGTGTGGCAACTTGCAGTTCATGATGCCTTGGGGCTAGTTATAAGTTCACGTCTGAGATTACACATCTGATATTTATAAAAACACAAATACTGAAGAACTTTCTCCAGGCAGGAAATGACAAATCTTTGGTAAGCTATTTTCAGGACTTAAAAAAAAAGAAAGAAAGAAAGAAAGAAAAAAGTTGGTTGGTGATGAACTAACCACTGTGAGTAAAATGGTGTTGCCTTACTGCATATTGAAACCAGTCCCTCCTAACAAAAACGCCAAAAGTCATTATCTATACAATTTAATACTGTGTAGTAAGTCCCTGGCAATCCCCAGTAATCTGCAGCATTACACAGACTGCACCAAATGGGACATGAGATAATATGGGCTGACTTAATTAGACTCTGGGATGCCGGAAAATCGTGATTCTGTAAGTCCAACTTTGTTATTTCCCAGTGAATTCCAGTTGGAAAATGTGATCTTCAGGTGATAACATTTCCTTAACTTTTATGTATCTCCTTTTATTACATCAGAGGAGCCTGGTGGAGGTGGTGGTGGCCAGTGGCAGTTGTGGGATGTTTTCTTTTAAAAAGTACTCAACTTCAGCATTCGCCAGCAACTATTGTTTAAGCCTCTGAGATACAAAGTCCTCCAAAGCAATGCTGCATTTTTAGCCTGAAAGGTACAGATTCTTAATTACATTGACCTCCAGCATAAATGAGAGAAACCACAAGAGAGCCACACCGGTTTCTTGCTCAATGATGATCTACAGTAAAATGCTCAATCCTGGATCTGTGAACTATTTAGAGCCAGGTATTCCAGCAAAGGACTTTAAACTGGTAAAATACATAAGAACTAAACTCATTGTCCTATTCCCTTTTAAAAAATATCTGTATGTAATTCATTTTTTCTTTTTCTTTTGAAGACTGCAAACATATAGAAAAGTTTAAAGAATAATATAATGCAACATTAAGGTTTTACTGTATTTATTTATATGTATATTCACCCATATTTAATATAGATATATAAAATTGTTTACTTTTGCTGAACTTTTTGAAAGCTTTTGCCATCATGACAATTAACCTCTAAATTATTTAATATGAATTCTCTTATATCACCATAATACCATTATCATATCTAAGATAAAAATAATTCCCTAATATAATATCCAACCCATATTAAATATTCCCGATTATCTAAATTTTTTTAAATTCTATTACAGCTTGTCAGTTTGAACCAGAATCCAATCAAGATTCACATGTTATATTTGGTTATGTTTTATACTCTCTTTTAATCTATAACAGTCCTTACAGCTGTTTTGTTTGTTTGCTTTTTAAAGATTTTGACTTTCTCAAGAGACTAGTTGTCTTTAGAAAGTTTCATATTTTGAATTTGTCTGATTTTTTCCTTGAATATTCATTAACTTGTCCCTTTATTTCCTGAATTTTCTGTCAACTAAAAGTTAGGCCTAAATGCTTGTTTAGATGCAAGGTAAACATTTTTGGGCAGGATACCTCACTGGTTATGCATTTCATGTTACATTGCATCATTATCAGGAGGCACATAATACTAGGTTATATTAGTAATACTAAGGTTAATCACTTAATATCACTTAATTTAAGGTGGTGACAGATCTCTCCAACATAAGGCACATATTCTTCTTTATGTTAATACATTTTAGAAAACCCAAATCTATGTCTTTTTTGATGGTACTTAATTATATTGTGTATGATTCATTACAGATTTTTTCTAATGCAAGAATTTTTAGGCCCGATCCATGCTTGGAGTATGTACATGAACTATTTAGAATTGTTTGCAAAATGTTATGTGTGGGCATATTCCTGGGAAGGATGAAATTCAAGAAATTTTCAAAGGGAATGAAGACACAAAAGCGATTAAGAATAACAGTTGCAGCCGGACGCCATGTCTCGTGCCTGTAATCCCAACAGTTTGGGAGGCCATCGTGGGCAGATGATGAGGTCAAGAGATTGAGACCATCCTGGCCAAAATGGTGAAACCCCATCTCTACGAAAAGTACAAAAAAATTAGCTGGGCATGGTGGCACATGCCTGTAGTCCCAGCTACTCAGGAGGCTGAAGCAGGAGGATTGCTTGAACCCAGGAGGCGGAGGTTGCAGTGAGCCAAGATCGTGCCACTGCACTCCAGCCTGGTGACAGACTGATACTCTGTCTAAAAAAATAAAATAAAATAAAAAAATAACAGTTTCAGTCAAAATCTCCATCCTTGAATTCTATTTTAATATCATCCATTTTGCCCTCTCCTTATGTTGGCAATTTGGTGCCTCGTACACTGTGACCTTTCGGTAAAGCTAATGATTTACTGACCTGGGTCCTCATAGACACAATTAATGAACTCATCACCTTTGGGTTGCACAGTTGTGTGGCCCATTCTATTGTGACCATGTTATGTAGTGCAGCATACAGGTTGACGCTTTCTAAGGACATTAAGCAGCAGCATGCCACACACACATACAGCAAGAGGAAATGGGATGTGAGTGCCTGGGAGGAGAAGGGAGAGACAGCCACATGCTGTGATCTAAGCTGATCTTGGTACTGATAAGGGGAAGGGAGAAAGAGAGCAGAAGAAGGAGCAAAGAGGAAGAGGGAAGATAGAAGGACATAGAAGTCTATCTAATACAAGCAAATGAGAGAAAGCATGGCAGGCCTTCCTCTGACTCTCACAACCCATGGGGATTCCCATAAAACTCTTGTTCAGTCAGTTTCCTCCAACAGTTACCCACCTTCCACTGGGTATCATTTGTTATGTGACTTTATTCTGAAAAATTCTTCAAAATGAAGAACTTGGGGGTATGAGAGAAGGGGATGCACAGCTCAATTTAGAGCCCCCTCTGGAGTCTCTAGACTGACAGATTTCCTTAGAAAGGGCTCAAGCATTCCCACAGCATTTTCCCTTCCCCGTTAGTTCAAGACAGGCCCAGTCTTCCAATATCACCACCAGACAGTGCCAGCTTAGACTATGTGGCTCCTCTGTGCAAACTTGGAAAAAGGCAACCCACCTGGACAGATGAATTAGACAAAGGTACCCAGCCCCAGGAAAACACAGTCACAATGGCTCCCAGTCCAGCCACAGAGCCTGGGCAAGATTTTGGCTCTCCTCACTCCTATGGCTGGGCAGCATTGCTGTTATTTTTAGCACACGAAACAAAAGACCACAAGTAGATGCAGGAAAAACAATTCAAGGAGGAACTTCCTTTTATTTCTGTTTCCAATATTAGAGGAAACCTGAAGGATTCCAAGTTTATAAATACACTCCTGCTAAAGCATCCCACTCCACTAATAAAGTGGATTCTTTTCGAACTTTAAGAAAACCACTCCACATCAACCTGGGAATCAGATGATTTTTGGCGTGAAATTTCAGGTTGGCAATTACAGGTATTTCATTCATATTGGTTCATTTATCCCCAATAATGCCTCTGTGTTTTATAATGAAAACCTCAGCACAGGAACTCTCCTCATAAGCCCGTGCAGCTGGATGACAACTTAGATTCATGGTTCTGAGTCTGGTAACTGATTTTTCCTATTAGCTTCAAGGAAATATTTTCCCTGTTATTTTATGTTTAGTACAGTTTAATATGGCTATTACAATATATCACCTCCTCCTCCACCCCATCCTGCAACCCATTTTTGGCCTATTAGAAGTACCATATTCCTTATTTAGTACTTGCAAATCCTTCAGTTGTATAGTCTATATAAGTAACTCATGCAGTCTCTAGAACTAAGACCCACTTTACAGGCAGAAGGTAATACATCTTGACAATAACCAGTTAAACAGAAGTTTATTTTTCTTCCTATACGGGCCAGAGCCCATGTACAATCCTGCAGCGGGGAAATAAGGCCAAATCGCATATGAAGTTCTCAGTGTCTTATCTTCCTCATGATTCTTCATTTGCTCACTCTGGTACGGCCTGAGAAAAAGTGTGAGATCAGCAAAGTTCATCTTTTTTCACTCTTTCTGCATACCTTTCGGTGTTCTCCATTGAGCTTGGCACCCAGGGCCTCTGTGCTACCAGCAGGCCCACGGTACTGGCCCAGACAGTATTCTTAAGATGATGACTGCTGGTCTAGTCAATTAATATGATTTTTCAAGTTAGCTAGTCTTCAGTTCTTGATGACATATGCCTCCTTGTAGGAGTCATCAAACTACATGGACCAAATGTAGCTGCCAGCTTAATCTATTAAAATAAAGTTTTATTGCTGAACTACTTATTTGATCCAGCAATCCCATTATGGGGCAAACATCCAAAAGAAAACAAATTGTTCTACCAAAAAGACACATGCATTTGCATGTTCACTGCAGCACCATTCACAATAGCAAAGACATGGAATCAACCTAGGTGCCCATCGATGGTGGATTGGATAAAGAAAATGTGGTACATATACACTACTGAATACGACACAGCCATAAAGAATAAGATCATGTCTGGCACTTAGTATTACCTCGAAGTATTAAATATACCTCCTCTTCATTTTCCAACTGGTTTTACTGTAATCTTGATACCTCCAATTCCTCAATAACCATGACTAGCCTTGAGCCCCTGTATTAGTCAGGGTTCTCTAGAAGGACAGAACTAATAGGATATATGTATATATGAAAGGGAGTTTATTAAAGAGCACTGACTCACACGAACACAAGGTAGTCCCATGGTAGGCTATCTGCAAGTTGAGGAACAAGGAAGCTACTGGTGGATCAGTCTGAGTCCCAAAACCTCAAAAGCAAGGAAGCCAACAGTGCAGCCTTCAATCTGTGGCCAAAGACCCTGGCAAACCACTGGTTTAAGTCCAACAGACCAAAAGCTGAAGAACCTGGAGTCTGATGTTCCAGGGCAGGAAGCATCCAGCACAGGAGAAAGATGAAGGGCAGAAGACTTAGCAAGTCTGCTCTTGATCTTCTCCTGCTTGCTTTATTCTAGCCACACTGGCAGCTGATTAGATGGTGCCCACCCAGACCAAGGGAGGGTCTGCCTCTCCCAGTCCACTGACTCAAATGTTAATCTCCTTTGGCAACACCCTCTCAGACTCACGCAGGAACAATACTTTACATCCTTCAATGCAATCGAGGTGATGCTCAATATTAATCATCACAGTCCCTAAGACTGAGAATTTGCCTACCACCCTAGTTTCTTGTTAACTGCTTTATTTACCATTTGATCATACTGCTATCATATCCATTACAGCTACCAAGATGGCGAGCCGGCCCAGGCCTCTGCCAATTATCTGCTGTTCACCTCTCCAGCTTGGCCCATCATCTGGACTTTGTATGAACTTCTAAATTAATGGTTCTTGGAAGATCACCTGAAGCTTCCTTTAGAGATGGATGACGCAGATCCAGATCCTTCTTTGGATTGGTATTTCCATTTACCAAATGACCAGCTTATGCCTTGGGTAGTTTCAGTGCCTAACACTGCTCTGACACAGGCTGGTCTTCTATGATAAACAAAATTCTGCTTCTGAGTCTCAGCTCTGCTGTTCTTCTTCACTTGCTCCAGTTTCCCTGGGCTTACCAACTACGTCACTCAGTTCTTAATACCTAATGGATATAATTCATAAAATATAGCTGATGAGATGTTGCATGAACAATATTGGCTGCAAAGCGTAAAGGCATATCCTTGTGTGAAGGGCCAGAGTCTCACCAGACAGGTAATGGCATTCTTAGTGTCTAGAGGTATGCTTTCTAGACTACGAAACAGAATTTAAGGAGATTCTCTAAGAGAGGTAGGGGTGTGTGTGTGAGAGAGAGGGAGACAGAAAGAGAGAGATGATGTGGAGAGATTGCCTTTTGGTCTTGATTATAATGGTGGGCAAGAATCCAGTAGTCGGATCTTCAGTGGGAGGTACAAGGACAGACAAAGGGAGTCTACATAAGGCAATTATGAAGTGTACGAAATGGTTCAATCACCTTGGGGCTAAAGTAGGTGTTTCAAGACAGTAAGTTGAGAAGGACAGTGCACAAGAGCCACATTTGCTGGTATGTCTTCAGCACCTACAATAGGGTCTAGCATACCATAGGTGCTTAGTAAAGATTTATAGAGTGAATGAATAAATGAGAGCATCAGAGCCTCTAGTTTGTAAGCTGGCTTTTGTTTCCTGAGGAACCATCTGATGTTATTGAAGGGTTCTGACTTATTCACAAATAAATATGAAATCAATTTTAATTTTCCAGTAACTGCTACCAATGGGTATCAAGCTTTATTCTAGCTCTTAGGATTTAGTCTCATTTATTTTAAAAATTAAGCCTCATTTAATTCTGAGCCCTCTTCCTCTATTCTTCCTCAGCTTACCTATATCCCTAGCTAGATGACTTAGGGTGAAATTTCATCTCTTACCCAATTCATAAGTCAGCTTTCAACCCCGAGCCCTTAACACTCTGTGATCGAGTAGGGTAAAGGGGGGAACACTGCCTGTGGTGATTCCTTCTTTCATTGGTTCTTTTCCTTTCTAGGTCTAACATTGGATGGCATAGCTTCTAGCTGCGTGTTTGGCTTCTTCCGTGGAGTACGTATGTTGGGCTGGGGGAAGATCCTATTGTGGCCTTTTGTATCACAGCCTCCATGTGAGAGAGCCATTTTAAAAGTGACCTCTTCCCTACCCTATCCCAAGCCTCTACCATGGCTATTAGCTTTGTGGGGCCAGGAAGGAAAGAATTCTTGCAAGATGGTTCAATCCCAGCCACATTCTTTGGTGTCTGTGTGATCTATGGTGAACTCACATTGGCTCAGCACACCAAATTGTGGGAATACACATCTCTTCATTGTCCCTTCTCACTGCTTTGTCATCTTGCTCCTGCCAATTTCTCCACAACCCTGCAGCACCAGAAAAAAAAAAAAAAAAAAATCTAGTCCCCTGGCAGAGCGGCTTTCAAAGAAAACATCACCCAGCCCTGACTTAATAGGAATGGTGATAAGTACCATATTGGCACTCTTGCTTTTTATCAAGGAACGTGCAGAGCTCAAGTTGAATCACCTCTTCTATTAAAAGATATATATCCTTGCCTGTAATTTCTTACATCCCTTGATGATTAAAGTTCCCAGTCTAGTCTTTTTGGTCTTGGAAGGCACAGGCACACTCACACTGGAAAATTATCCTCTTTGAACCTGCTGTGAAGAATTTGCTAACTTTTTCTTAGAGAGTATCATCTCCTTTTGCCGTAACACCCTCCCAGAGGGTAAAAAGACATCTCAGTATCTCTCACTAGCTGGTTACCTTTGCAATCATTGTATTTGTTTCCATATTGTTTTCCTTTTGAAATATAAACTGGAAACTTTGCTGAAGGTTCCAGCCTGTCTTGGGAAATCAGAAGAAGAAAAGTTGTCATACTCGGGCCAGAATATTAAAAAAAGAGCTGGTGCCTCTCTAGGTGTCAGCAGCCGAATAAAAATGAAAGAAACTTGAGGAAGGAGCCCAGGACAAAGGTCATTTTTGCCATCCTTTCGTCCTCAACATGATCATACTTACCACAGCCAGATCTGAGAAGGTCAGGGTTTTGTGGTAACTGAGTCTCTCTGGCTGATTGCACTCAAATTCCTGGCTACTGGGCAGTCTTCCCTGTTAATACAATACTGGCTCCTTGGGAAACAATCTCAGCAACTCTACACGCCACCCTGGTATTCTGATTCCTATGGTTGGCTGAACTCTGTATCATTGCATTATCTCAAGTCTTTCTCTTGTTCCTGGGTTTTGGTAAATTTGCATGGTTAATTTTATGTGTGAACTTGGCTGGGCCACAAGATGCCCAGATACTTGGTTAAACATCATTCTGGGTGTCTGTGAGGGTACTTCTTAGCCCTCCAAACTTAGACTGGAACTATACCATCAGTTCTCCTGGGTCTCCAACTTGCCAAGTGCAGAAACTGGGACTTCAGCCTCCATAAATAATGTGGGCCAAGGCCTTATAGTAAGTAATTATATCTATATCTCCCTATAGATAGATAGATAGATAGATAGACAGATAGATAGATAGATACATAGATACATAGGTAGATATACACATATACACACCAATAAGATATATATTAGGTATATATCTTTTTGGTTCTATTTCTTTGGAGAACCCAGACTAATACATAATTCTACTACCTCTAACTTAGACTCTATAATTTACAGTTTAAAGTAATTTTCAGGATCCTCTGGTGTAATCATTTTGAAAGTAAGGAAACCACGGGCTAGAAAGACTAAGGAACTCACCTACAGTTTCACAATGCCAATCAATTCAGTTTCTTAAACACTGTTCTATAGTGAACTAGCCCATTTATACCACACTGGCTTCCTAACTTCTGATGTAGATCATACTCTTTGTTTCTGGTTCTTGTCAAATTACCCTGGGAACAGCCAGGGCAGCCTTCAGGCTGAGAGCCCTGAGGATATTTCTCATTTTTGTGAATCCTTTCTAGAGCTGGCTGGCTTCTTTAGCCTCTGCTGCCTCTTTTACTTTCTTTTCTTCTTTTCTTTATCTTTTTCTTTTCCTTTCTCTTTGCCTGTTTGCCTTCCTACCTTCCTGCCTTCCTGCCTTCCTGCCTTCCTGCCTTCCTGCCTTCTTGCATTCCTGGCTTCTGCCTCTGTGAAGTAGTTTGAATGAAGGGAACTTAGAGAATCTCAAATCATACGTCTAAAGCAGCTAATCACATGACCTAAGTATTATATACAATATTAAGAAATCTAATTCAGTTTTAAAGAAAGTCCTTCTAAGTAATATAGTCCTTTAAAGTTGAAAAATTCAGAACTGCTACATTTAAAGAACAACAACAATAAAAAAACAAATACCTAAGCAAACAAGCAAACAGAAAAAATATGTAGTAACATAAACCTTCGCCAGAGAATTTATCCAGATGGTGCACCCAGCTTGGTTCTTCCTCGATAACTGCTTTGAGTGCCGGAGACATTGACCTGGTATTCCTCACTGGATAACGGTCTTAATTTCCAATGTATGTGTTCTCATTGGTCTGTTTATACTGGCCAGAAACTTCCGAGATTGTCGACTGAATGTGATATAAGGTTTCATTCCTACTTCACCTAGAATTTCCCAATCATGTGCCCCATTTATTTTGTCCATCCTGGCTTTGTCATCCTCTCTCTTCATTCCCCACAGCCAGTGCCACCTCTCAGGCTCAATTCTTTCAAGCATAGTCCTAGGTGTGATCCAAAGCAGAACTCAATCTCAATACACTTTAGGACTGTCAGTAAGAAAGCTTTCTACATTTTAATTGGCTAAGTTGAGCTTATTACTAATTACATATACTTCAGGGACTAGGAGAAAAACTCGAATGGGATTAGAGGAGCGGTGAATAGTTTGACAATAATATAATTTATTGTGATTATATTACTGTTCCACTATGGTTCTGTGGGGTCCCTTCCTACTGGAAGACTATATATATGCACCTCTATATATCTCCCTGTAGGAACTACAAAGGGGGATACTTACATATATATGTAAATAGATTACATATATATATAAAATACATATACATATATATGTAAAAATATTACATATATACTTCCATTGATGCCAGGCTGAGCCATGTAATTTACTTTGCCCAATGGAATGAAAGCCAAAACAGTGTTTTATCTTCAAGCAGAAGCTTTAAGAGTTGGTAGGTGGCTTGTCACCTTTTCTTCTTCAGTGATACTGGCAATACCCAGTAACAAGGCCACATTATTACCTTGGATCCTGGAGGGAGCCTACAGGAGGTACAACTACAGTTGACCCGTGGCAGACATATAGCAGAAGAAGGGAAGAAACTCATATTTGTTAGTGTAGGGCACTGAGAATTTGGGATTATTTGTTACCACATTATACCCTTGGCCTATCCTGGCTGATGGTGTTTTATACAGTTTATTTCTTAACTTGTTTTTAATAGATTCACAAAGACTAAATGCTATTTTATATACATTACAGGTGAAGGGAATATCCTGTTATTTAAGGGAGATTGAAGGAAAATCTATATTTTATAACATAAACACAAAATCTGTGAGTTACTGTAGTGAATTAATTACATTTTTTTTTATAGTTAGGTAGGAATCTTTCTAGTCTTTGGAGACTGAAAAGAAACGTGTTCTCTTCTGCGGAAAATTCTTTCATGGGAATGGGCCTGATAATGCATAATCCTAGGAGTTATTTCGATAACTCTAGGGAATTTAACATCAAATATGAGCACAGATTCAGAAAGACCCTGTTACTTTCCAATATGTCTGGACTGCTGCATTAAAATGATTATATCTGCAAACCATAAATTGCTATACAAACACAAAGTATCTACTATCATTATCTTTGGATGCAAGTTCTGTTTATCACAGGGCTGTGAGGATTTCTTGCTCTCTGACTCTGTCTCTCTACCCTCTATTTTTCAAACAGGAGCCAGCTAACCAGTGAAGTATCTTTTAAAAAGAAGAATAGAAAGGAGCCAGGCTGGGTGCGGTGGCTCAAGCCTGTAATCCCAGCACTTTGGGAGGCCAAGGCGGGTGGATCACGAGGTCAGGAGATCGAGACCATCCTGGCTAACATGGTGAAACCCCGTCTCTACTAAAAATACAAAAAACTAGCCGGGCGTGGTGGCAGGGCCTGTAGTCCCAGCTACTCAGGAGGCTGAGGCAGGAGAATGGCGTGAACCCGGGAGGCGGAGCTTGCAGTGAGCTAAGATCCCGCCACTGCACTCCAGCCTGGGCGACAGAGCGAGACTCCGTCTCAAAAAAAAAAAAAAAAAAAAAAAAGGAGCCAACAAAAAGTTTATTATCATCATGTATATTCAAAGGAAGCTAAATAAGTTAATACATATTCACTGAGTCCATTCCTGTATTTCATGAACATTTTATGTACTACTTTTCTAAGTTTAAATGTTCTTAGACTGAATACAGAATCATAACTAGGTTTATGTTTCTAGATATGTAGACCATGTTAAACAATTTCCCTCCAAATTTCACACATATATGGAAAAGCGTTTGCTAGAACATGGTTGGCCCACAAGGTTGATTTGAGTACTGTCCGCCAACACAGAAATGATGCTTTTCTTTTCTTATTTAAACAGGACTTAGCAAAACAAATACAGGTGTAAATCCACAGAGAGAGAGAGACAAAGTAACCAGTTGCACAGAGCTAGGGGGTTGGGAACTTGGCCAGTGACTGCTATGGAGTTTCTTTTGGGAGTGATGAAAATCTTCTTAAATAGGACATATTCATAATCCTATGAATATGCTAAAAAACCACTCAATTGCACACTTTAAATGGGTAAGTTCTATTGTACTGTATGTGAATTATATCTTGATAATGCTGTTGTATTTAAGAAAACAGAAACAACAAAAATTCTAATATTGGAGAAGCCCTAAGCACAATATCAAAGGTTAAAATAATAAAGGTAAAGAGTGGTATATTTGACTACAGTAAAAATTAAACCATTCAAAGTGATTATAAACAAAGGAAAGGGACAAACTTGGATAACATGATGAAACAGTGTCAACATTCCTGCCACAACAAGGTTCCTTATACATCATTTTAAAAAAAGAAAAGAGAAAATTTTGAAATGAAAGTAGGTTACAGCTGCAGAGTTTCCAAAATAGTATAAATATCTAATAATTGTATTTAAAAGGTGAAACACACTGGAATCTAATAAACTGCAATAGCTACAACTCTAAAATTAATGTCAGATCACTATAGGGTATATTACTCTATTAATGTTTGTGACTTTAGGCAAATTATTGACTCTCTCATCTCTCATATTGATCCTCACTCTCATCAGTACAATGGGGTATACATTTCAGAGGGTCATATAAGAATTAAATTAGTAACATATAAAGTATTCAGCATAGCACATGGAATATAGTAAAATTCAATAAATGCTATTATGATTTTATTCTTTACTATAAAATTGGCATATACGATTTCATAAAATATGTAATATGAAGGAATGGACACTTTTATATGCTGCCTTTGAGAGTTTGAATGTATTTATTTTTCTGTAGGACAATTTAGCTAGACACAACAAACATCTTAAAAACAACTTTAAAAATACTGTTGAATATCCAACCATTCACCATAGGGATTTACCCTAAGAAAATCATTAGATGTGTCCAAAGATACAAACACAAAGATGTTCCTTGAATGATTGTTTGAACATAGAAAACAATTCAAAGTGACCAAAATGTTCAATAGTCTTAGATTGATTAAACAGATTGTGGCACATCTACACAATGAAACACTAAACTGCCATTAAAATGTTAATGCAGATAGTTTTCTATTTTTTCATATAAAATATTAGTAACAGATTGCTAAGTGAGGAAACTCAGATAATACACCAATATATAATATGCTACTTTCTGGTAAAAAATAAATATCCATACTTGCATTAAAAGTCTGGAAGGAAATAAAATATGAGCAGTAGTATTATCTTTGGGTTATGAAATAAAAGGTAAGTTTTATTTTCTTCTTTATGTTAAAGAAAAATTCAACATGATCACACAGGAAACAGGCCTATTACTTGAGGCCATGAGTTTTGGACTCAGACTACCTGGTTACAAAACCTGGTACTGCTACTTCCTAACTCTGTTATTTACACCTAAGTTTCCTCATCTATCATAAGAAATAGTGCAGATATTGCATTAAAGTAATACAAGTAATTCTGATGAAGCAACATGGAATTGTGAACTATCACATCATCAAAAATATACATGATATATTAAATAAAGATGGAAAGTTCCAATGGTAGAAAAAAATATAACTGCTAAAACTGAATATGCTAAAATTGGTACAAAAGCATATGGACAAAGTCTGGAATAGAAAGGGGGAAAATAAAAAGCAACTATGGTGGTATCATCATGTATTTTTTATCTAAAAAATGTTTTTTTAATTCTTTTGTTAAATTTTTTTTGAGATGGAGTTTTGCTCTTGTTGCCCAGGCCAGAGTGCAATGGTGCGATCTCGGCTCACCGCAACCTCTGCCTCCCAGGTTCAAGCGATTCTCCTGCCTCAGCCTCCTGAGTAGCTGGAATTACAGAAATGTGAGACCACGCCCAGCTAATTTTGTATTTTTAGTAGAGACGAGGTTTCTCCATGTTGGTAAGGCTGGTCTCAAACTGCCGACCTCAGATGATCTGCCCTCCTCAGCCTCCCAAAGTGCTGGGATTACAGGTGTGAGCCACCACACCAGGCCTTCTTTTTTTTTTTTTTTTTTAAAGAGACAGTTTCTCATTCCTTCACCCACCCTGGTTTGCAGTGGTGCAATCATGGCTCACTGCAGCCTCAACTTCCCAGGCTCAAGCGATCCTCCTGCCACAGCCTCCCTAGTAGCTGTGACTACAGGTGTGTACCATCATACCCAGTTGACTTTAAAAATTTTTTGTAGAGATGGGGCCTCACTATGTGGACCAGGTTGTTTTCAAAGTTCTGGGCTTAAGTGATCCTCCTGCCTTGACCTCCCAAATGCTGGTATTAAAGTCATGAACATTACACCTGGTTAAAGACAGGTTTAAAGTAAAAGGATGGAAAAATATATTATGCAAAGCATAAGCATAAGACTGAAGAGACGATATTAATATCAGACAAAATAGATTTTAAAACAAAAATATTGCTAGAGAAAGAGAGTATTTTATAATGATAAAAGATCAAAGATACATCAATTATAAGAGTATATAAACTTATGCACCTAACAACAGAGCAACAAAACAAATGAAACAAAAACTAAGATTGAAAAGAAAATAGACAAGTCAACAGTTATAGTTGAAGATTTCAATTCTCTTCTTTTAAGCAACTGTTAGAAAAGGTAGACAAAAAGTCAGAAAAGGTACAGAAGATTTAAAAACTATATAAGCCACCAGAACTAACTGACATGTATAGAAAACTTCAGGTTAAAAACAAATACATATTATTTTCTTTTCTGTTTTGAGACAGAGTTTCGCTCTTGTTGCCCAGGTTGGAGTGCAATTGTGTGATCTTGGCTCACTGCAAACTCTACCTCCCAGGTTCAAGCAACTGTCCTGCCTCAGCCTCCCCAGTAGCTGGGATTACAGGCCTGCATCACCACACCCAGCTAATTTTGTATTTTTAGTAGAGACAGGGTTTCTCTGTGTTGGTCAGGCTGGTGTCGAATTTCCGACCTGAGGTGATCCACCTGCATCGGTCTCCCAAAGTGCTGGGATTACAGGTGTGAGCCACCGCACCCGGCCATGTATTATTTTCAAGCGCACATGGAACATTCACTAGCACAGACCATATTCTAAGCCATAAAGCAAGCCTGAATAAATTTTAAAGAGCTGAAATTTTATTTTCCAACCATAGCAGAATTTAAATAGAAATTAATCATATAAATTAATCTGGGAAATGTTCACATATTGTTACAATTCAAAGTAACCCATGAATAACAAAGGAAAATAAATCATGATATTAAGAAGATACCTCCTGCACTTGTATGTTCATTGCAGCACTATTCACAATAGCAAAGTCATGGAACCAACATAATTGTCTATCAGGAGTTGACTGGATAAATAAAATTCGGTATACAGAAACCATGGAATACTACGCAGCCATAAAAAGAATGAAATCTTGTCCTTTGGAGCAACATGGCTGGATCTGGTGGTCGTTATACTAAGTGAACTAACACAGAAACAGAGAACCAACAATGGGTACACATAGACGTAGAAACGGAAATAAGAGACACTGGGAAATCTAAAAGCGGGGGAAGGATTGAAAAATAACATGTTAGGTACAGGTTCGCTATTTGTGTAATGGGTACACTAGAAGCCCAATCCCCAGCAGTATGCAATATACTCATGGAAGGAAAATGTATATGTAACTCCTGAATCTAAAATTAAGTTTAAAAAAAAAAAACAAAAACAAATAACCTATGGGTCAAAGAAGAAATAAGAAAATACACTGAAATGACTGAAAATGACACAACAAATCAAAATTTATAGAATGGGGCCATGTGCAGTGGCTCATGCCTATAATTCCAGCACTTTTAGAGGCTGAGGTGGGAGGATCACTTGAGGCCAGGAGTTCAAGACCAGCCTGAGCAAAACAGGAAGACCCTGTTGTGGAGGAAAAGTTACATTTGGACTCAATTGAACATGGACACAAACAATGGTCCCGAAACAGGTTGTGAGAGCCCTTTGAGGCATTCACCCAGTGTTGTTTCAGAGAAATCTCTATTTCAATCTATTTTTATACACTAGTTATTGAAAAACAATAGACGATCGCAAAAACAAGTTGACCTTTTTGTGTTCCTTGAGCACAGTCGTGCAGGGCCCTTGTGACTGGGCCTCATGCCAAACAACTTGTTACAAAAAGAGCTAGGGTCCCAGATTGCGCCGAAGCTTCCTGAGACCTCTCCTCATCTGTGCACGGACCAGTGGCTGACTCTGGAGCCAGGTTGTTGCTTCCCAGTCTGGTGCTGAATCCTCTATAATCTGGTGAGTGAAGTGTCTGACTCTGGAGCCCAGACTGCTGCCTCCCAGTCTGGTGGTGAATCCTCCATAGTCTGGTGAGTGTAAATATGTACATATATATATATATATTTTCCCTTCTTCCCTTCCCATCGCAATTTGCTTATTATATTAGTTTGCTTATTATATCATTTCCTTATTATATCTGCATTGCCATTTACATGGGATAAAGCTTATTTACTCTTAAAAGTATTGTGTGTGTGTGCCTTTTCTTCTCCCTTCATGCATCTCCCACACAGAACACCTGTCTCTACAAGAAATTTTTAAAAATTAGTCAGGCGTAGTAGTACACACCTGTGGTCCCAGCTACTCAGGAGGCTGAGGCAGAAGGATCACTTGACTCTAGGAGTTCAAGACTACAGTGAGCTATGATCATACCACTGCACTCCAGTCTGGGTGACAGAGTGAGACTCTGTCTCAGAAAAAAAAAAAAAAAGTGGAATGCAGCTAAAGCAGTAACTATGGGGAAATTTAGAGCCTTAAATATTTGTATCAGAAAATCTTAAGGAATCCAAAGGAAAGCTACTGGAACAATTAAGTGAATTTAGCAAAATCATAGGATACAAGGTTGAAAGATAAGTCACTTATATTTCTATGTAACTAATATCAATTTTACAATGCAATTTTAAAATTTATTTATAATGCCAAGTAACCAAAAACCTTAATACATGTGACAAATAATGTATAAAACTTGAGCACTTAAATCTGCAAACAAATCATTTCTCAGATAAATTAAAGAAGGCCTAAGCTCCCACTCTGCCAAAATAGTGAGGCAAACCATGTTCACAAAGGGGAAGACTCAATATTGTTCAAATGGCAGTTCTTGCCAAACTGATCTACAGCTACATCACAGTCCATAAAAGCTCCGGTAGGATTAAAAAGAAAGCTTTTTTTTTTTTGAGATAAACAAGTTGACTAAAATTTACATGGACAGCTGCAGGCTCCAGGCCTACCCCAGTGCCAAGTCACCCCCTTGGGCCCTAGGCTCCAGACCAGCATCAAGTTTCAGGCCTGAACAAGTGCCAAGCAAGCCCCTGCAGCTCTAAACTTCAGGCCAGCACCCATGGACCCAGCATTCAGAACCACGCCAGCATCAGGCTGGCACCTGTGAGCCCCACAAGATGGCCTGCCAAGAAACTGTGGAACCTGTGAACACTGCATCTTTAATTCACATTTGGTTAAAGAAAAAAAATCTGTGTAGACAGAACTGCATAGTTCAAACGTGTTGTTCAAGGGTCAGCTGTATTTTGAATTATTTAAGTTTGTGGATCTCTATTTCTTAAGGGTCAGTTACTAGTGATTTATCTTTTCACTTTGGTGGTGTCATGTTTCCCCAAGTGGTGAAGGGTTTTCCCTGACAAAGCCAATCTGAAAAGAATGGAAGTGGTGCCTGTTTTTCAAATGGACAGACACCAAAGCAAGGTCAGAGGATCACAGATAATCAGGGAAAAATGTAGGGGAGAATAATTAAAGCGGAGAGTTTTTATATGAAGTTGAAGTAATTATCAGTTCAACATAGACTATTGTAAGATATTTTATGTAAGCTTCACAACAACCACACAGATAGAAAATACAAAAAAGATAAAGCAAGTAAACCATTCCACTACAAAAAAAAAAAAATCATCAAAATCACAAAGGAAGACAACAAGAGAGGAATAATAGAATAAAGAAACTATTTGTTCCTTCAGAAATAAGTAGCAGTCAGAAAACAATTACTACACTGGCCGTAGTAAGTGTTTACCTATCAGTACTTATTTAAATTTTAAATAGATTCAATTCTCCAGTGAAAAGACATAGGATGACTGACAGGACTGAAAAAAGCTCCAACTGCATTTTGCCCACAAGAGACTCACTTTAGCTTTACAGTCACACATAGCTGAAAGAGTAGGGATAGAAAGAAACAGCCCATGCAACTAGTAACAAAAAGAGAGCAGAGGTGGCTAAACTCACATGAGACAAAATAGGCTTTAAGTTAAAAACTATCACAAACAACAAAGAAGGTCATTATATAATGATAAAGAAGTCAATTCATCAAGACAATATAACAACCATAAATATATGTTTCCAGTAGAGGAATACTTAATATTCCCAGTACAGGAGCATTTACATATATAAACCAAATATTAACAGAACTGAAGGGAGAAATAGACAGCAATACAATATTAATAGGGGACTTTAACATGGCATTTTAAATAATGGATAGATCATCCAGACAGAAAATCAATAAGGAAACTGTGGACTTGAACAACACTTTAGACCAAAGGTACTGAACTCACATATACAGAATACTGCATCCAACAGCAGCAGAATACATATTATTTTCAAGTGCACAAAGAACATTATCCAGGATAGGTCATATGTGAAGTCACAAAACAAGTCTTAAATGTAAGAAGACGAAAATCATATCAAGTATCTTTTCTAGCCACTATAGTATGAAACTAGAAACAAATAACAAGAGAAATCTTGGAAATTCACAAATACATTGAAATTAAACATGTTCTTGAATAGCCAATAGGTCAAAGAAGAAATTAAAAGGGAAATTTAAAAATCTTGAGGCAAACACAACTGGATGCAGCATACACATTGATATGGCTTGGATGTTTTGTCCCCTCCAAATCTCATGTTGAAATGTGACCTCCAGCGTTGGAGGGGGGCCTAGTGGGAGGAGTTTGGGTCATGGGGGTGGGTCTTCCATGAATAACTTGGTGCTATTCTCACCATAATGAGTGAGTTCTCACTTTATTAGTTCATGCCAGATTTGGCTGTTTAAAATAACTTGGCACCTCTTACCTCCTCTCTTGCTCCTGTTCTTATCATGTGGTATACACCACCTGCTCCCCCTTTGCTTTCTGCCATGATTGTAAGCTTCCTGAAGCCCTCACCAGAAGCAGGTGCTGGCAGCACGCTTCTTGTACAGCCTGCAGAACTGTGAGCCAAAATAAACCTCTCATCTTGATAAATCAACCAGCCTCAGGTATTCCTTTATAGAGATGCAAAATGGAATAACACACATATTAATTTTAAATATGTAGGACACCCAAACCTAACAGCTGAAACTATAAAACTTTGAGAAGAAAATGGGAAAATCGTAGAGAACTTGAGTTAGGCAAATTTTTCATAGGACACATAGTAAATAAATCATAAGTGAAAATATATACATTGCACTTCATAAAACTTAAAAGTTTTGCTGATCAAAAAAATACCATCAATAATATGAAAAGGGAAGCAACACATTAGTATAAAACATTTGCTAAACATATATCTGACAAAGAACTCTTTTCTAAAATACTTAATGAAGCCCTTCAACTTAATAATAAAAAGACAAACACCCAATAAAAAAGGGGGAGTGATAGGTCTGAAAAAACAACTCATTAAAGAAAATATACAAATGGCAAATAAGCACAATTGGATATCAGTACACAACCACTGGGATAACTAAAGAAGACTTTTGGTAGCTAAACCTGTACCAGACGAAATAGACTTTAAGTAAGAAACTTTCAGAAAGGACAGTTATAGAGAAACCAGAACCCTCATATATTGCTGGTAGAAATGCAAGATGGCACATACACTTTTGAAAAGAGTTTAGCAGTTCCATATAAAGTTGAACATGCATTTATCATAGGAGCCCACAATCCTACCCTGAGGTATTTACTCAAGAGAAGTAGAAACATGCCTACATAAAGACCTGCACACAAGTATGTTTAACAGTTTTATTAATAATAGTCTCAAACTGGAAATAGCCCCAAATGTCTATGACTCATTAAACGATTAACAAATTCTGGTACATCTAAACAATGAAATACTACTCAGCAATATGAAGGAATAGACTACTGATACATTAAAGATGACGGATGACCCTCAAAAACATCATGCTATGTGAAACAATTTAGACATAATACATTATATATTATCTGATTTCATTTATAGACAATTCTAGAAAAGGCAGATCTGTAGTGGCAAAAAAATAAAAACAGATCAGTAGTTGCCTAGGGCTAAGGTGAGATTAGGGGTGGGCAATGACTGGCAAGTAGGATAAGAGAACTTTTTGTGCTGAGGAAATTGTTCTGAAACTTGACTGTGGCTGGTGATAGTTGGATGACTATTCATATTTACCAAAACTCATAGAACTGTACGCTTAAAATGGGCTAATTTTATTGTATATATAAAATACATCAATAAAGCTGTAAAATAAATGGGTATGAAACTATGCAGAAGCGCTCTGAAAAAGAGTTTTTATTAATAGCTATAAAGTAATGCACACAATAATGGGAGTAAGTGAACAAGCTCTCTCTCACCCTCATTTTGTTCCTTTTAACTTCATTATTAGAGGTAATGACTAAGAGGTCTTTTGAAATTAGTTTTTACTCTTTCTTTAAATACTCCCAATTGAATTGTATGCCTCTTTCACATAAAATGCCAAATACAAATTTTGCCCAGATGGACAAAAGATGTATTGTCTTCAAACCATTGGGTTGGCTCTCTTACTTTAGATATCCAAGCTTAAAAGCAACCAGATGAGGTTTCATGGAATTTTGTAAAAAGGAAAGAAAAAAGAAGACAATGATGAAGAAGAAATAATGAAAACAACTTTTGCTCATGGGAGGAAATTTTCTGTGCCAACTTTTAGTTCAGAATGATCTTTCATTGGCCAAATTCCAAATTCCTCAAAGTACAGGCTTATAATGGAAGTGCTGACACAATCTCAAATGTAGTGCTGCAAACAGGCTGATATAATGAATGCTGTATGTATTTACTTACTATCTTTTATGATAGTCTCTTTTGCAATGATTTGCCTCATTTTAGTTTTCGTTGTTTTTGTCTTATGCTAGAAAAAGTGGTTGAAAATCATGCCTTTTCCAAACTCTGTTTTAGTGCACTTATTATATAATAAAAATTAACCTTGGTGCTAAAATTTTTCAGACTTGTTTCTCTCTACATTAGCATAATAAATCTTTCTTTTGCATTAGGTACAAACTTCCTTTTTATTTTGCCTATTTCTGCTGTATTATGAAATACCTCAGACATTGCAGATTTCTTTTCAAACTACTAACTCTTTTCATGAGGATATAATCAATTGCTATAACTGAAAATAAGCTAGATGAAAAATTTGCTTATTTGGGGGAAGAAATATTAGCTCAATTTGCACGTGTGCTTTTGTACTCTATATTTCATGTTTTTTAAGATTTGGACAACTCAACAATGCTATATTATTACCATATGTTAATCAAAGCTTAATGTGCAAGAAGAAAGAGCACTAGATATTATGCACATTTTTACAAATGCATCAAATAAACCATGCTTAGAGATAGGGATAAAGATTCAAGCTTTCTTCCCATGACACATTTGAAAAAATCAAACTAAACTGCATGAGTGGAACTCACAGTTCTTGCTTTTGCAATACAAGTGAGAGATATCTAAATTCCTTCATTGAAAATTTCTCTTCCACAGCTTCATTCTGGACTCACCCTCCAAATGATCTAAACCTAAATGTTAAATAGGCCATTTAAATTATGATTTGTATGTGTGCACACAAGACAGCAGCAGGATTTACAGATTTTAGGGAAACATACCTGAGAATTTCCAGAATTTAATGCATATAAAAATCTCTAAGGATCTTTCTGCACAGTTGACCATGATTAAGATCTGGTATGATGAATGTAGATATTTGATACTCAACAGTGGAGGACTGATCACTCAGAATTAGGTAATAAGATATGGAGCCTTCACATTACACTTTGTCCATTGAAATCTAGGTTACATCCAAGGAACTAGATGAAGTTGACCACATGGTTGGCACTGTGAGTAGAATGAATCTGACTTTTAGGTGGGATCAACACATAAAATTGCCATCCTAATGGTACCACACTTGACACTCTCCGTGGTAGAATGAGAATGATGCGAAGGACTAAATTTGTTGAAAATATATTTTCAAATTTGGAAGATAAATGTAACCAGGGGGCCTGCAGGGCCAAAATTACTAGAAATGCCTGCACAGGCCCTGACCAATTTTCCACTTTTCTGCTTACAAATAAAAGTCTTAATTTTTGTGAGAACATAAAAGGCTCCGAGACTGCTATATCTAATAACACAACTAAAAGTGTTCTACTATGGATGTCAATATGACTATGAGGTAGCCAGGCGTGGTGACTCACACTTGTAATTCCAGCATTTTGGGAGGCTAAGGCAGGCGGATAACTTGAGGTTAGGAGTTTGAGACCAAACTGGCCAACATGGTGAAACTCCGTCTCTATGGAAAATACAAAAAATTAACCAGGCATGGTGGTACATGCCTGTAGTCCCAGCTACTTGGGAGGCTGAGGCAAGAGAATTGCTTGAACCTGGGAGGCCGAGGTTGCAGTGAGCTAAGATCACACCACCGCACTCCAGCCTGGGCAACAGAGTGAGACTCTGCAAGGTATAAAACAACCTGGACCTTTTGGTCCCTGCAATCATCCTTCTGCACACAAAAGAATGAGTATCTATTTTCAGTATTTCAATGCCAATTACTTATAACATTTTGTTCTTCTCCCCCACTGTAAGAAATAATGCACTTACCCTTTAAAAAGTAACGTACTAATATGAGTTCTCTCATTAGGCAGCACATGAGGCAAAACAAAGGTTGGTGCAGATTTTAACTGTTATGAGCTCAAAGAAAGAAATGATCTCTTTAGTAGTAAGGAAAGGCTCCACGGAGGAGATGGAAATTGAGTGGAAAAAAAAATGGTTAAGAGAGGGCCAGGTCTATTGAAGAGAGATGAGCCTCTAGGATGAACACAATGTCTAGGAAAACCATTTTTCTGTGAAGTGGTAGTTAGGAATAGGTCAGCATCCAGGAAACATGTGTGCCTTCTCTTAGAAATCCTACAACTTCAATATGACTCAAAACATGCCTTCACTGTTTAAATCCAAAAATTTCAACAAAAATAGAGAATAGGAAAAAATCTGATTTCATAATACCTTTGTGACGTTTTTATTATCCCCTGTATTTGTTAGAGCAATGTTAGTTACTAGAACAGGTAAATTCCCAAACTCCACCGTTTACAACAATGAACATGCATTTCTTGCTCATGATGCAGACTAATGTAGGTGCTCCCAGTTGGGTAGCCTTCCAACCATGCCCCAGCATGGTCATTCTGAAACTCAGGCCCCTTCCATCTTGTGGCCCTACTCCCTTCTTAGGGTCTTAGAGTCTTCTTTCTTCCGAACAACAGGGAAAGAGACTATGCAAAAGATGTAGCTTCCTCTTCACCACTTGCCAGAGTGACATATATCACTTCCACTCATATTTGCCTTGGGTAGAACCAGTTAATGGCCAAATTAGATATAAGGAGGCTGAAAAATGTGGTCCTTAGCTGAAGAGTTACTTCCCCATGACAACTCAACATTGTGGAAGGGGAACATGAAATTGTGATGGTCTGTTAGCTGCCCCTACCACACCTCTGAAAGTATATATGTTTAAGGTCACTACATCTAAATTATGTTGCCTTTCTGGATAAAAGTTTCAATAAAGCAATAGGTTTACTGGATTATTATAGAAATATAAATAAGGCATTATATAGGCAATACTCACTTCTCAGCTGGCATTTATCGCATTCAATTATTATCATTTTATAAAGACCTTATCAAAGATTCAGCTTCTCAGCAAAGGCTTTTTGGATCTAGGTAAGGATACAAACATAATTTGGCCTTTGTAGATTTTAGGATTCCAGCTGAATTATCCCATTAGAAGTCTCCTATGGTCTGAATGTTTGTGTTCCCCAGCAAATTCATATATTGAAATACTAACCCTCTCGACAATGGTGTTGGGGAGGGCTGAGTCCTCATGAATGAGATTCATGCCCTTATAAAAGGTAGCCCAGAGTACTAACTAGTCGCTTCTACCTTGTGAAGACACAGCAAGATGGTACCATCTGTCAGCCAGGAAGTGGGTCTTCACCAGACACCAAATCTACTGGCACCCTGACCTTGGAATTCCCAGTCTCCAGAACTATGAGAACTAAATTTCTGTTATTTAGAAGCTCCCCAATCAATGGTATTTTGTTATAGCAGCTTAAATGGACTATGATAAAGTCACTTCTGGCCTATTATGGGAAGGAGTCTTGCAGAGATGGCATTAGATTATAAACCTCCCAAAAATTGCTGTCCCAAAGACCTGGTCCCTGAGATTTCACTGTATAGAGCTAACAACACATCCATGAGAAAGCAGAATAAATCTAAATAAGCAGTTGGGATGCACAAATTTTAAAAAAAGGGATGAAGAGGAAACAAACTCTCTGCAGAGTTTCCCCGTTTGGTTTGTGGTAACACTAGCATTTGTTTCAAGTTCTGGGAAAGGCTTAGGGTTTGGCTTTGAATATCACCCAAACAAAACTGCAAGAGGCTTGTCCATACTCTTTTCCAAGGAAATGGCCTTTTATGGTTCACCACATTTTCAAGTAGATCAGTTATAAAATGAAAGGAGACATTTTTGCAAAACCAATTAGTGACCAAGATTATTATGATCTAATTTGTTCTATGTTTTGAAGGAAAACCATTGCCAAATTTATCAATAATGAGACCACATCTCTCTGTTCTTAGAAAATCATTATATATTTCTCCTTTAGTATTTTTTTTCTAGTGTTCAATTGTCAGGTTTTTATTTGATGTGTTATATACCTTCTTAGAACTCGAGGTGTCAAGTTTATTTGTAGGACCTATAGAGAAGGTCTCAAGAAATCCATGCAGAGGGGTCCTACAGTGTTATTTCCTTCATGTAGTACATGTTTATTAAGCACTTATGATGCAGAGTCCCTATGCTAAGCTCTGTGAGCAATTCAAAAGTAAATTAATCTCTTCCTTCAAAGAGTTTACCGTGTAGCTGGAGAGAAATGATACGTATATAAATAACTATAAAGCAAGAGTCTACAAATTTTATTGAGCATAATATATCACATTACTTTAATCTATAGAATATTCTTTGTATCATAAGGATTATTTATCATGGTTAGGTAAATGTTTACCAAAAATTAACATGTATCTGGTTTTCTTCTTATTTTATACAATGTGATAATATAGACTATGTAAATTATACACAATGATTTGTATAGAACTGCAAAACTAAAACAAACACCATTTTATAGGTGGATATTTTGCTTACAACAGTGTTCTTTGAGATTTTGATGATACTTAAAGCTTAGCTTACTGAGAGATACATGTTCATTTTTTAAGGAATTTGCTACACAATTTTATATACAATAGGAGAAAAAGAACTCAAGAAAAAAATCTAATGAACTATTACCCAATTGTTTTTATTTCCAATCTCAAGAATAAACAACAAGATCTTACTAGTAAAGGAATCACCATATGCTATTTTGAAAGAACTTATTTCAACTTTCCTTCTTTTAAAGTCCACACAGAATGAGCCAGTCTGTCAGTTGGAAAGGTATTTGATGATTTAGAGAGGACTCTACTGCCCTTCTCTCTTTTTCTTTTTCTCTGGCCAACCCACATTCCTGGAAGAAAGGAAGAACATATTCCCCAGAGTCTAGAGAAATGAATGGAGGCATTGTCAGCCCAGAGAAGATGGGAATGCTTCACACATGTGTCATAGTTTTCAATGTCCCCTCCTTCTCCTTCTCCTAACTATCTTTAAATGACTGATACCTTACCAAACGACATAAAAGAGCAATTCTGAAATCCCATCATGTGTATTTTTGTGCAGCTGCTGTGATTTTGTAATTTAAAACTGATAAACCAAATCAGAGTAGAAAGAAACTAACAAGAAGGGGGGAAAACCAGTGGTTTTGGAACCAATATGCACCAAAAAGGGGTTATTTTGCTCACATGTTATACTATTATAATCAATACAAGTAGCAGTGACTCGACCTCAAACTATTTTTGATATAGATGATAGGAAACCAGCAAAAATAGAGATATCAGAATAAACACAGTGACTTAAAGTATCTAATAAATTGCATTTTAAACACATAGCATAATATTCAGCTTCCAAAGCTTTATGCTGAAAGACAATTTGATGCAGCATGTTATACCAAAGGAAGGTTCACATCTTCTTGGCTATATTTAAATCAATCAATCTTTCCTAATTAAATACATTTTACTTCTAAGCACAATGCTTAAATTTTTCAAATCTGTATATTATTAGATTATGAGAAATTCTGAGATTATGAGAAATCTGTACATTGTGAGATTATGAGAAATTAGAAGTCAAAGTAAAATCTCTAAGAATCCTTTCATTCAAAGAAGAATGTATCTTTCAAAGACACTACAAGACAAAGTCCTGGCTTCTGGGCCCAGTGTCTTATTTTTCTGAGATTAAGGGTTTTTGTTTTTGTTTTTGTTTCTTTTTGAAAGGAGCAAATAGCCTTTGAGTAACCTGAGAAATATAGAAGGGTTCACAATTCACTTTTCTAAACTTAAAACAAACTATTAAAAAATACTTATAAAGGCGAGTCAGGAACTGAGTTATTTACAATTGGAACACTTACTGATACAATTTTGTCTATTCTTTCTTCAGTTTTCATAGAGTGCTTGCCTCTTAACTAAGAACTCCTGTGGCCCTGAATACAATGACAGGTTCATTTCTGTAAGCCATGCGCTGAAGCATGGTAATGCACAAATTTTACATTTCCTGCCATTTGTCCTCTCTTCTGGTGGCAAGAAAAATGTGTTTCTGATAAGTTTCTAGGTATGAACTACTCTGAATTCAATTTGGCCACATGCAACAGTCGAGTCCTGTGTTTACCAGCTCTCTCACCTGTAAGAACTATAAAAGATAAAAGCTCAAAATGTTACCCTTTAAACACCATCTGGAACTGAGCTTGGCTGATACTCATACTATGAAGTAAGAAATCGTTGCATGACTGACTATATTGCCTCTGAAAAATAGTCCCCAAACGACACTGCACCTAACTTGGCTTTGGGAGTCCAGACATGATTCAAAATAGCTCCAGTTCGCTTCAGAGAACAGCAACATAAAGTGATGTCTGTAAGGTCCTGGATGATAGACCTGATAAATGCCACTGCAATTTGCAAAGCACAAAGAAGTCAGATCAAATGAAGTAGTGGCAAGATGTTGTGGCCTGCAATCTCCCCTGCACCTGAGCAAACTATTCCTGTTGTGCATGTCGTCTTCAGGTGGGAAACTGAAGAGGTTAGAAACAATGCAATTCCAACAGGAAGGACTCAGGAGAAGTTATCGCAAGGAGCCTGGACCTGGAATACGATTGTAATTTGGCAAGCTAATACCTAATCAACTCTTTTTTCATCTGTCTAGAGAAAGATTTATGAAAAGAAAAAAGGAACCATCGATGTGAGAAATGAAAAAATTCCAAAGAGTCAGAAGTTGGCCATGTTTACTGAGTCTTGGCCAATGGGGTTAATCGATAGGGCCCCTGAAGTGAGACCATCACCATGATGAGGACCATGGAAGCACACCATCCTTCCTGAGGGTGACTGTTTAGAGACATATGAATTTGTTCTGGCTTTATATTTCTGAAAACTCAACAAACAAATATAACTTCTGATTCAAGTTTTAACTTTCCCAGAGCTCATCCACAGGAAGAAAGAGTCTGACCCTCACTCAATAGCTCCTAAGACACCAGCAGCTCGTGAAGTATCATTTTTGATGATGAATAGACATCCATAGTCATCTCTGTTGCTGTCTACTCAAATCAGTTTGGTTAGTGAGTCTCATTCAGTTCTCTTGGCCAACTGACTCAGGATTATCCAACACAGTTGAATTTTTGGACAGAGGACCAGGCTCTGGTCTGCTGTGACTTCAGGAGGTGATAGCCTCCTAGATGTGACCCACGCCCCTGCTAAGGCATTCTTCCCACCAAACCACAGTTTATCTAGGTGAAAAAGTTAACACCAGCAAAGAAATACGAATGAGAAAATAAGCTTTACTAGGCAGAAGGCAAGACAATGAGAAGCATATAATTAGAGCAGCAGTGGCGCCTGCTGTCTTTGTAAATGGCACTTCTGGGATATTGGTGCCTAATAATGATAATGCTATAAGCCAGAGTGGTCTTTATAAATTTAAATTTTAAAAAGTTCTTAAATTATTTTTACTTTAAATTTCAATTTTGTTTATTTTAAATTTAAGTTATTCCATATTAATGTCACAAATATCCCTAAAAAAATAGTAAATGTCCTTGTTGGCAGGAGCCAGGTCTAATTTTCACAATAGTGGTTTTCATTCTAGGTGATATTTATGATTTAGGTAACATCACTGATCCTGTGCCATATCTAAAAACTTATAATATGCTGCAGTTTAACCTCCCCTTCCCATAATTTCATTTTCCTAAACATTTAGGTGTCTTTCTTTCTTTTAGAACCGTATACCATGTGCAATGATTCTATTTCAGATTATTTGAAAAGAGATTTTTGGCAAAAATTTCTCAATGCTCACATGAGTACAACACTTAGCATATTCTTTTAAACAAATAAATAGCATTAAAAAAATCTTATTTTAGCAGGTGCTGTTAAATGAACATTTTGTGCTCAGGGTGTACACCCTTATGTTAAATATTTTACCATAGCTTATTCATTCAGTCATTCAATAAATAGTTACTGAGACTCTATCGGTGCTAGGAACCAAAATAGACAAAAATCCCTGGCTTCATGTACTGGGAGAAAGAGAGAATAAAAGTCTCTCCTATTAAGTATAATAAATACTGGGCTAGTAATAAGTATTCAGGAGCAGAAATAAATCAGGAAGAGGAATAGGTAGGAAGCACTGTCTATGGGTGGGGTGATGGGCCTCACCAAGAAGGTGAGTCTGAAATAAAGAACTGAATTAACTGAGGGAGCAATACATGCAGAGCTCCGGCAGAAGAGTATCCAGGAAGAAGAGACAGAAACAGAAAAGACCCCGAGGTACAAGAGGCCTGGCATATTTAAGGAGCAGGAGGAAGCCAGTATGTCTGGAGCTTAGGTCAGTGTTTCTCAAATTGAGTTCCTTGAGCTCTAGAATTCTAAAGTGCCTTTTGTTAGCACTTTTACTAAAACATTATTAGAAAATACTATTCCTGTGGCTATGACTAACACCAGCGTAAACATTCACCAAGTCCTTCCCATAGGCCAGGCACTGTGCTATGTGCTTTACTTTATTTAATCCTTCTAACAATTTTGTAAGACAATTTACTATTATTAAAACATACTATCATTACGTATGCATGTAACAGAGAAATGAAGGCTTGGCAAGGTGAAGTCACTTGCCCAAAGACATACAATGGGAGGTAAAGCCAGAACTTAAGTCTAGGCTGTCTAAATCTGAGTCCAGAGCCTCCAACAAGAATTAATATCCTATACAAGAGATACAGAGATGTTTCAAATATTTAGCTACTTCCATCATATCTGTGGCAAACTCAATTTTGGTAGGCATGCTTGATAATCACCAGGAATAACCTGTAATAAACATTAAGTCCTTAAATTGGAAGTGAAAATTCCCTGTGGCATCCAGATGTTAAACTTTCTACTTCTTTACTATCAAATCTCACTCCTATCAGGGGCCTGTTTCTTTCAGCTTCCTTGGGGTCCTTGTTAAGGGGACTCCTGAGGTAGTGTCTGTGACTTTTGACTTCTTCCATATCCCATCTGTGGACATCACTCCCCAGCCTTTACAGGTTGTTATTCTGAATGGGACATGTCTTCAGTAGAGAGCTCTCCTATGTCGTATCAAGTTGCTTAGACACCGGGCAGGAGTCAGGGCTGGTATACAATCAGATGTTTTATAGGAATAATTCCGGATATAAGGTAGAATATACATTGGAAGTACAGATCCATTAACAGAAATTTCAAGCAAGACATGGTGAGGTCCTAAAATATAGATGAGATAGCCAGAATCAAGAAAAAGAAACCACATTTGAAGGCATTTGAGAGACAAAAATAATAATAAATAAATAACTGGATTGAGTAGGTCATAAAGAAGGAGGAATAGACAATGACTAAAAATTCTAGAGAATCTAGATGCTAGTAATAGAGACACGGCAGACAGGAGGAAAACAGAATGTAGGAGGTAGGTAACTGATGAGTTCTCTTTTAAAGAGGTTGCATTTAATGCATAGATAATTAATTTGGTTAAAATGTCCAGGAACTGTCTTAGTCTGCTCAGATTGTCCTAACAAAATGCCATACACTGAGTGACTTACCCAGCAGACGTTTATTTTCTCACAGTTCTGGAAGCTAAAAGTCTGTGATCAAGAAGCCGCAGATTCAGTTTCTGCTGAGGGCTCTCCTCCTGGCTTGTTGGCGGCTACCATCTCCCTGTGTGTTCATGTGGCCTTTCCGTGGTGCATGTCCATAGAGCAACCAGCTTTCCAGTGTCTCTTTCTATAAGGACACTCATCCTATCATGTCAGGGCCCCACCCTTATGATTAATTTAACCTTAATTACTCCCTTAGGGGTTCCATCTCCAAATACAGCCTCACTGGGGATTAGGACTTCAACATAAGAATTGGGGTAGGGGACAGAAACATTCAGTCCGCAACAGTAGCTAAAAATTTGGCTTTGGAATTTGAGGTCAGGTTGGAATGTGGGGATGTCAACATATAAATGAGAACTGAACTGACTGCATGGATGCAATCACCAAAGAAGACTGTAGAGGGAGAAGTGCTGAGAGTTCTACCACACCAAGTGACACCAACATTGAAGAGGCACATGGAGGAAGCAACAGGAACCAGGGAATTAGATTAAAGGGGGAAAGCCCAAAAAATAGAAAGGTAAAGAAAAGATGAGGAAAGAGAGATATTAGAAAATTCTAGGAGAGGATGATTGGAGTTTCAATAATGTTAGATCTCCTTCACTGAAGAGTATGTGCACTGAGAAGTAGCCATTAAATCTGGCACTAAATACATCATTGCTCCCCTGTGTCCCCTTCAGTCCAAAATGTGCTATCATGTGGTTATGGTTTCTTTACTGAGTGGTCATTTTCTGGGCTTCTCATGTGCCAACCACTGTCCTAGGGGCTGTGATGAAAAAGATAAATAACACATGCCTTCTTAGATCCTCCTAGTGAAACAATCACTTTACTGACGTCAGCAAGCACTGGGCTATACATCCTATGCACATTAGCTCAGTACTTGTAGCTAGTTTTCATTGGTTTAATTATCTTGGCACAGCGTAACTCATTAATCAGATGTTTATGCTACTTATATTTCACTTACTAGTTCCAAGTTTTGCTCTCACCTAGTTCAAATGATGTGTTCTTTCAGTGGGGATCCTGGTGTAACCAGATCAAAAGTACTTTCTCTATTGTCATTTGAACATTCCATATAATCTCTTGCTCTCCTACTTGCAGAAACGAATCAGAATCAGTTTCTCTTTTGAGCACAAATACCCTGATGAGCTTTTCTGGATTTCCCTTGGTCTTTTCCTATTTGAAATATTTTTAGAGGACTTTTTATTTGTGATCAACGTACTGCTCCTGTAGGTGCCAAATGAGAATCTCTGACTTATACCAAACCATCCCATTTCTCCCTGGGTTTTTTCATTCTCTACTAACTCCTGCAAGAAGCTCCCATATTTCATCATATAAATTGTCACCCTCAAGAATAGAAGAAGCTCAGTGGTACTCTATCCCCTGAAGAATGTCTCTTATACAATATGCTTTCTTTGGCCAACACAGGGTGTACATTTAAAAAAATTAGTTATTCACATTAAAAAACTGGAATATGTTTATGTAAAAATCTGTATTTTCATGTTCTCTTGAAAGATCAGATGATCTGACCACAGTGGGGCTGCATTCCTTCCTGACATACGTTAGTTGAAGCTGTGGGCACTGCATCCTTCATAAGGGCCTTGGGTGTTCTATTTTGACACAGTCTCTACCACTCCCTAATATATGATCCTTAGCTCCTGTATACTCCACCAGTCATTACTCTCATTTATTTATTTATCAGGCTCTGAAAATACTTAAATTTGTGACCTTCACTCTGGTAAGATCTATCTAAAATGAAGTTGTAGGGTTTGTTTGGCTATATCTACCAAATTAGTCAAACACGTTATATGTATCTAACACATTAGTCAAATTCTCACCTTTTGCAAGTCCAGGTACATCTATCTACCATACATATTGTAATTGCATTTTTTAAGTCAGATGAGAAATTCACATATTTTTGCAGAGGATTAATTACATAGGTTTTATGGTAGAGACTCATTAGCCCATGTTTCTTTCATGTAGCCTTCATATTTACCAACTATTGGAAACTGTTTTGTCACCCCACAAAGAATGTTTCTCCATGCTGTGAATTCCATTTTTTATTTTATTTAGGGTGCTTCCAGAAAACACATATTATATGAATGCCAGCTACAATAGTTCTCTTTTTGCTTTTAGTAAATACAAGGTCTGTTAGGACTGCAGTGTAAGCCCACAGCAGCTACACTGTGGGACAACAGCTATTCAAGGAATGGCTACATACTGATAAATGACAGACTTTGGTCTATAGCACTGTTAATCCAGCACCTTTAACTGTCAAAGGTTGGAATATTTTCCCCTAAAGTCTCCCCAGAACCAAATATTTACTTGAAAAACATATGTGCAGAATTCTAGAGTAAATAGAGACAGAGCAATGTATCCATGGGTGAAAGGTCTGAGGCTTAGAATTCACATGTTGTGTTCCTAGATGTGTCTCGAGCTTCCTGAGGGACTTCAGGAAAATCACTTTACTTGCCTAATGCAGCTGTTGGATGGAAATGTTATTATTTATCTGTGTTCGATTGCACAACCATGCTCTATCTTTACAAAGCTTTAGATGCTGTGCGAAGGGATCCCTGTGATATTCTAAGGACCTTAAAATGTGCCAAGCAAAATGAAGCACAAAAGGCCTCTCTCAAGCAACCACAGGTCTATTTTCCCAAAGAAATTCAAGATCAGGGATGATATTTGTCCTGTGGCCACAGAAATGGGCTTCACCCTACTCCTGTGTTGCTGGACAGTCTGCCACTCTCTATCACTTTCCATTCTAGTTAAACGTCAGGTCTCTCTATCTCCCCCCTCCCCGATCCTTTTCCCCATTTAATAGGAAACACGTTCTCTTTCTGTAGGACACACCAAAAAAAAAAAAAAAAAAAAAAAAAAAAAGAAAAAAAAATGAGGAGATTTAAGTAGAACAGCAGAATCTCTACTTACATACAACTTGCTAAATATATAGAGCTGAACATAGCTGGAGCCGAGAGAAGGGAAAAAAAAGAAGAGTGTTTTAACAGTAAAGTAAAACCACAACTAATGACTTCAGGAGACAGGAGCTAGGTGGACAAGCAAAGCATTACAGTTTTAAATATATGGGATTTGGCTTCACCTCCCCCGTAAGTGGCCTGGCACCAATTCAAATAGGCTGGTCTGGCACACTAGTGCCTCGGAGAGGGACCACACTGGCGGATGGAAACGACCACAAAAGCCACAGAGAAAGTGCAGGCTTCCAGAGGCAACAAGTAGGCAACCAGAGTGGCAGCAGAAACAATGCCAAGGCCCCCACATCAGCAGGGAGGGCCAGCCTCGCCAGCTGGATTTTCTTTCTCTTCAGGTTGGGATGGCCAATGGTGAGCTGGACTCGTGGGAGGATGGGCAGGCACCGTGGAGGATCCTAGGCCCAGGTAGCCCAAGAGTAGACAACAAGGTAGGAATGGAGAGGGCCTTCTCCCTGTTGGGTGCCATATTGCTGAAAGCCGAGACAGTCATGTATGCAGAATATTTCTGTGTACGAAAAAGAAGGCAATAATCTTCATGGGCTTCTAGCTCTGGAAAATATTTTGCTGTACAAACAGTTGTTTTTCATGCCATTGAAGACTGCCAAATGATTTGGTACTGGAAGCATTCCTGCTTTGAGCTGTGTGAAAGTAAGGATTCTAGTTCAGTGGGTAGAAGACTCAGCAGGGGGCTTTAATTGGCCAGTCCCCATTTTTACCATCCATGGTGGTGTCTACACAATGCCAACATTGCTAGCTGGAAAGCTGAAATGGAATTAAAGCTTTTCCCAAGGATAAACAATATATAATAGTGTGATGATTTGCCCTGAGTTGGCTGATGCCTTTGATGGTTTAAATGCCAGCCTTAATGTTAAAATAAGATAAAAACTAATTTCCAAGATAGGTCATATCAGCAAATTATTTCCAACTCCTTGAATGAGTTAAAAATGGTAAATAGTTATAAAAAAAAGATCATGATCTCACAGTGACTAGAAAACAACCATAATTGTGAACTTTATATAATTGTTCTTTCCTTTTTTTGTTTTTAACCAAGAAGACTAGCATGAATAGGAATAAAAATGATAACACATTGGCACCATTTCCTATTACTCTAAGCACTTCACCTATTATCTTATTTCATCTTACAAACGCGTTAGGCATTACTAGACCCCAGTTCCTAAGAAAATTTGAGTTTGGCACATTTAGGAAACTTTCAGAAAAGTCACAGTGACGGAAACCTAACAAGTCAAAGGAGGTGTGATGGGGGAAGAGTGGGGCAGAAAGAGGAGGGCTGTGCCCACCGGGAGCCTTGTAAGCTGTAGTACCTGAGCATATTGAGCTTGTGATGCTAGATGAGGATTTTTTTTTTTTTTTTTGTAAGACAGAGTTATTCTGTCATCCAGGCTGGAGTGTGATGGCAGGATATTAGCTTACTGAAACCTCTGCCTCCCGGGCTCACCTCAGCCTCCTGAGTAGCTGGGACTACAGGCAAGCACTACCATGCCTGGCTAATTTTTTGTACTTTTTGTAGAGACGGGTTTCACCATGTCGCCCAGGCTGGTCTTGAACTCCTGGGCTCAAGGGGTTCGCTCGCATTAGCCTCCCAAAGGGTAGATGAGGAATTTAAATAAGATGGGTAGTAGGTGGTTGGCTATAGGGGTCTTTCATTCCTAAAGCTTGGGCTGGAAGCTATGACTTTGGTAAGCACATGGATGGTGTTTTAAGCCACATGAACATAAGAAATTGCCTAGGAAATGAATGTAGAGAGAAGGAAAGAGGATATAATATGGAGCCAGGAGAAATATGCAGGAAACAGAAGCCAACAAGGAAGACTCCGAGTTGAAGAAAAGCTACTTAACTGGAAGCCAAGGGCAGAGACTACGTCAAGAAGGGAGTCGTCAAGTACATCAAATGATGGTGGCAATTCTGGTAAGGACTGAGGAATGTTCACTGGACTTGGTGAGAGAAGGTCATTGCTGACCTACGCAGAAGCAATTTCATTCAACAATCAGGAGAGAAGCCAAAGTACAATGAAGACTGAATAAAAGGATGTTTAGACAGTAAGTGAAGATGCCTGGTTATGACAAGGAGAAAGATGAGAGACAACCTGGTGTGTGAGGGACCAGGCAGAATTTGCAGGCTTTGTTGGTTCATTTGAGAGAGCAACGTGAGCACACAGAAGTGCTGCTGGAAGACTCCAGGGGCCAGGGAAAGATCAACAATGTGGGCGGCGATGCTGGTGCCATGGGGTCCTCAGGAAGGCACTGGTGGTGGATGTGGAGATCCAGGTCACACAGGAATGTGATTATCTCTGCTAGGTGAGACCTCTCCCTTTGAAACAGAATGGCAAGAGGCAAGTATGGCAGATTAAGGGAAGAACAGAGAAAAGAGAAAGTTGGAATTACAAGGAGGCCCTGGCATGCTCTGAGGCTCTCCCTGCATTCCGCACCCCCTTTTCTCTTGTGTGGCTTTCGGGCTCAGAACCCTCTTTCTCCCAGTGTTCTGTCATCTCCAACTCTTTTATTTCAGATAATTCCTCATTTACCATAATAGCATATCACCTTGACTTTTCATTGATCTTTTTCTTAGGTATGCATCTTGTTTGAGAAAGGAACTCTGGTTGTTGTTTTATTACTGGTAAATACACATAATATAAAATTTGCCATTTTATCTATTTTTAAGTATACAATTTAGCAAAACCTCTGGTTTTTCTTTTATTACTGGTAAATACACGTAACATAAAATCTGCCATTTTACCTATTTTTAAGTGTCCAACTTAGCAGCTTTAAGCACATTCATTCACAATGTTGTGCAGCTATCACCAAGATCTATTTCCAGAAATTTTTCATCATCCCAAACAGGAATTCTGTACCCAGGAAACAATAACTCCTTTTTCCCTCCTTTCTTCCGCTCTGAAGATCTCAATTCTAGTTTCTCTCTCTATGAAGCTGCCTATTCTAGGTGCCGTCTATAATTGGAATCACACAGTATTTGTCCTTATTTTACCTAACATATTTGTAAGCTTCATTATAACTCTATCAGAATCACTTCTTTTCATGACCAAATAATATTTTATGTCTAGGCCTCATTTATCCATTCATCTGTTGTTTCTACCTTTTGGCTATTGTGAATAATTCACTATAAACATGGGTGTGTGCTTTCCATTCTTTGGGGGTGTATACCTAGAAAGACAATATAGCTGGATAAAATAATTCTGTGCTTAACTTTTTGAGAAGCTGCTCAACTGTTTTTCATAGTGCCTGTACTATTTTACACTCTCTTCAGCAATGCACAAAGATTCCAATATCTCTATATTGTCACCCACACATTTTATTTTCTGTTATTATTATTATTTTGGAATACTTACTATTGTAGTGTGGTCTTTCATTGTTGTGTTATTGTACATTTTCCTAATAACTGTGATGTTGAGTATCTTTTCATGCACTTGTTGAGCATCTGTATATCTTTACAGAAAATGTCTATTCAAGTCCATTGCAAATTTTTAATTGAGTTGTTTGGATTTTTTTTTTTTTTTGGGAATTCTCTGCCTTTTACATTATCTTTTTGGATCTCCTCCATTCCATAGCAAGATACTCTTGATAAATTAAAAAATTACAAAATAATTTTTTTGTTGTAAAAAACATTTTTATGAAAAATTTCAAATAGGAAAATTTAAAGAACTGTATCGTGATGATCACCATACCTGACATCTAGTTTTTGTAATTGATACTTTATTATATTTGACTTATTTCATACCTGTCATCTATCCAACATTCTACCTGTCCATCAATCAAGCTTATTTTGTGGATGGATTTAAGATAAGTTGAAGATATCAGGAAATTATTTTTAATGAACAAAAACCACTCTCATGAAATGTGTGAGTAAGCTTGAGGCAGGGGTACAGCTGTCTCTGGGACTTCTCTGGCAGATAAAGTACAAGCACAGAAGAGGAGTAAAAGTCAGCGGGGGTTTAACTCTTTTACTTTGAACATGCCTTAATGAAATTTCTTGGGAAAATGAATCAAAGAAAACATTCCCAGGGAATAGGCAGTGCTGACAGGGAGATGTCACTATCACAGCACCCGGGCTGTATATTACGATGGTTGCTGGGCAACACCGCTGGCTCATCTGGTTCATGTATAAGCAATGAATCCTGGGCTAGAAGCAAAACTTCCTGAGGCTAGTAGCTTCCGCAATTAGCTCTTAAGCCTCTCTGTTCCTCTCCTACTATAGCATTGGCTCCCTGCTCTTCCCCAATGGGCTGTTAGTTCCTTTGATGTCAGAAACCATGTTCTATTCATGTCTATACCCATTTCTTTTTCAAAACACCCTCTAACATCTCGGGTAGTGTTTTAGACAGAGAAGGTCCACGATGACTTTTGCAAGCTCCATTAAGCATCTATATCCTCCAACCTCAGGGTTCATTGAATTGTACTCTGCATCCTTTCCTGTACCTACACCCTACCGTTGAGGAACTCCTGGAAACCCTGTCAGGAGTTCAAGGGTCTAAGTTGCCCTTTGTTATTACAACCAACCTATTGCCTGCCTAGCATCTTCCATCTTTGTCACACTCCTCATGCTTAGACAAACTTCCCAGCCTGCACGATGCCCTTTGCCCTTGATCTAGCACAAATAAAACCCTCCTCAAGGTCATTTATGAGATGTCATGTCATGGAAGCTGAGTAAGGAGGCGACCTTCGGTTTAAAGGTGCAGAATGTAGACTTGCAGACTATGCTCAGAGAAGCAATATGTCACATTTTAAGAAATGGAATCTCATAAGAGTGAGAGAAATTATACTTCTTTGGTTGGAAGAGAAACTTTAGGAAACAACGAAGATTGCCAAAGATAATGTTGTAATCATCCAGACATGAAAAACAAAAACAGGGCTCTTTGATGGGGGCGAAAGTCAACTGCAAATGAGAAACAAGACCACAATCAGATTTAGAAACAGATTATAATCTCTGCTTCTCAGTTATGTAGTCAGAAAGACGCCCTGGGTCTTCTGACAATGAGGGTAGATGGGAAGGCTTACCAAGGGCCAGCTGGAGACCAGGAAAGAGGCAGAGAGGAGGGAGGGAGTGAGCAAGGAGTGGGATTTCGACAGAACAATGAATTGCATCCAAATAAATAAGATTTAATAACAGCCTATGAAAAGACAAAGTCCTCATTTTCACCTGTCTCTGGATTTGCAAACACAGATATTTCCTTCAGAGAGGAAACCACTATATTTATGATTGGTTCATATTTCACACCTTTATTTATACATATCCTGTAATGTAAAAGGCCTATTTCTTATTACATAGGAAATGCTAAATGCACTGGGGAGTCACAGAAATGCTCAAAGCTTTTCTAGAAGTTAACATAAGTAGTTGGTCACAGGAGTACAGCCTAAAAAACAAAGCCTTCTTTCTGACTCTGCAGAAATTAAGTACTGACATGTGAAACCTGCTGAGAGTTTCATCTGTTTTTACTCTCAAAGCCTCATTCTTTTTTTTCTAAGTATGAGCATACACACATCATGCTTTAAAGATGCTAGCAAACGTGCACACGTCTGCTACAAGGTAAAGAATGCGGCATCGCCCCCTAGTGGTTTCTGGGTAGAGTTACAGCCCACAAACGTGCAAATACACGGGGCCCTTCAGCTTTCGTCCCTTGACAGCCAGGGCACTAAAACACCGAAAGCTTGAATTCGTTAATATTATAATGCCAAACAAGATTTCAAACAATATCAAGTTTATTGGGAGGAAAAATGAAGACAAGTCAGATACATAAACTTACACTCAAACATTTAATGAAGATCAATGTAGTATCATTTGCAAATCCAGTAAGGTCACACTTTACAGAAAAAATATAACCTATAGATCATCAAATGCAGGTGAGTTGGCTTTGGAAAATTGGGTCTCTATTGCTAAGACAAGAAAAGATGACTAATTTAATTATTGCTCTAGATAATGTCATAAATTTAGCTCCTTATGTATCATATTTAAGTTTAACAAAGAGTAAATTAGCAAAGCAGACCAAGTTTCCCCTTCTTGCCACATAGCTAATAACTTTATACATACCAACTGTTCTTAATTTTAAAAATGATTGTAAAATGTTTCACTCACAATTCCCTTCTTCCCACACTTTCTCCTTACTGCAAAGTGTATTTAAGAGTGTTGAGGCAGGCTAGGTGCGGTCCTTGCTCCTGTAATCTCAGCACTTTGGGAGGCTGAGGCGGGTGGATCACGAGGTCAGGAGATCGAGACCATCCTGGCTAACACGGTGAAATCCCGTCTCAACCAAAAATACAAAAAATTAGCTGGTCGTGGTGGCGGGCACCTGTAGTCCCAGTTACTGGGGAGGCTGAGGCAGGAGAATGGCGTGAACCCGGGAGGCGGAGCTTGCAGTGAGCCGAGATCACGCATGGGCGGCAGAGTGAGACTCCGTCTCAAAAAAAAAAAAAAAAAAAAAAAAGAGTATTGAGGGTAGCTCCATAGGTGAGGCTGTTTAAGATACTATGAAAAGGTGGCCACCCGTCAGTAAATGTTAGCCCTCAAATAACAATGATGACTAACACACTACTTGTTAAGAGTTTTATAGAGTTTGTCTCATAGCAAACCAATGAGGAGGACGTGATTAGCTCTCCCGTCCTACAGGGGAGGAAATTGAGTCTAAGACCACACAGCTTACAGGGTGGCTCGGGTAAAATTCAGATCTAGGGAGTCTGACTCCCGAGCTCAGGCTCTTAATCTCTCAGGGAGGTGCTGCCTCCCAGACACGAGGATATCTGGTCTACAGTGGCGGTTGAACACAGATAGGTCAGCACATGAATTGGCATGGTGTAAATTTGTTGCCAAAGGAATGAAGATGGGAATGTGCTTGAAAAATTGTATATCATCAAAGATTCATTAAAAAGCATGCCATTATCACTGCTGGTGCTTGCCTCATCCCCACTACCTAAGAACTACAGCTCTACCATTTTCCTAAAACTCTGTGAAGCTAAGATTCTAGTAGAATGGTTATTTAAGGGGAGATCTCTGGAAATTTTGGGGCTGCTCCTAATAGCTAGAATTTCTTTAAAGCATAAAATTAGATTAAAAGGAAAGACCTGAAAAGCAGTTCTAGCTAGAAACAAGAAACCAACCAGACCACAAGGAAGCTTGACAACTTCTAGAAACAGGCATTTTCCCCTGACTTTGCCCACAGAGCAGCAAGAGATATACAACCCAGGTCACTCAGAAGGCACTTTAATTTTTTGTCAGCTGCTTCTGTTATTGGGATTTAGGAAGTAATAATCAATGACGCTTCCTATAGTAATGGGGGAAGTGGAAGTTTTCACTCTATTTTTAGAAAAGAAATACAGGACTAGCTTTTTACACTATCTTTGATAAAATTAGACAACTAGTTAGAATTATTTTATTTTACTTTCTTGTTATTTTTTAGCACTAAACTAATACGTGATCATTGTTACCAACAAAATCTTCAAAAGATATATAAAGGAGAAATGAGTCATCTCCATCCATGCAGAGTCCCTTTCATTCCCTCCCTCCTGAGGTAACCAATGTTAACATCCGATGTTCATCCTTCTACCACTTTCTGTATATCCAGACATACACACTCATATATAGGCATAAGTAAGGTTTCAGTTTATTTGGCTTAGAAATGAGATAGTACCATACATATTGTTCTACACCTTGGTTTCCTCACTCATCATGACATCTACATCACAGACACCTCTCCAAATTGACAGACATAAATGTAACATTGTTTACAAATAGCCACACAATATTCCATAATATGGACGTGCCATAATCAATTCAAATATTTTCCTAACGGTGAAAATTTATTTTCTTTACAGTTTAAAGCACTGGAAGATAATGAGGCAATAACCATACTGTAACATATGTTTACCTCCTGCTGCTTGCTTTCCAGAGATTCTCCAAAGTTGAATAGCTTAGTCAAAGATATGTATTTGTAAATTTTATTAGATACAGCAAGATAATCTTCAAAAAAGGTGACAACTAATACCCAACCAGCAACATTTAAGATGCTAATTTTCTAACATTCTTACCAGGAATAGATAATTTTACTCTTGAAGTTTTGCTAATATGATGGGACTTTAAAATACAGTCAGCACCCCCTTATTAGTGGGCTCTGTATCCACGGACTCAATCAACTGTGGATAGAAAATTTTGAAAAAAAATTGCATCTGTACTGAACATGTACAGACTTTTTTCTTCTGGTCATTGTTTCCTAAACAATGGTATAACAATTGTTTACATAACCTTTACATTGCATCAGGTATATAAGTAATCGAGAGGTGATTTAAAGTATACGGGGGGTAAGTGTAGGTTTTATGCAAATAGTATACCATTTTGTACCAGGGATTTGAACATTCAAGGATTTTGGTATCCATGGGAGGTTCTGGAACCAACCCCCCCATGGATAACAAGGGACAACTGTATCTCATTTTGAATTTAATTTGCATTTCTTCTATAACTAGTAAATGAGGTTGAGCACGTTTATAGGCCATGTTCACGTCTATAGGCCATTTGGATTCCACTTTCAAATCCTTTGCCTATTTTTCTACTGAGTTATATGTCTTTAAAAAATAATTATAGAAACTTTTAATATTAGGGATACTAACCCTTCATCTTTCCTATGTACTGCAACTTTTCTCCTAACCTCTCATTTTTCTTTCTTCTTTTTACACCATTTTATATCATCCAATTTAAAAAGTTACATGGTTCATTTTTTTTTCTTTTAGTATCTTGGTTTCCTGTCTTGGTAGGAAATTTTTAAATATTTTTAATTTCATATTTTATATTTATACCTTTAATTGATCTGGAATTCATTTTGTAATATGGATTGGCATTTAGCTTTGCTTTTTCTTGTGTTGGACAGTCATTAGGTCAGCAATGCTATCCAATTTTATTTAGTTGAACCAAATTTTTCCCACTGAATTGAAATGCCATCCTTGTGAAATTTTAATTTTTCACACATATTTGAAACTATTTCTGGATATTTACTGTGTTGCACCAATATCTCTGTCTGTGCCCATGCCAGCTCTATCCTGTTTGGTTTTTAGTAGCTTTACAGAAACAACTGATAGCCGGTAAGGCAAGTTCCACACACAACTCTTTTCCCAGGACTTTCTTGGGTCTTGTCACACCCTTTTTCTTTCATGTGAGCCTTGAAATCATTTTATCCAGTCCCTTTCTGCAAACAAAGAATACATAAACCCAACTGATACTCTAATAGAAAATGAATTCAATTAAAATAATTTTAAAGGATAAGCATTTATGATACTGTCATATACTCTACTGCCATTCAGAAGTACATCCTTTGTTGGTAACTTGTACTTTCTGTCTAGAAAATTGTCAGGTTTTTTTCACTGTCCTTTTGAAGTTTAGAAAGACACTCAGAAACATCAAAATGCTTCTTTCAGGACTCAATAAACCTTTCTTGTCTAGAAACTCAGGACTGTCTTCAGAAAACTATTTTATATGTTATTAATGATTTTTCCTGTTTTTATCTCCAATTTTTTTTCTATAACTTCTATGAGTGCATGCTGTGTGTTCTAGATATGTCTTCCAAGTCTGTTTTCTGTAAACTTCAACTTCTGCCTTTTGATCTTCTACATCACAATTTCAATTTTCACAGTAATGATTCTTCTAATCTAGTTATCTATTAATTTTTAATTATGGTCTTTTTTTTTTTTTAGTTTTAGAGTTAAATTTTGGTACCCTAATTACATCTTCCTGACAGTTCTGTGCTGTTTCTGTTTTTTGTTAACATTCTCTTCTATTTCTTCATTGAGACCTGCTGCTCTAAGACAGTCACAGCCTGGCTAACAGTCAGGATCACATTTTTCTTTAGTGAGTTGTCATTATTCTCTCCTGACCAGGGTTTTGTGTTTCTTTAGCACTCACACACAGGTTGGTAGAGATTCCTTAGCAGTGGCAAATGGCCTGGTGGTAGAAAAAGAGTCATTTCTTCACTTAACCATCTGCAATGAATTCATTCAGGAATGAGGAGCCTCGAACATGGAACGGAGTGTGGAAAACCGCCACTGTGTCCCCAGCTTCCCAGGAACTAGAAGCCCCCTCTCCCACAAGCAAGGCGTGAGAACGCTTCTGACGTCCATGGGCGTCACTTCCCAAGGTCCCAGCCATCCGCAGCACTGATTTAGGCGTTCCAGGTCACAGAGATCAACTCCGTAGCTGAGGAGCCTCTTTGAGCGGAGGGGATTCCCAGGCTTTCTAGGGCTCAGAAGGTAGTGTCTAAAGCTGGGCCTTCGCTCTGTCTTGAAAAAGGACATTCTTTTCCTCTGCTTCCATTCTTTAGGTTCTCACCAGGAACCAGGGCAACCATATCCCCTACTTCTTTAGTCCCTAATGCTCTCAAGAGAACCACAGTCCTCAATGGTGCCCTCCAGACATCTCTCCCAAAGAGGGAGTCAGGAACAGGCATTCAATCCTGTCCCTACACATCTAGTTACTGGATTTGAACACATGAAATACTGGATATTTGTCAGACATTTCTCAGACCCTTAGTCATCTTCCAGTTACAGACAATCTCAATGATAACCCTGAGGAATTCAAATGCTCATTGAAAAAAATGTATAGAATGACTGGAGGGCAGGCTTCTGTGTCTGAGTTCAAATGTGCTTAAAATAGAATGAGGAAATTTATCAGCAGATAGTAGCAAGCAAGAACTTTAACTCGTGTAAGCTACACTGATAACACTTTTCTACTTCAAGACTAATTCACACTAACATACAAAGGGGCAGGATATTAGATAGCATTTATTACAGGTAAGCATTAGCATGTTGTTTTGTTTGTAATAAGTATATATTTTTGAGGAGCCTTATAGTACATGATTCCATTGGGAACTACATCAAGGATTCCAAACAGGTTAGAGACTGCTCCTCAGAGAACCCTATCCATGTCGGTGAATTACACCCTAGTCAATAACAGTCCAGGCCAACCTCTCTGCCCTGAACTCTCCCTTCCAAAAAATAGTTCAGTTCAATAGTTTCTGAGGCACACATTTTGGTTTTGGCTTTTGGTTGAGAGTAACATGAGGAGCCTTGAGACCTATGTATCCATAGAGTTTTCAAGAAATGTAATGGTTGATTACTCTTGAGTCACAGGGCCTTAGCAATGCCACATAAGAATTTCCATGAAATATAAAATATTCTAATTAAGCATGAAACAACAACAGTAGGCTAAAGTAGCCTAATTTTTTTTATGGATGTCTTGATCTACTAAAAAAAGAACCTAACACAAATGTGGCAAATAGTAAGATTTGTTATATCCAGGGATGAGTATATTGGTGTTTGCAATGTCCCTCTCTATATTAATGTCTCTATGTTAATGTCTCTATATGTAATGTCCCTCTCTGTAGGTTTGAAGTATTTTGTATTAAATTCAAAAGACTCTTATTGACAGAATTGATAACTTTCTATAGACTTAGGTAATAAGCTGAGACTCAAACCATTAAAAATGCATTATATGCTGTTAATTACCACTTGGCAAGTCTAGAATGTGCATTTGTGATTTGAGCAAATGGGAATATTTTTATAATATCCTACCTATACTCCATCATTTCTATTTTTTACTGACAACTTGCTATTCCTCATTCAGGATTAATGAAACAACTGCTGACATGGCTTCCTTGTTTCGTGTCTGAAGGTGAGGGGCAGCCAAGCAAGGCTCTCTCGCATCACGGATGTCTCCAGGAGATCTAGAGCTCTTTCCTCACAACATCCAAGAATCCTCTCATCAGTCTACGGTCACTCAATCCATATGCAAATCTATCCAAAAACTCAAATGAATTTTCAGACTGTGTACGGGGTACAGACGGTGCTACATTTACAACTTTTCCTTACTATGTCACATAGTACTTTGTTTTCTTTGTTCAAAAGCTGGGATTTATTCAACTAGGTAAGAAAAAATATAATACACACAATACATTCTTGACTAACTAACCCTATCTTGTTTTCAAAGAGAGAGAGAGATTGAGGGAGAGACAGGCTGAGAGGGTGAATCAGAATTGGAATCTCTTTGTAGTGACAAGGCACACAGACCAGAAAAGGGTTATGGGCCCCCCTAACGGAGGATGTGTTTGCTGCAGTCCAGGAACTCAACGAATGGCACGTGGAAGAGTCCTAGCCCTGGAGCGGCTCTGAAACCTTCTGACTGTGATTTTTATATGCTACTGCTTCATTTTCTTTCCATGGCTTTGGTTGAAGAGTTTAACTGCCACAAAGTTCTTTTTTTTATACTACAGGCACCACTGTCTAGTACTCAACCTATTGGTTAATGTTCAGACCTAGTATTTCTCAAATAACATAGAACAGTGTTTTGGAAATTAGCCCCTGGATGGGCTGCTGAACTGGCTGAAAACACCTTGGCTTTTCTTGTCCCAATGCAGCAGTCTGGAATAGAAAATATGGGAAGCCAAGCTTTTTACATACCGCATAATCCACAGTCCAACATCTTTGACCCTGTCTGATGCCGTTTTCAGAAAGGAAGGATGGGGTACATGTGAGCCTCCTCTCTTCCAGCTATTGCAATTATAGCTTTCATGTCGCACTGCCATAGAGAATGAGCAATGTGAATACTCAAGTTTACTCCTTTTGAAAATATTAAAATTATGGCATCTAACAATGTTCAAAGCTGCATCCTGTAAATTTTACATTCAATTAAGCTGAGGCTTAAATAAGGGATAGGTTTCCTGGTAACTAAAACGCACCCGGCCAGTACACAAATGAGAAACCTTTTAAACGAACCACAAATAAAGAAAGCAACTTTGGAATGTCTTCCCCAGTCCGTGGAAAAGGAAAATAAAATTACCACCTAGGTTGACAGATCAAGCCATCTTCTGCACAAAGCACTCCATCAGCTTCCTACATTAGTATCCAATCCATATATATATGTTTTAACCAGGCATGCAAGGCTTCCCAGAACCTGCCCTTTCCACATACACTTGTTTTATCTTTTATCTACAACTGGTATTCCTTCCCTTCCTCCCTCCCTCCTTCCCTTCCTCTGCCTTTCCCTCCGTCTAGCCACACAGGCCTCCTTGAAGCCTCTGCTTTGTAGCCACAGGGCTTCTTCATACACTTTCTTCAGGCCTCTGCCTTCATGTTACCTTATCAGAAAGACCTTCTCGGAACACCAGATTAAGAACAGCATTCGATCAATAAATAAACTAAAATAAAATACAACCATAATTTCCCATTGTTCTCTGAACTTCACTCATTCAATTTTCATTTTAGCACTTCCCACCAACTTAGTATTTGGTATGTATTTATTTCTTTTCTTAGTACCCCCTTCAAGGTAAACTCCACAAGAGACAGAACTTTGAGAACACTGCTATGTCCCAAACACCTGGAACATTAGCTCCGAACATGTATTTGTTAAACAAATGAATGAAAATTGTTGATGAAAATAGATGAATAAAGAGATAAATGATATTTTATTTTTTCTTCAAAATATAAGTAATTATGATAATTATTATATCTTGTTTCTCATTTAGGCACCCTGATAATTTTATTAGTGTCATAGATGGATGACTACATTAGCTATAAATGCTATATTTACTATTACTGTTACTATTAATATTAGGACATGGGATAATATTGTGTTTATTATTTGTGAAGAAAATGCTATACATCTCATGCCTTCAACACTTTCCATGGTTATATTTATTAATGTGACTGTTCTTAACCCTTTTGTCATGTATCTCTTTGAGAATCTAAATTTAATACCCAGAAAAACATATGCACAACTAGGTTCTGTAGAAAATACATGACTGCATGAACCTTTCTGAAGCCCAATCAAACCCGAGGTTAGGAGTTCCTGAATTGAGTTTTAGAAAGAGTAATAAATACATTGTCTTGCAGTCATCAGAAAATCTCCTCTCCACACCATGTATTTATTACATTGGGCCTACTGAAATGCCCATTCTTTCTGAAGCTATTTGATTTTGATGTGGTTCTTACTGGTAGTGGTGCCGCCACTATGTATGTATGTATGTATGTGCATGTGTGCATGTGTGTGTGTGTGTCTTCCTGCTACGATTCACGTATTAAAACATATGGAAGAGTATTCTCTCAGATATGTCACTTTGCAGCTATCAAACTTCTAGTGAGTAATTTAATTTCTCTGAATCATTTATCTAATCTTTAAAAAGGGTGAAATAGCAGATACTTTAGAGCACTGTTATAAAAATTAAATAAGAAAATGTAGCTAAAGTCTTTTTGGCACTTCCTGCCTGACATAGGTAAATACTCAACAAATAATAACTACTATTATTATCCTTGCTTAGATACCATTCCTCTTGTATCTGATGTTTTTATTTTTCTCTCATTTGGGTACCCTTAGACCAGCCTAACAGATGAACATATCTTAAAAATCATCTTGTGTTTCCAAATGGTAATACACATTGGCCTTTCAGTGTACCCCTTTTTCTGTGACTTTTCTAAAACTGGAACTAATTCAGAATTTATTGTGGTTCACAGAGAATGAAAGATTAAATCACTGTTGGATTACATGCAGAAATTAACCCAATTATTCTTCTAAATGCAATATATTTGCTGTATAATATCAGTATCATCAAGCAAGAGAAGAAATTACATTACTCTAAATATACACCAGATGGCTCTAGGATGACATGGTTATTAAAAAATAAAAGTCTTGATTGTTTATAGTTTCCCTAAGGGCAGAATCTGTGTCTAATCTGTGTCTGTAATTTACCCACAGCAGCCAGTAGAGGGACATAGGACGAAATAACTTTTAATGTATGGTAATAGCAACAATTCGCCATTCTTTTTGCAAGAGTAGTTCTCTGCTAATTTGTCTAAAAAGACTTGAAGATTTCAATTCAGACCACAAAAAATAAAATGGTGACACTTGGGTTTCTAAGGAGCAGCTAATTGATTGCAAAAGACAACCAAAAAATGAAATTTTGTATGCAGAGAAGCTTGATTTAAAGTTTAAAAACTCAGAGCGGTAAATTGTGTTGTTACTCAAAATGCAGTCTGAGTAAAAACTTCAGACCAGATTCCTTTGCTTTTTGTTAATTTTACTCTTTCACTGGGGGGGGGGGGGGGGAAAGGCTGTGTTCTTATTTTCCACCAGACACTAATCTAGGTCCTGGGAACTCAATGGAGGGCTGGTGGATGCCACCTACTCTCTTCTTCCATTCTGACTTCTCAACTGGGACACCTAAGGACCCCAGTTATATCCTGACCCATTTTTTCTCAACCCCATAATTCCAATTTTCAACTCCAGTTTTTGTATTAGCCTAAAGTGCCTTTGCTTGGATGATACTCTAGACCTGCAATGCCCAATAAGGCAGTCACAAACCACGAGTAGCTATGGAGCACTTGAAATACGACTAGTCCAAACTGACATATGTTATAAGTGAAAAATACAGGAATTCCTAAGATTTACTATCACAACAGGAATATAAGGTATCCCATTTATAATTTTTTCATATTGATTGTCAAAATAATATTTTAAATTACTCATTTGACCTATTTCTTTTCATTTAAATGCATTTTAGAAAATTTTAGATTACATATGCGGCTTGCCTTACATTTCCATTGGACAATGCTGCTTTAGACTCTCTTAATAATGTTTTGGATTTTATCTTTGTTTGCGTCCCTGATATACTGAGGTAGGAATTCCCTGATCTAACACCTGTCATGTAACAGCTCAACAGACCTTAACTTGTTACTCCCACCTTGATGGTCTTTGTCTGATGCAAGCTCCATTTCAGACACTTCAAACAAAACGCAAATAAAAAGTAATACACACTCATTACATGAGTTCATGCTTGAAGGGTGAAGGGGAGGAGTGAGGGATCACATTTTGGATAAAGAGGAGGAAGCAAGGGCGAGAATGTTTGGGAAGGAGAGAGTAATTGAATTTGACTGCAGCAGATGAGCCAAAGACTGGAGAAGTAGATGGGGTTTAGGATGAAAAATGTGAAAATTCTGGATTCTGAGCTAGGAAGTTTTTACTTAATATAGCAGACAATTTTGAGCCAACAGAACTGTGCTTTCAGAAGAATAATCTATAGTGTTTTATACATGAAGAGAAATGAGGGAGAGGCTAGAAGTGAGCAGATAAATTAGAAAACTCTTGAAAGAGTCTGTGCCAGACAGGCTGCCATTCTCTCTTCCACATTCTTGGCAAACACTGCCAGGTGATAATGCACCCATTCACAAATGCAACATCTGAGTTCTTCTCAACACAGTGTTGTAGGAAGCTATAAATTGGCCACACACACACACACACACACACACACACACACACACAACTATTTCTCTTTCATTTAGCAAAAGAGTTCCAGCCCTTATCTGGGGTAGCAGTTGGTAAGAAAAAGGAAAAATGCAAAATTATATCAGAGGTTGGATGTGTATCTTTGACATCTCACTGAAGAAGAGCATATGACTGCACTAAGCATTCATGACAACTTGACTAAGATAATGTTGGTGCCACTGGTACAAGCAGAGAAGCTCAGGAAGAGTCTAGTCTTCCCTGGGAAAATGGGTTCAATTTCAGGTTATGAAGCAGCAGTGGATAATTTAGGAAGAAAATATCAGGAAGCCTCGGGGTATGCATGCCTGGGTCTGTGGACAGAAGATGGGACTGAGAATCTTCACTGGAAAAATGTTTACCAAGATGTTATAGTTGAAGATGTGAGTTTATGCTGAGAGAAAGAAGCAGGAAGGCTTAAGGAAACAGTTTTGGGGCAAGTCTACATTTGTGTGGCAGGATGAGGGAGAGGCAGGATGAACATATGATTATAGAGGTCCAGCAAAAACGAAGCAAGCAGAGTACCACAGAGGTTGAGGGAGAAAAGGGTTTTACAAAGAAAGACATTCTTTATTTCAAAGGTCAGGGTGAGTAGAGCTGATAAAACATAATCAAATTTGTTCCTTGGGGCATCACCAGTAATCTTTGAGAGTCTTCAGAGTTAGACATGGTGTGGATAGAAAAACATCTGTAATGGAGTGAGTTGATTATTAAGCATATATGAGCAATGAGCATAAGAAGGGGCAAGAGAAGAAGGACTAATATTTTGGGAGAATTCCAAAAGAGAAGGAATGTGGCAATCCATTTTCCAGCACCATTTATCACAGAGACTATTCTTTCACCATTGTATCCTCTTGGTTCCCTTGTCAAAAATTAGTTGATCATATATGTATAAACTTATTTCTGGACTCTATTGTGTTCCACTGGTCTATGTGTCTGTTTTAATGCCAGTACCATACTATTTTGATTACTAGAGCTTTGTAATATAATTTTAAATCAAAAAGTGTAATGTCTTCATTTTTCTCTGAGAATTGTTTTGGCTATTCAGGGTCTTTTTTGGTTCCATATGAATTTTAGGACTGTCTTATTTTTGTAAAAATGTCATTAGGACTTTGACAGATGTTGCACTGAACCTGTATATTGATTTGGGTAGTATGGGTGTTTTAACAATAATAATTATTTCAATCCATGAACATGAGATATCGATCCATTTATTTGTATTTTCTTTAATTGCTTTCATCAATGTTACAGTTTCAGTGTAGAGACTGTTCACCTCCTAGGTTAAATTTATTCCTAGGTTTTTAAAAAATACTATTATAAATGGGATTGTTTTCTCAATTTTTTCAATCAGGTTGTCATTTGTGTATAAAACGATATTTATTTTTGTATGTTGATTTCATATCTTACAACTTTAGTACATCCATTTATTTAAAAGTTTATTTGTAGTATCTTTCAGTTTTTTTTAACATATAATAGATCATACCACTTGCAAATGGAGATAATTTTATTTCTTCCTTTATTATTTGGATGCCTTTTATTTCTTTTCCTTGTCTGATTGTTCTTGCTAATAGTTCTAATACTATGTTGAAGAGAAGTAAAGAGAGTAGACATCCTGGCCTTATACTGGATCTTAATGAAAAAGTTTTCGGTTTTCCCCCATTGATTATAATGTTAGCTGTGAGTTTTTCCAAATGGCCTTTATTACATTGAGGAATTTTCCTTATTTACCTAAAATGTTCAGAGTTTTTATTAAGAAAGGATTTTTGACTTTGCTGAATGCTTTTTCTGCATCAAGTGAGACAATCATGTGGTTTTTAATCTCTCATTCTGTTAACATGATATATTACATTGATTGATTTGCATATGTTAAATCAGCCTTGCATGCCAGGAATGAATTCCACTCGGTCATGATATGCAGTCTTTTTGATGTGTTGTTGACTTTAGTTTGCTAATATTTTATAGAGGATTTTTACATTAGTGTTCATCGGAGAACTGGCTTACAGTTTTCTTTTCTTATGATGTCTTTGTCTGGCTTAGCTACAAAGTGACGGTGGCCTTATAAGATGTGTTAGGAAGTACTCCCTCTGGAGTACTTTGGAAGAGTTTCAGAAGTATTGGTATTAATTTTTCTTAGAATGTTTGGCAAAATTCAACTATGAAGGCATGAGGTTTTGTGTTGTTGTAACAGTTTTTGTTGCTTCTTCATTTTCTTTATATGTTATTGGTCTGTTCAGGATTTCTATTTCTTCCTGATTCTATCTTTGTAGGTTGCATTTTTCTAAGAAGTTATCCATTTCTTCTAGGTTATCCCATTTTTTGGTATATAACTGCTCATAATAATCCCTTATGATCCTTTTATGTTTCTAAGGCATCTGTTGTAACTTCTTCACTTTCATTTTTTTTATTTCTTTTGAGTATTTTCCTTTTTTTTTGAGACTAGTTAAGGGTTTGTCATTTTGTTTACATATGTCTTATAACATCATGTTATATATGTTAAACATATACAACACAAATTATTTTTTTAAAGACAGAAGAAACCCACTTTGGCTGTTTTAGTCTACTCAGAGCTTGAGAAGGGAATATTAATAGCCTGAAAGAAAGCCTTACTGCAAAAGGCAAGATAAATGATAACCTGGACAAGATATCATTGATGGAGCAAGACTAGGAAGCTTAAGAAAGTGTGATCAGGGATACAGGCGGATGAAATTAAGAGAAGCCAGAAAGGGATCTATAGAGGCAACAGCAAAGAAAGGGAGGAAGAATAATTGAATATTGAAATTAGGCCAATTAATGACCCTATAATGGCTTCTAAGTGTTCAAGTGAAAGGAAAAGCCGTTTATCTTTCACTTGAAATCAAAACCTAGAAATGTACCTTAGTGAGGAAGGCACGTCAAAAGCCAAAATAGAAAACCAGGCTTCTTGTACTCAGTAGTTAGCCAAATGCAAAGTTCTTGAAGGAAATTAAAAATGCTACTCCAGTGAACACAGGAATAAGAAACAGCCATATTGCTGATACGGAAAGTTTTAGTGGTCTGGAGAGAAGATCAAATCGGCCACAATATTCTCTTAAGTCAAAGCCTAATTCAGAGCAAGGGCCTAACTCTCTTCAACCGAGTTTCACTATGTTGGCCAGGCTGGTCTCAAACTCCCGGCCTCAAGTGATACACTTGCCTCGGTCTCCCAAATGCTGGGATTATAGGCATGAGCCATGGTGCCCAGCCAGATAGTGGGTTTCTTGAAACAGAATCTACTCCTGGTGAAGATGCTGTGAAGTCTCTCGAAATGGCAACAAATTACTTAAAATATTTCCAAAAACTTAGCCTGTTGTATTAGCAGGCATGAAAACAACATGTATCTCCTTATATCTCTATCAGAACTCTTGGGTGACGAGGTGCATTGTTAATGAACAGTAATGTTTTAAAATGAATCTTTTTTTCTGAGCAGCAAGTCTTAACAGTGGGCTTTGTATATTTAGTCAAGCATGCTATAAATAAATGAGCTGTCATCCAGGCTTTGTTGTTCCATTTATAGAGCACAGGCAGAGTAGATTTAACATAATTCTTAGGGGCCCTAGAATTTTCAGGATGGGAAATGAGCATTGGTTTCAACTTAAAGCCACGACTCTATTAACCCATAACAAGAAAGTCAGACTGTCCTTTGAAGCAAAGAACTGACTTCTCCTATCTGCTACTGAAAGGTCTAGATGGCATCTTCTTTCAATATAAGATATCACTGAATATAAGATGTCATAGAATATAAGATATCAAAGCACTCCAGAGGGAGTACTCCCTAACATATCTTACAAGGCTGTTTCATCTATATTGAAAATATGCCCCAGCCTCCCGAGTAGCTGGGATTACAGACATGCACCACCATGCCCAGCTAATTGTTTTTTTCTATTTTCAGTTGAGACCGGGTTTCTCTTAGTTGATAAAGCAGCAGCAGGGTTTGAGAGGACTGACTCCAGTTTTGAAAGAAGTTCTGTTTGGGGTAAAATGCTATCAAACAGCGTCACATGCTACAGAGAAATATTTTGTAAAAGGAAGAGTACATTGGTGTGACAAATTGCATTGCTGTCTTAAGATGTTGCCACAGCTACCGTACCCTTCACCACCCTGATCAGTCAGCAGCCATAAACATCGAGGCAAGACCCTCCACTACTAAAAAGATTAAGACTCACTGAAGCCTCAGATAATCATTAGCATTTTTAGCAATACTTTAATATTAAGGTATATTCACTGTTTTTTAGACATAATGCTATTACAAACTCAATAGATTACAGTATAGTGTAAACATAACTTTTATACGCACTGTGAAACCAAAAAATTGTGTGACTCGCTTTATTGTGATATTAACTTTGTTGCAATGGTCTGGAACAGAACCTGGAATATCTCTGAGGTATGCCTATATTGTGCATTTCAAAAAAGAGTACATTTTAAATGTTATAATTACAAAAAAGTTAACTATTTGAGGTGGTGGCTATATTAACTAGTTTGATTTAATTATTCCACATTAGATTCATAAATCATAACATCACTTTGTATCCTGTAAATGTATACAAATATAAATTGTCAATTCACAACTTAAAAAAAGAAAAAAGTTATATCATTTAGTTCCTTTCAGTGCTCTCTTTCTATGATACTAGAGAAGAAACGGGAAAGAGAACTGTCATTTTTTTGGTGCCTATTACATGTCAAACCAGTGCTGACTCAGCTCACCTAACATTCCTAATGACACTGTTCTAGCCTCATTTTACAAATGAAGAAACATATTCAGAGAGATTAAGTAGCAGCTAGAGTACACAGACCAGCACCAAGTTATGACCTCCCACCCTCGCCCTGTAAGCCCAGCTCCTTCCCCTACAACTCTGCTGTCTGCACAAAGGGATGTGATTCAAACTTGGCATCTCCTCCTCCTCCCCAAATACTGAGTTACAAATGAGTCACTTACTCACTGCAAACAATGGATGGAGTCACTGTAAGTGTAATGAAAGAACTTTAATTCTTTTTCTTCTCTATTTCTATGACTCAGTTTCAAAACTATATAGGAGAACCTTGACCATTTCAAAGAAATTTCCACACAGTCCTAAAATTCATTCATTAAAGCTCTCTTTAATAAACATAACAGCAGTTACTCCATGAAAGGCAACAGTCAACATCTCCTAGACCTCTGAATCTAAATCAGAACTGTGGACAAAAAGTGGCTTTCTTAAGAGAAATATCTAGAACCCAGATAAAAAGTGGTTCTTCAGGGAAAGTAACTGAAGCCCCTCCTTCTAGCCTCTAGAGGGTAAAGCAGTGTGAGCAATGGCATTCTACCTCCTCTGCCATATGCTCTAGTGTACCTGGTCTAGTCCATGAAAGGTTCATGATTTTTAGAGAAACAATTGCATTTAATTTTGCTTTGTCTTAACCAAAGGATGCATCAAATAGAGTTTATAAAAATTACTGACAAAGGAAGAAAGCAGTATACCATTAAGTACTGATGCACTATGTAAAATGGGACGGGATAATTTAATGAGGTTACAAAATCTTTTCAAATGCATCACAGTGCAACGAAAAAAGATTCAGTTGACTACTTAAGTTTTTCTAAATAGTCATGTTTTACTTATATACCATAGAAGAAGTCAATCAAGTATTTGTATCTCAGAGGCAGTTGGTACTGGATTTCTATATAAGAGGACATTGTAGATTTATTAGATTTGTAGAGCAGTGAGCTTTCTCTGAAATCCTCTAAGTGCTTTATCCACAACATTCATACAAAGAAGACAAAAACACTTCTCAAAATGCCAAAAGCAACAAGGTAAAAAGGAGAGCACAGAATATGAGAACAGTGAGAAAATAAGAACAAAAAATATAGATGGAAATACATCTATAAGGGCCAACAGAGTGAATGGATTCATCCTGTACACAGTGCCCCTGTGTATCTGTAACCATCACTGTCATATTGCTCCTCCTGAGCTGGTAAACAGATGTGCCAACTATGAGACACATGGTGCTAATTTCAGGGACTTAAGCAGGCAGGTGGCCATCTCCCACACTGGAGAGCTCATGGCCTGCCCTGTGGGACACACTTTCTGACACAAGACCTCTTGGAAATCTCTGGAGTTAAAGATTAAAGAAGCACATTAGTGACGTTTGTTTGTTGTCTGGATCTATTTTCACTTGGAGACACAAAAATGTTACTAAATATTTATTGGGCGGCTTAAAAATGTATAGGGCAATAGTCGGGCTCTGGAAAAATGTTATCTGTGTAAAAATTCTGCCCCTTACGTTGATATAAACTATGAAAATTTTAGCAACATGTGATTCAGTAATTGTAGGTGCACATAAATCTGGAAGTTTCCTGAACCAGATCCTTTGTATTTCTTTAAGATAAGACATTTATTACATTTTGGGAAACTGAATAGCACTGGAATGTAAATATCAATTGTTTGCACTGCACTGCATTTGCATTTTCCAAAAGCATATATAATAATGGGATGTATATTTTTCTTCGCTGAAAATATAGCAAAGATTTAATTTAATTCCAGTGCTTCTGAAATAAATTAGCTTAATAGATCTAATCATGGTTATATCAATAATACTGAATTTAATAGCCTTGCAGCTTATCTCTTTTAACAACCTAAAAATAACAGCTGAATGGAATTTTCCCCCAACTTTGATGAAAAGTACAAACACACATTTTCCATCATCACCACAGGAAAGAGAAGCAGGTTTATATACTACTTCAGATGAAACAGCTTTTGATATGAACAGTATTAGCCTTTTCATTCAGACACATTCAACTGGGTCCTGGAATCTGAAATGTATAGATACAGCTAGAACCAACAGCATGTCAGTGGCATAGTCAAAACTCCACAGGCAGGCCGGGCGCGGTGGCTCACGCCTGTAATCCCAGCACTTTGGGAGGCTGAGGCGGGTGGATCACGAGGTCAGGTGTTTGAGACCAGCCTGGCCAACATAGTGAAACCCCGTCTCTACTAAAAATACAAAAAATTTGCCAGGTGTGTTGGCGGGTATCTGTAATCCCAGCTACTCGGGAGGCTGAGGCAGGAGAGTCACTTGAACCTGGGAGGTGCAGGTTGCAGTGAGCTGAGATCGTGCCACTGCACTCCCACTTGACGGATTTTGGGTGAGGGTGCTGATTATTTCGAATTTCAATGGAATTGCAACAATCATTACAGGTCTTCAAAAATCATGTTCATTAGAATCTGAGTAGATGAAATTGAAAGACAACTTCTAAGAACAGCAACCTGTGAAAGTATCATCTTGTCCATGAATTTACTTTTTCTTAGTGTCTAGCAATGTGGTAATGAACAATCAATGCCAAAAGGAAAGGAACAGAATGCTGAAGGCTAAAGAATTCCCCCCGAAGAAAGAGAAAAATTCTCAGCAGGAGGATGGTAAAAGTCTTCAGGACCTTCAGCTTGGCCTTTCTATTGTATCCTGGGCTCTGCTAAGATCAATGCAGGAGGCAAAGTGAGGGGTCAGCACCACTCCTGCAATGAGATCATGGAGGCTGGAGTCAATAGCTGTGTACCTGTGGGTAGATTATAGAACCTCTCTCAGCATGGGTGGGGTTTTCTCCACCTATAAAACAGAAATATGCATACTACATATGGAGCTATTTCAAGGTGATTACTTAGCCCAATGCCTAGTGGGCAAATTCTCAGTATTCTATTAATTATTAGAGCTAATACCTGTGTAAGTACAGCAGGGCAGCTCTAGAGGCATATAAAGGAAATCAACGACAATGGAAATATGTTCCATGGGAGGGTGGGAGTAGCAACGTTAGAGAGTGGAGAAGCCTAGGAAACACTGCCTCAGCTAAGTGATGAAGGTTGACATCATCTATGAGTCGTATTGATAGCAGGTACCTTCAATGTGATTAGAAGGGCACTTCGCTTCTGTGGCCTTCCTCCCAAGAACCTGTAACACCAATCTAGTCATGATGTAAACATCAGACAAACCCCAATTTCAGACATTTGACAAAATACCTAATACTTTCCCAAACCTTTAAGGTCATGAATATTAATGAAAATTTGAGAATCTGTCATAGCCAAGAGGAGCCTAAGGAGATATGATGTGTAAATGTAATGCTGGATCCACGATGTGATTCTGGACCAGAAAAAAAAAAAATCAGGGAAAAAGAAATGAAATCTGAAAAACATTTAGAATTTGGTTAACAGCAATGAGCCAAGACTGGTTCCTTAGTTGTGACAAATGTACCACAGTATTGGAAGATGCTTATCACAGGGAATCTGAGTGTGGGGTACATGGAAACTATTTATAATAATTGCAACATTTCCATAAATCTAAAACTATTCTATAGTAAAATGTTTATTTTAAAATTGGCTCCATGAAAAAGTTGGTACTTGGCCTATTGCGGCAAGGTATTTGACACTTTTAATAGACTAGGAGATGCAACGGAGAGACTGAGGACAAATCTGGTTCTGAATCATCCATAGGAGGCATTTTGTAATTTACTGTATGAAATTAATAAATATCTTGTTACATTTTTAAAACACTCCTAAGAGGTGTTTAGTTGAATTTCCATATTGCCAATTCTAGCTCAGTTAAATGTTAATCAAATGAGAACAACTGTCAGTCTTGGTGGGAACCAAGAATTAATTTTGAAGCCAGGCAAACTGGGATTCAGGTTTTAGCTCTGGCACTCATATTATTACCATTTATTAGTAGTACAAGTCATGTCAACCACTCAGATTTGCAGTGTCTTTGTCTATTAAACAGGTACACCAGCTCCCAAGTTTCATGGGAGTATTAAACATCAGAGCAGCATCTAGAACAGCAGAAGCTCAAGAAATGTCAGTTTCCTCCATTTCTACTTCGATTTTCAGCGCTGCCATCCAACCACCTCTCTGACATCTCCACCTGGATTTCTCCCAGATATTTCAAATGCAACATATTTTATATTAAACTCTGAGTCTTCTCACACCTGCTCACACACTCGTTCTCTGCCAACACGTTCTGCTTCTAGGCTTCCCCAGCCCAGTAACTGGCACCGCCAGTCCTCTGAGGCACTCAGCAGAAATGTGGGATCATATTGGAGTCCCTCGTTTTTCTCCCTCTCACCCACCACGTCCAAACCTTCAGCAAGCCCTGTCCTTTCTACCCGTGAAATAGTTCTCCAACGAGTACACTTCCCTCCATCTGCCTTAACACCAACCTTCACAGGTGCTCTCACTTCACTTCTGACTCCCACTGTCAAGTGCCCACATGTTGGCCAGAATGCAGGTTTTCAAATAGGAATCAGGGTGTGTCACTCCTATTCTTAAAAGACTTCAAGGACTTGATAATTTGGGAGATGAAGTCAAATCCCTGCACCATACTGTGCCTCCCTTGCCTCTCATGAGCCATCCCAGGGCCACACAAACCTTTCCCAACTCCAAACCCAGAAGTCATTTCTGTAGAAGAAAGCGTGCATGTGCTGTTCTGTCCGTCGGCAGCACAGTGCTTCGGGCACTGCCCACAACTGGCTTCTTCTCAACCTTTAGGGATTGACAGCATCTCTTATCATTCTTTCCAGGAAGGTTTTCAAGGGCTATTTTCTCTCTTATTTCACAATTTCTCATCTCTTTGTCTGTTGTCTGTCTCACCTAACAATTTTATAGGCTCCGAGATGGGAGGGAATGAGTCTTCCTTATTGACTGATACAACCTCAGTGCCTAGGTAACTACCTGGCATACAGCAGGCATCAGATATATTGGATGAATGAGTCCGTCAGGTATCTTTTGATTCTTGTGAAAAGCACCATAAATATATAGACTCATAGCATGATTCCAATTTTAGGATCTTATCCTTATATACTTATCCTAGGATAAAATAAAAAAGATGAAATTCACAAAAAGGTTAATGATTATTGTCTTTTACTGATGAAGTTACAGGTTATATTTTGTTTTTCCTATTCCTATACTTTCCAGTTTCTCTGATAAGAATATTACCTTAATGGCTGGAACAAAATTTTTTAATTAATAATACATAGTGAATTAATGATGAAAATACAAGGTGCTCTCTGGGTTAGTGAACCTTCCTTTTGTGTGTGTGTGCTGCAATCTAAGGAGGTGCTTGCTATTTTGTGCTGCAAAATACATAGTTTCTGGAGTCTGAAGTTATTGTTTTAGCTTCAGCATTGACAAGCTGTGTGCTTGAGAAATCTGACAGAGTTTCCTTTATGAGATACAGAGATGATAATAGCAATGCCTTCCTACCTTTGACTTTGGTGAACTCGAAAGTACCACAAAAATTATTTGGTTGTTCTGATTCTCCTCTAGTCTAGTCTGTATGCTACTAAGATATTTAACTATTCTATAAATAGATAAAATTAAAATAAAAGATAAAATCTATTCATAAAAAAGATAAAAATCTATTATATTTATAAAATATATTCATATGCTTAAATATAAAAGTAGTTTGTTGTTCATAACCAGAGTGTCTTTTCTACCAATTACTACACTTGAACAGGATGCTATTTCTCTATATAAAGATTCCAAAAAACATCATGATGATAATGACACTGCTGTCATGTATATTCAGAAAGACAAGTTTTGTGTACAAATTTAATATTTGTCAGAATGATTCAGAGCAGAAATAGAAGAAATATGAATGAGTCAAACTCTAGAGGTCTAATTATAGAGACACACTGCATCCAACTCATTCATTCAGTTATTCATTCAATCAATCAATCAACACATATTTATTAAGTTTCAACTATGCAATAGTCACTTCTCTTGGTGCAATAACACATCAGTGAAAAAAATGAACATACATGTTATCCTTGTGGAATAAACAAGATAAATGGGTAAATTATTCCAAAGTTTTAAATGGAAAAATATAAAGTGAGGAAAGGAGAAGGGAAGTTGCAGGCCAGGATGGAAAGTTATAATTTAAATGTGACAGTCAAAGAGCATCTTACCTAAAGAGTGACCTGTCAAAAAAAGTGCCATTTGACAAAAGATTTGAATTTGGCAAGGGGGACAACTATGTAGATATCTAGGGGAAGAGCAGTGCAAGTAGAGGGAACAGCAAGTATAAAGGATCCAGGCAGGCATGTCTGGAGAAGAGCAAGGAAGGCAGTGTGGCTAGAGCAGAGTGAGTGAGAAGAACAGGAGGGAAGATAAGGTTAGTGCTTAAATAGGAGATGGGCTCCTCTAGGGTCTGACAGCCTCTGCTCTGACTTTAGTTTTCATTTTGAGTGACATGGAGAGGTGAGGGGTGACACGATGTGACTTGTGTTTTGACGACATCTCTCTGTTGCACTCTGGCTGCTTACTGAGAACAAGCTTTAGGAGTAAGGTGAGGGTGGAAGCATGGAAGGCTATGGCCTCCTGGGAGAGGTGATGTTGGGTTAGACCAGAGTGGTTGTGATATGGGTAAAGATGGTAACATGAGGGTAGATTCTGAAGGTGGAGTTAGTATTATTTGCTGCAAGCCCGGCCAAAGAGAGTCAAGGATAACTTGAAGGTTTTTGGCATAAGCAACTAGAAGGATAGAGTAGCTACTAACTGACATGGGGAGAAGATCCAGAGTTTAACTCACTTAAGTTTGAGGTTCCTTTTAGACATCCAAGTGCAGCTATCAGATGAGCAGTTGGATATTCAAGTCTGGGTTTCGGGGAAGCTGTTCAGAGCAGAGTTAAAGTTTAGAAGTTTCAGTGCACTGATCACATATAGCCATGAGACTGCATGCGAACCTTACAGCACAGAGAGGAAAGAAACAATCCAAGTTCTGAGCCCTGGAGATGAGGAGGAACAGGCAAAGGAAACTTAGCAGCATTCACCAGATAAATAGGAGGAAAACCAAGAGAATGTGTTGTCCTGGAAGCCAAGTACACAAAAGATTCCAAGGAGGAGGGGTTGGTCAACCTGTCAAGTGCTGACTCTCGGTCATAGAACCTGAGGACTTAAAATAGGTCATTGGGTTAAAAAAATATGGAAATCATTGGTGATCTCAACAAAGATGGTTTTGGTAGAGTGGTAGGGGTGAAAGTCAGATGGGAATGAGACTTAGAGAGAAAGTGAGGAGCAGAAATGAAACAGCAAGTACAGAACACATTTGAAAGGTTCTGGTACCAAAGGGTACAGAGAAGTGAGACAAGTAGGTGGAGTGGGCATTGGTAGTTTTCAAGTAGTTACCCTGAAGTAGCAGAAGTAAAATGCCCAGGGGTTGCCAAAAATGACATCAAGAGAGGTAGAGCTGGTCTGAGGTATTGGGACGTCCAGTCTGAGAAGAGCTATGCCCAGGCTGATGAGGAGGCACAAGAAAGGAAGTGTTGCATTAAGCACATGATTACTTAAACAAATTTGATAAATGGTGTCTGGTTGGGGCATGGGAAAATTCCCCCAGGGAGGAAAATGCTAGGCACAAATATATACTCCAGGTTAGCAATTTCAGCCTTTCAACTCTCATTTAATACAAACTATATTCTCAGTTACTTGCAGAAGAATAGATGTAATTTTAACATCTGGTGCCTAAAAATTTATGACCAAAAGCTATCATGAGTTTGGTCACTTACGTGAAATTGTAATTTATTAATTATAATACTGTTTAGGAAAAAGTAATGCATGTATGTTTGAGACTTTCCGTATTACTCTTTCAGTCTACAGGTAACATTTGATATGCATATGGCTCACAGGACCCCTCTTAGAGTAACTCTTCCCTAGATTTTATGAAGGCAGATTTCATGGTATACTCTCTCTCCAGTCTCATTCATATAATTTATTTATTGGGCAGTCGTTATGTGCCAGTGTCTCATTTGTCTTCATTTTCCCCTTTGGATTCTACATTCCAGTCACATGAGGGCATTTCCCCAAGTATAATAGTATTTCTCTGGCTTTTGGACCTTTACTCACATTGCCCTTCAGCCCAGGGGACTCTTCCCCTACTTCTCCCAGCCAGCTTCTAACTGGCATTCTGGAGACTAGTACAGAATTCCCTAAAACTTCCAGGCTTCCCCATGTAGGCCGGTATCATATTGAATCCAGGAAGAGCATGCAGTTAGAGAGTCACAGGTGTTCAGAATAGAAAGCAAATAGCATGTGTGCATATGATGAGTGCCAAGCAGGTCAGAGGGATATGGACAGCATCTACAAAGATGTCTCACCTCTGGGTTACTGTACTCCTTATCAATGTGACTCTATAAAATGACCTGTTTGCTTTGTTTGTTTTCACCAGGCAATGATTAGTTATTTGAGGGTGGGAAATTCTGTCTTATCTTACCTACCAATGCTTGCCTGGGAATGAAGTACCTGGAATATTGGTCAATAAATGTGGGTTGAATGGCCAGGTGTGGTGGCACACACCTGTAATCGCAGCACTTAGGGAGGCTGAGGCAGGTGGATCACTTGAGGCCAGGAGCTCAAGACCAGTCTGGCTAACCTGATGAAAGCCCATCTCTACTAAAAGTACAAAAAATTAGCCAGGCGTGGTGAAGGACACCTGTAATCCCAGTTACTCGGGAGGCTGAGGCACGAGAATTGTTTGAACCCGGGAAGCGGAGGTTGCAGTGAGCCAAGATCACAACATTGCACTCCAGCCTGGACAACAAGAGTGAAACTCTGTCTCAAAAAAAAAAAAGAAAAAAAAAAAAAAAAAAATGTTGGTTGAATGAGAAAATGCATTAAAAGAATCATATCAAATTATAGAACTTTATGATTGGAAGAGACTTGGTAGCTTTTTTAAGTCTAACTTTTTTCAGCGTTCCATATTCCTTTCATAACATACCAGCCAAAAAGTCACTGAGCTCATATTTTAAAATCTCCACTGAGAGACTCTTCTTTAGACAAGAGTCTTTTATAGAAAGACTCTTCCTTATGTTAACCTAAAATCTGTCTCCTTCTACATTTATTTCCTGGCAGGGTGGAAGGGTGGGGCAGGCACAAATCAAAACAAAGGTAAAGCCACTGTCACATCACAGTCCCTAAGGTATTTAAGGACCATAATCATGTCCCTTTGGCCTTCTCATCTCTACCAGAAATGTCCTAATTCCTGCAACACTACATCACTACACAGTTGGATTCTCCATCCTGACATTGTACTGTTCTTTTGCCTTAAATAGTGACCAGTTGATCTATACTCCTCCTAAACTGCTGCATTCAGATGGTGTGCAGTGCTCCAGGGATGATCTGAGCTGCTCACCTCCTAAAATGATACCAGGATTAATTTTTGGCAGCAAAAGTACTTTCTTTTTTGCATATGCTCTATGATACCTCTTCTCTATCCTGTACCTTTGCAAATTTGGTGCTATATAATTACCCATGTTAAATATTTGGATGATGCCACCATGGAGGCCTATAAAATGAAAGCTGTATCAAGGACATGAAGAGAAACAAGCAAAGGAAACAGCGAGAGAGGAAGAAAACCAAAATCTCAGTGAGAAAGAAATTGTCATCTAAAGAGAATGTGTGAGACTACAGAGCATGAGCTGTGTGACCCCAAGCAAATTACAAACAAAACAAAACAAAACAAAAAAACCAAAACCCAAAAACCTCTGAATCACGATCACAGTGTTCTCATCTGTAAAATAAGTATCACACGCATTTCATGAAATTAAAACTCGAGTTATACTTCCATTTCCTGCGAAAGCAAGGCTTTAGAAAATCCCCTGATGTAGTGTGGCTCACACCTGTAATCCCAGCACTTTGGGAGGCCAAGGCAAGAAGATCGCTTGAGGCCAGGAGTTCAAGACCAGCCTGGGAAACACAGTGAAACCCTGTCTCTATAAAAATTTTAAAAATTAGCTGGGCATGGTGGTGCCTGCCTGTAGTTTCAGCTACCCAGGAGGCTGAAGCAGGAGGGTCCTTGAGCTCAGGAGTTCAAGGGCACAGTGAGCTATGATCTTGCCACTGCACTTAAGCCTAGGCAACAAAGCAACACCCTGTCAATCAATCAGTAAGAATAAAGGATAGAAGGAGAAGAATTTACCTTTGTATGAGAACACAGATCCAAGTAGGATGAGAGGATTTGGCCAAGATGGCTCTAGTCCCACCTTTCCTCCTGCTCAATGTGCTAGAGTTCTGGTCCTTCAACACCCAAGTGCCCATAACTGACTTTTCTAGTTTGTGATCCAAACCACACAGGAACCATCATCAAGCCTTAAGAGCTGATCAACTTTCCTCTCACTTCCAACAGACAGCAAGTGCAGAAGCCAACATCCTCTCTGCATGGAAAAAGGTTTTGTATTCTCCAATGACTTTGTAAATAACTTCTGCATGCATTGTTGTACAGTCTAAGGTATTCAGGTGGAACGTGGCTATTGGGCTTGTATTTCAGTTATGTTGTTGGTTAAAGAGTCACTTGTAAAATGGACTGGAGGAGCTAACTGCTTGCATAATATGCTTCTATGGTAAAACGGAAGACTGCATTCTGAGTTCCAAACAATGAACCTTAATATTATTTCAGCACTTACTTGATAAACATGCTTTGAGCACCGTCTAGGCTCTGTGATTCAAAAATGAAGAAAGACACAGTATCCTTAAGGGGCAATGAATTATGACTTTCTCTTTTTCATTCTGAAACAATGATATAATGTATTATAACATATACCATATGAGGCACTAGGGGAGTTGAGGAGACAGTGATCAGGCTACTGGGGTTGCTAGGGAAGGTTTCAGAGACTAATCTAAGTCTTCAATAGACAGAAAAGGACCTAATGAGCATTTTAGGCAGAAAAGCCTTCATGAAAAGGACATAGATGTTTGAATGTACAGGCATATTTGCTGCCAATTCTGGGGACAAATGGCCATCTTGCATAGAGTGGGGCCTAGACATATGTAAGCTAGGCTTAAACATAACTTCAAACACTGCTTGTTTCTAGGGTAAGAACTGTCTGAGTATAAATGAATAAAATGTACTTCCTTTCAGTGAGTTTATAATCTATGGACAACATAAGAGGAACACTCTGAATGTACCTCTACTGTAGCATTATCATATGATAGTCTAATGATTATGTGTTTTCCTGCCTTCCTGCTCCCACTAAGATGAGAATCTGCATAGGGTAGGGTATCTGATTCCTCTTTGAGCAATCATGCACAGAGCCAAGCATCAGGTACATGGTAAGTATTCAATAATTGCTGAGCTGAAAAATATATGACAATGCAGAATGTAAGCTATTTAGCATAGATATAATACAGATGAGGGATTAGAGGAGACTTGAGGGAAAAGTAACCATTGTGTTTTGAAGTATGGGTAATGTTTGGTTAGGAAAAAATGGAGGGGTTAACTCTGGATACACCTTCCAGGTAAAAAGAATAACAGTAATGAAAATAAGAAAGCAGGTAAAATGTATAAGGAACAGTGAGAAATATAACTGGGCTAGAATTTAATGTGTGCAAACAGGAATGCATTCCAACTTTCATGGGCCCTAGGCACTTTTAGATTTGTGGACCCCATCCTTCACCAAAAATATTAAAAATTATAACTGTGTCTATATACAGACAAACATATTCATGCTGGATTCATGATTATTATTCATTACTATTATTTTTTCTTCTGATTTAAAAATTCATTAAAATAAAACATATTAATGAACCCCTCAAAGTATATTGGGCCCTAGGCACTGTCCTTTCAAATCTAGTGGACAAATTGGCCCCATGACCAAATGGAACAGAAGGGAATAAATCTGAAAAGACCACTTAAGGCTGAATGGGGAGAGCCTCAAACGCCATGCTAACGTAAAGAGAGGGCAGGTGAAGATTTATGCATAGGGAAGTGATCTGACCAGCGTCATGAGAAGGAAGAATGAAACTGAAATATCTGGAGAGAGGTAGAACGTTCTAAAAATAAAAAAAAATCTAGGATATGACTGTAACCATCCAGGAAAGATATATAAGATCCTTATCTGGTAAAGAGTATGAAGAGGATAACCAGAAGAATTACAAGGGAAGTAGAATCCATAAGAACTCATGTCAGAATCAATAGAGGTGAGGAAAGGGGAAGGTCAGAAAGTAATTGTCATTCCAAACCTGGGTGACCAGAAGAATGTCAAGACCAAGAGAGAAAGGCTGCAAGAAGAGTGGATTTGAGGGAGCCAGTCTGCTAGGATGAAGGGTATAAGAACATTTCCAAGATCAGCAATACAACTAAACAAGAGGTACAAAATAAATGTATGTGATTTTTGTCAATTAAAAAATTAAAAAGAAACAATTAATTACATTACCTCAAAAAATGGCATCTTTATCTGCTGCTAGTTGGACCTACCACTCTACAAAAAGCAGACATGACTAAAGAAAAACTAACCCACATTCCTATTAAATATAAAACTTTCCTCAAAAACATAAATTTTACTATGAAACCAGCACCCACCTACCAGGTTTGGCAAATAATTATACAGAAAAAATTAATCAGACATAAGCAAAACTGAAATATAGGCCTTGAATTCACAAAGACTTTTGTTATTTTAATATACACCTCAGGCAAGAAGAAAGAAAGATATGTATGCAGGAATTTTAATTACAGTATATGAAACCATAATTACTGCATAAATGATCATATTTAATTTTATCGGCCCAGGAGTAAAATTGAATTTTTCTTTTCTGCATTAATTATCCTCAGCATTATTGAAAATACTTCTGAATAAATCAATACTTCTATTAAGCTAAAATTACAGAAACGCATCATGAGAACAACTGAGGGTTATCTAAAAGGGTCAGAGTTCAGCATTTTTTAATATTTTAGAGAAATGTGATGAAATTGCTTTTAAACATGAAAAATAATTCAAACTATGTTAATAAGGTATTTGCCTAGTAGAAGGATTTTAACAAATATATCTAAATAATAAATATGTACTTTTTGGAAACACCAAGTTTTAAAAATCCTTACTCACATTATTAATTTCCATTATGGAGAAATTTGTTAGGACAAGGTACATTTTTGCCTATTATAATGATATAAATCATAACCCAATCGGATCTCCACAAGTGCAGTTTTACTTTATGTCTAAGCTTCTGTTAAACTACACTAACGATCTGAGCTATAAGATGTCCTTTGCTTTTCAACCAGGTCTAGAGAAATTTAGAATACTTTAGAGGAAGGTATTTTTCAGGTCACATTCACCATGTGGACCAGCCTGAAAGCAGGAGAAAAACACAAAAGGCTTTTAAGACGTTAAAATATCACAAAGTCCATATATTTAACCTTCCTTCAGAGCCTATTAACTTTTAACTTAGGTTTACATCTAAAAGTTTACTTGCCAGGTTTTTTTTTATCTCACAGCAATTAAGAAGCAGAGAATACGTCGTTTATAAGAACCGTTTTATATACTTTAAAAAGATGAAAAATTTACAAAAAGCTTTATACATAAAGATGCTGATAATGAGGTATTTATGATGGGAAAAAATTAACAAAACAAAGAATGGAAAACAAATTACAGAACATCAAAATGACAGAAGGTTGTGAAAACTTGTCAAAATAATCATATGGCGAAGTTATGAGACTGTCAGTATAATATGATCCCAGCTATATCACTATTCAATAGCAGTACTGAGATCACGCCTGTCCTCTACTCCCACCTATGGTAATGGATTATAATGAGAAAAGCCACAGGTAAATGAGGTAATTAGAGGAATGGTTACTTGTGGCCTAGGTAACACTTTAGGGGATCCATAGGATGTTCAGAAGAGACTTCGGGCTTAGACTTTAGAGTTGATACCGGAATGAGCTAAGATTTGGGGGGACATTGAGATGAAATTGATGTATTTTGTATGTGAGAAGCACATAAATTTTGGGGGGCCAGTGGCAGAATGTTATGATGTGAATATTTTTGTCTCCATCAAAATTCATGTTGAAATGTAATCCTCAGTGCAATAGTGTTGGGAGATGGACTTTTGGGGAGATGTTTAGGTTATGATGGCAGAATCATCCCTGTCTTCATCAGGGAGCTTTTGCCCCCATTTTTGCTCTTCTGCCTTCTGTCACGTGAGGACACAGCGCTCCCCTTCTCTGGAGGATACAGCATTCAGGGCACCATCGTGAAAGCAGAGACCAGACACCGAATCTGCTGGTGTCTTGACCTTGGATTTCCCAGCCTTCTGAACTGTGAGAAAAAAATTTCTGTACTTTATAAATTACTCCATTTGTGGTATATTCTTAAAGCAGCACAAAGGGACAAAGACCATGCCCAAATGGCAACTGTTTCAACAGTTGAAGCAGGAAAAATCTCTGGCTTCTAAGGACTGGGCATGTTATAGGCTCTGGCGTGGTTCTGGAAAAGAAGATAAAAGAAGAAAAAAAATGTATGCTTTTACTCATACTTGTCTTGAATCTGTATTCCTACTATCTGTGGCCTTTAAAAAATTAATATAAAAGAGTCCTAGATTAGCAATGATCCCAAATGCCTAGCAGAGGAAAACATACAACCTCTATGGAGGAACACAGTTTAAACCCAGGCCTCAAAAATTTCCCATGGTAAGTTGAAAAGAAAATGTATTCACAATTAAAAAAAACAAATCACTGCTTCCATAAAGAAACAAGCCACCATGGGTGAGAGATAAAAGAAGCAACAATTACAGAATTAAAGATAGCTATTCTGCATATACCAGAATTTTCAGTTACAAAACATAAAACAGACATGTTTAATATAGTTAAAGGATTAAATAAAATGCTTGCAGGTATGAAGTAATAAGATATTATTATAACTAACTAAGCATATTTGAAAAATAACCAAATTGAATTTCTACAGATGAAAAGTATAATTTATTAATAACTCAGATTTAAAGAGATTAGACACTATTGAGGATAGGGCTAAGGAACTGAAGCAGAGATAAATGCATATTAAACCAAATACAACAACAAAAGCAAAAAGATGGTAAAGAAAATAAAATGAAAAAATTTCTAACTTATATATTTGTAGTTCTTAAAGAGGATACAGGTTGAGTATCCCATATATGAAACTCTTGGAACCAGAATTGTTTCAGATTTCAGAATTTTTCAGATTTTAGAATAATTGCATTCTTAACAATTGAGCATTTCAAATCTGAAACTCCCAAATCTGAAATTCAACAAAGATAATTTCCTTTCAGTATCATGTTCACACTCAAACAGTTTCAGATTTAGGGGTATTTAGAATGCTGGGTTTTCAGATTTGGGATGCTCAACATATAATACTGATACTGAAGAAGAAGCAGATTTAGAGATATTGGCTGGAAACTCATGAACACACCAATCCTTACACTTAGAAATCCCCCTCCCCAAATGAATGAGGAAGAATAAATTAAAATGAAATCTATACCTAGTATAGTAAACAGTAAAACTGCAAAGTAACAACAAAGAGAAGACTTGAAAGCAGACAGAAAAGACAGATTAGCTATAAAGACACAAAACTTACACTGGCAGCTCTATTTTCAATAGCCACATAAGAAATAAAAATAGTACAGTAATGTCTGGAAAGTAAAACTATAAAATAAATATCAACCTGGAATTGTGTACCAAGGAAAATTCCTTTTCAAGAATTAGGGTAAAATAAAGATGTTTTGCAGGCAAACAATTATGGTAAGTGTTTTCTATACATAATAAACAAACTCCTAAACTATTCATTTCAAGAAGAAAGAAAATATTCTCAGGATTTGGGTTTAAAAAGAAAAAAGGTGGGCCGGGCGCGGTGGCTCAAGCCTGTAATCCCAGCACTTTGGGAGGCCGAGATGGGCGGATCACGAGGTCAGGAGATCGAGACCATCCTGGTGAACACAGTGAAACCCCGTCTCTACTAAGAAATACAAAAAATAGCCGGGCGAGATGGCGGGCGCCTGTAGTCCTAGCTACTCGGGAGGCTGAGGCCGGAGAATGGCGTGAACCCGGGAGGCGGAGCTTGCAGTGAGCTGAGATCCGGCCACTGCACTCCAGCCTGGGCTACAGAGCGAGACTCCGTCTCAAAAAAAAAAAAAAAAAAAAAAAGAAAGGGAAAAAAAAAAAAAAAAAAAAAGTAAATTGAAACAAATACTGATTGGAATATACAATGTTAATAACTAATTTATGAGATAAAAACAAAATCAAAGTAGGACTAAAATCCTAAACAAAAACAGTAAACAAATTGTGAAAAGATGATTAAAGTTAAAGCATTTCGAATGACCTTAAGGTGATTAAAGATATTTATTAACGTTAGATGCTGTTAACTTAAATATGTATGTCACAATTGCCAAGATAAGTACAAAATGAATAGAAACTAGAAGTTCCAAATTAAATAAATAAACCAAGCCAAAGGTAATAATAAAAAAGTCAAGAAACAGATAAAATAGAAATTATGAAATATAAGTGAATCCAAATGACAATAGTAACAGTCATAAAAATTGATCAGTTTTGAAATTTTAGAAAGTTTATCAGACGGAATTGAGAAAAAGCAAAAACAAAATTAGCTATTTGTTATACACAAAAGATACATTTAAAACATAAAGAAACAAAACACTGAAAGTTAAAGACAGAAAAAATTTAACAGGAATATACTAACCAAACAAAATCATAAATAGCCATTTTAATACGGAATAAAAGAGATTTCAAGGCAAAATTATTACTAGGGATAAAGAGGGTATAAAATGGTTATATAACTTTTAAGACTCAGGAAGATACAAATCTAAACTTGAATGTACTTTATAATAGAGCCTGAAATATAAAAAACAAACACTAAACTTGAAGAAAAGAATTATAAACTTATCATAGTGGTGGGAAATTCTAACATGCCTGACAAACTGATAAATCAAGAAGACATAAATAAAACAACAAGAATATAGATATGAAAACGCCACCAATCCCAATAAAATAACAATAATCTAAGGAACTTATAAAAACACTGCAGCAACAACAGAATAAAAGACACAGTTGACAATGTACAAGGCCAATAACAAAAAGATAAATATGTTTGGAAATTTATAAACATATTTCTAAATAAGAAGAAATTGTAATGGAAATTAGAAAATATATAGAACTAAATTATAACAACAATCACATATCAAAACATGTATAATGTAGCAAAAGAACTGTTAAAGGAAACTTTATGGGCAAACTCTTAAGTTCAAAAAAAGTAAAATAAGGCTGAAAATAAATCCACAAAGGACACAACTTAGTGCAGTATAGAGAGATAAAAAGAAGGAAAATCAAGCTAAAACATGTGAAGGATAAATAAGATATTTCAAAGCAAAACTCAGGTGTCTCCTAGAATAAGAGAACAGAGTAGGGAAGTGGCACTATGTGAACAAGTAAAGGCTGAGTATTCTTCAGAATTAAAGAAAATTATAAAATCCTCATGTCAAAGAAACATAATGCATTCCCAAAAGACCAACAAAAATAAATTTGCACTTGGTCACACTGTTGTATACAGCAACAGCAATAATTGTGTCCAATTTGCGGGGGTTCAAAACAAAGTAAAACTAAAAAACTAAACAGTGAGGTGATTGAAATTAAACATTCTACAGCCTTTTAGGAGGAAGGCATGATATCTACTAACTTAGATTTTCTTTAACAAGGTATGCATGCTTAAACTTCAGGAGTAACAGGCTGGGCGTGGCGACTCATGCCCACTCCCTGAACTTTGGGAGGCCAAAGAGGGTAGGTCTCTTAAGCTCATGAGTTTGAGACCAGCTTGGGCAATATGGCAAAACCCTGTCTCTACAAAAAATAGGAAAATTAGCTCAGCGTGGTGGCAGAGGCTTGTAGTCCCAGCTACTTGGGAGGCTGAGGCAGGAGGATCACTTGAGCCTGGGAGGCGGAGGTTGCAGTGAGCCTAGATCATGCCACTGCACTGTAGCCTGAGTGACAGAGTGATACTCTGTTTAAAAAAAAAAAAAAGGAGTAACAATTAAAAAGTATAAGTAAAATATATAACTGAAAAACCATTAGCAAGAAAAAGAGGATGAGGAAATCGGGTCACAATGGCAGAAGAGAAAGGAGGAAATGCATGCAAAATAGAGAGTACAAAGTAAGATGGTAAAAATAAATCAAAACATGCCAGTATTCACAACTACTATCCAACAAGTTTACCAGTAAAAGAATTAGAGATTCTCATCTTTGATTTTAAAACAAGAGTGACAATCCAATATGGTGTTTAGAAGAGAAACACATACTGACACTAAAGATGAAGGTATTGAAACATTTTTAAAAACAAACAATGCCAATAAAAAGTTTGTATAGCTATATTAAAATCAGACAACATGTAGTTTAAGGAAAAATAATTCTTAAGAAAAATGAGGGTCACTACATAATGGTAAAAGGAGAAATTCACCATTTATCTATCATATTTTTATCAAAAGAAAAATTCTGAATCTTTCTGTACTTAAAAACATAAGCTTAAAATGTAAGAGCAAAACAGTCCCATGAAAAGAAATCAACAAATTCACCATCATAATGGAAAATTGGATCATATCTAAACCAAAACTGATCAAGCAGGTGAAAAATTAGCAAAGATATGAATTTAATCTTGGCAAACTGAGTGATATGAAACATTTTAACCTGACAAATGCTCAGAAAACAACTATTTAATGGTAAAAGACTAAAAACACCCCCAGTAAAATCATACTCCAGGCCAAGGGAGTTAGTGGTCGTAGTCAATGAAATAAAAATTAATCAATTATAAAATAAAATATTGAAAAAGAAGATACAAAACTGTCCTTATTTTCTGATATGTTCACACAGAAAATCAAAGCAAGTCTATAGAACAAAAACTAATATGAGAGTTTAGCAAGATTTCTAGATACAAGATCAGTACACTTGATATCAGTTGTATCCCTATTCATCAGCAAACAGTTAAAACATTTAAATTTAAAAAGATACTTTTATAAGGACACTATAAATGACAACGAACTTAGGCCTAAACCTAACAACATATCGAGTATTTATGGGAAAAAAATTGAAACCTCATTAGAAGATGAAGTTACTTTAATTAAATGTAAATATAGGCTGGGCACAGTGGCTCATGCCTGTAATCCCAGGCCGAGGTGGGCAGACCATCTGAGGTCAGGAGCTCGAGACCAGCCTGGCCAGTGTGGTGAAACCCCGTCTCTACTAAAAATACAAAAATTAGCCGAGCATGGTGGTGCATCCCTGTAATCCCAGCTACTCAGGAGGCTAAGGCACGAGAATTGCTTGAACCCGAAAGGCAGACGTTGCAGTGAGCCGAGATCATACCACTGCACTTCAGCCTGGGCGACAGAGCAACACACTGTCTCAAATAACTAACTAACTAACTAAATAAATAAAACTAAATATATATTGGGTTCATAGGTAAGAGGATAAAATATTATGAAGATAGCAGTTATCCATAATAATCTATAAAGCCCACCATGCTATACTAATTACAAAAGAGTTTTTTCTAGAATTTGAAAAGCAAAATCTAATTCAAATTGAAGAGTTAAAAAATCAGACAAGTTTGAAAAAGAATTATAATGTGGTGGGACTCATTAAACTCAGAACGATTAAAGCAATGTAATATTGGCCAAGTATATGTCAATAGGGTAATGAAAATAAGGAGAATGAAAAATATATATATTCATATATATTTATGAATATATTATATTTATATAATATATAAATATATTTATGAATATATTGTATTTATATAATATATAAATATTTTAATATATAATATATAAATATATAATATATAAATATATAAATATAATATATGAATAAATAAATATATTCATAAATATATATGAATAAACATATTCATATATATTTATGAATATGACAGATGGAGCACTATAAATCAATGTAAACAAGATGGGAAAATTGGTAATCCATATCAGAAAAGATAAAATTAGATCCTTATATTAAATCATTTATTAAATAATTGGATATCTAACTGTGAAAATTATAACTTTAGGGTTTTATAATAAAATGTAGAATAACTTTATGAATTAATACAGAGAAGAGGTTTTACACAATAATTAAAAGCACAAATCATTATGCAAAGATTGACAAATTCAACCTATTAAAATTACATTTATATAAGAGGCTCCAAAAACAAAAACAAGCCACACCTTGAAAGATAATATATCTTATATATATGAATGATTAATGTCTAGAATATTTAAAGAATGCATATAAATAAATAAGATAAAAACGATCACCTAATAGAAAAATGAGCAAAAGATATGAACAGGCAATTAACAAAAAAGAAAGAAATGGTCAATAAGCATAAAGTTCTCCAGCATCCTTTGTAATCAAAGAAAGACTTTATCACTTTACTTTTTGTTTCACATCATTTTGTAATGTTTGAACTTTTTTTCAAGCGTAGGAATGATTAATCTTGTCCCCAAAACTAGCAAGCAGTCAATATATTTGTGACAGAAAAAATGATTACAATAAGAATTAGCAGCCAAATAGCATGGACTTAATATCCAAAATTAACTTAAATGAAATGCCTCACTCAATGGTGATTCCAGCTAAATCATGTACATGAGTATTTTAAAAGGTACTGATATTTTGTAGGACCTCTTACTGCATTTTCTATAAAGTTGGATATGTTAGAAAATTAGAGTAAATATCATTTACAATACTTGGATCTTCAGCTACGATTCCATTTGATCGTAAGACGACTGTAACTTTAGAGATTTTAAAAAGTATTTGTTTTCCACTTATACTAAGTAAGCACTTTGAAAATGTCAGGAAAAACTCAAAATTAAACCTGCTTATTTTTTATATTTCTTCAAAGTATATTCCTACTTCCACATCAATATTAATAGATTAATAGCTGGTTTTGATTTAATTTGCTGGTTGCTAAAAAGAACTTCAAATTCCAGCCATTGGCAATTAGACACCCTTACCCCCACCCCCAAGTTGAGGAGCCTACTCACTTCTCAGCACATGAATGGCCTTAGGGCACAGAAAAAAAACTTTCCTATGCCTAATCAAAGGGATGCCTTGTCTGTGCTGAACATTCAGCCATTAGCTACATTTCTAGGACATCTCCATTTGCCAGCGAAGCCAGCATCAGTCTTGGCTAAGATCATAGAGCACAATGACCAATGAGTCAGGTGCAAATGGCCTTTGGCATTAATGGAAGAGATAATTAGGCAAGAAGGCAAGAGTTGAATGCAAAGGAACCAAAACTACATTTAGACATAACCAGTCATGTCCATCATGGTCCATATATCTGCTCAGAGATATATGATGGTAGGAAGTAGGGAGATGGAGGTCAACTAAGACTTTAGAAAGAAGAAAGCCACAGAATCCTTCACTGATTCCAAAAAGCAGGAAAGAAAAGACAAGATACCAAGATTTCTAAGGTGAGAGACAGGAGGAAAGGGAGGAATGAAGCTGGGGAGGGGTAATACTGCTTCTTTGGAGCCTCAAGAAACATTTGCCTGAAAGCACACAAGATGGGAAGCAACAGTGATGCAGTGAGAAAAACACACGGGCAAATCATGGAACCTCTCTGGGCCTCAGGCTCCTCATCTAAGCTTCACAGGGTTGTTATGAAGAACAAGCAGCATAATGATGGAACATGTAAAAGCACTTTATTAGCTGTCATTTCTGTGGAACCCAATGCCTAACTTTCTAATAGAAAAAAACAGGCAACAGAACAAAAATGCCTCTCTGGAGAGATAAAGTAACTGACCCCTCTCTCTTCCTTTAGAGCCCAGATTAAATGCTCCTTTCCTAGAGGGACTTCCGTGGTCACTTATTTAAAGTACATGTCCTTTATTCACTACTTGGCCCCTTATTTGTCTTCCTCGTAGCCCTATCTCAACTCCCAACAATCTAATGGAGGGGAGGGTACAAATAGTACTCCCATTTTACTCAGAAAACTGAGTCACATAAAAGTTTAGGCCACACAGCTGGTAAGGGGTAAAGTCATGATATCAACCCAATTGGTGTGGCTCCAGTGTTTCTGCTCTCGACTACCACGCAATACTATTAACACAGAATCTGAATAAAAAGTTGAAATTCACAAGAACAAAGGTATTAATGTCTAGAGTCAGCATTCACCAAGGGGACAGGGTAGAAGGGAGGAGAAAAAAACTAAAGGAAAATGGAAGAGAATTATGAAATGTTTGTCATCTTGAAAGAAAAGGAAAAACAAAAATGAGAGCACGAGTGGTATGTCACTGCTGCGTGCCCAAATCTGTCATGTAAGGGCTGACTTGTGCTGGCTCCGCTGCCTTGGCTTTAGGGGCTTACCTGTCAGAGGGAGCTTGATGCTGCTGCCAACCTCCTAAACTGTGTGGTGTTTTCTCCCCTCATGCCTATGCTAAATTATTCTCCTGTCAATAATCTTTCATCTGTGTCTCTTTCAGAGGCATCTACTGCAAGTGCAAAAGAATTGTGGTGAAAGCTGCCTGATCAACAGCTCTAACCTGGCACAGTTTCTCCTTCCAGCCTTACCTGAAAATTGCTTATTACGAAATACTATACCACAACGCTTCATGCTTATTCCAATCTCAGATTAAAGGCAACCTCTTTGTCCCAAACAGTACACACCCAGGGGTGGGGGTGTATATGAGCAGTTTTGACAAAGAACAACAAAAGTTGGACCTAAATTTTTCACTTAGCACAAGCCTAGTAATTTTATTGTTGTTATTATTGGATGAAGTTGCGTTGAGGATTCTCTTATTAGAGACATATCTTGGTTCAAGTAATCAATGGAATGTGTGGGGAAAACAGGTTTAAAAATGAATTCGGAAATTTTTCCAGGAGTGGTGGTTTTACAAGAGGACTCATCACAGGATTTTTTTTCACAGAATCTTTCCTAATGTTTATGAAGGTTTGAGGCTCTAACTCAGTTCTCGTAATGGACTCTCTCTAGGTTGGAAAGAAGACAACCCACAATTCCAACATTTGGTGAGTAGATAAAAGTGACATGTGGTGTCTCTTTCATTCTGTAGCAGCTGTCCCACATGAAACGCAGTGAATCAGAGTTCTCCGTGAGGACAGCAGGAGCTGGCACCCCTGCCTTTAAGGTGACTCCCAGAGTCTTCCCCTACAAGTTGGCCTTAGCATCTGCAAGAGCAGCAAAAACAGAACAGACAGGGGCTCTCACACCACAAACTAGATAGTCTAAAAGTTATAAGCCAAGCTAATAAACCATTAAATAAAATTGTTACCTTCCCATCTTGACAAATATACCTCTGTGACAACAAAATTGAAAAAAGGAGTGCAGCTATGGGATTTTTTAATGATTGCTAGTCAGCAAGACATCAAAGACGACTGATATTCATTATTACTGTGTATATCAGGGATTCTTTTGATAGGCCAGTAATGTATAGATGAGTCATAAACACATACAGAACTCATAAATATGTTTACCTCATAAAATACGATTTTCCTTGCCTTCATTTTTATGAAATAATTATGTTATTAAAGGTTTTCCCATAAATTTCCTTATATTGACAATAATGCTAAATTAGATAATCTTCTTTAAATCATCATAGTTCTTAGATGGTTTTCATTATTTTCAATTTTGATAAACTTCTTTATGTTGAGGCAGTAACTACTGGAACTGTCAAAATTCTTATAGGAAAACAAATTCAGAGATGACCATTTTATATATTATTTTATGTTCAAATATAACCATAAACGATAAATTATAATTGTTATAAAAAGTAACAATATTTTAATTTCACTATTCAAATTGCCATCTCATTCAACTTCTGCCCCCTTTCAAAGTAATATCTAGATCCATAAAGAATTTAGTTGTTGTTTTTTCAATTTTTTCAATGCTGAGTTAAAAGAAAACCAAACACAGCAGGATGTGTTGCTCAATTTGTTAAAATCTTCTTTCAGTGACGACTACTGCCTGATCTATGGTGGGCAGAAGAAAATGTCTATTGAAAGACATTTATATGGGTTACACACATATAAATCTTTCCCATTATAGAGTTCATGACATCTATGATTGTGTGGCTTTTATTGTGTGGCTTCCTAGGTTTTTCTAGGTAGTAAAACTATTTTCTCTAAAATGTTTTGAAATATTTTAAAATCACTTATCAAATAAAGTAACCATACTTTGATACTTCTGGGTTTTTATGAAATAAAACTTTTGTAAACATGATTAATAGCAAACAACAGTTCACATTAAATGACCATGGATATACAAATTCAAAATTAGCTTCTGCAAAGACTATGATCCATTCTTTTCCTGTGGAACTGTTGTTATATCACATAATTATAGTATATCTTTTCTAAATTTAATCCAAATATTTTAGTAACATTTAGTTGGCATCGCCACTAGATGTCAAAAAGTAGCTCTAAGGTCAATTCCAATGTATTTCCTTGGGATGTTCCATATATAGACAGATTCAGAAAACAAAGTACATAATCTCTGAATTGTTCCAAAGAATATCATTGCTCTGGGTGAATTGCAGGCTATGCTTTCTAATAATAAACATACTACATAACTTCAAATTAGCTACTTGAAAATTAACTGTATTTGAATTTCAAATAGATTTTATGATAACATGTACTATAACTATGCTTATCTAATTTAAAAATGTTTAAAATATACTTTCTAGATGTAATTCTGGGTTTATTGATGGAGAGAAGAGAGGAATACTGCTGATAGAAAGAGAAGAAAATACAGGTGATAACCTGACCATGAAAAATTAGCCTACAGATCACTAAGAGTTGACTTTGTTCTTACAACCAAAATACACTAAATACGTAAAATTTTTAAATTACCATTAAATTTCTTCAGGCCAGGGGTGGTGGCTCATGCCTGTAATCCCAGCACTTTGGGAGGCCAAGGTGGGTGGATTGCCTGAGGTCAGGAGTTTCAGACCATTCTGGTTAACATGGTGAAAAACCATCTCTACATACATACATACATACATACATACATACATACATAAGCCAGGCATGGTAGTGTGTGCCTGTAATCCCAGCTACTTGGGAGGCTGAGGCAGGGGAGTTCCTTGAACCAGGGAGGTGGAGGCTGCAGTGAGCCGAGATCACACTACTGCACTCCAGCCTGGGTGACACAGCTCTCGCTCTGTCTTTTCCTGTGGAACTGTTTCTGTGTCAAGAAAAGAAAAAAATTCTCTGGACTCAGATTCTGTCTTTTAGGCCTCTCAGGTACAACTTCCTCTATTTCTGATGTTTCCATATGTGCTATCTTGAAAACCGTCAACTCCCTATAGAGACATACCAAATAAATAGATCTCTGAAACAACAGACACAGAATGTCCTCATTTTCTAGTTATAGTTATGAAGTAACAGAAAAAAAAAGACACCTTTATGCTTTAGTGTCAACTCACTAATACCGAGTCCCAGGCTCAATCACCTTTTCAGCATCATCTCAAAGGCAGAAGTTTTGCTTCTCATTGAGTTCTAAGGGAAAACAACACTAGAGGGCGCTGGAAGTTTGCAACTTACTCTCTTCTCAGCCAGGAACACAAAGTGTTTTATTCTCTGAAGGATACCAACACCAATTCAATCCCTGAAAATGTCCGTTATCATCACAGTTCCAACGAATCAAGAGCGTGATCCTACAAATATGTTTTCCCTGAATACAAAACGGGAGAGAACAAGAATCTTACTGGCTCTAGCAGTTTAATAGTCTACCATCCAATCAGGTGAAAAAGATATTAAATAAATTCCAAGGAGGGGAAAGAGGGAAGAGCAGAGCTTGTAGCTTACAGTTTCTTTCTTTCAAGTTACATGGTAAGTGAATTTTTGGTGTGAGCACTCATGAGAATTTCTGCCAAAAAACAGAATGGTCAAGTCTTGCATTAAGTCAGGCTGAATTGATGTTCAATACACTAACAGATAAAGACAGAAGCTCCCATTATAAATCACATCTCAAAATGCTAGTAATTTGCATTTAGGACCATGAACTGCAAATTCTATTCAAAAGGTAAAATTAAAATAGGACTTTCAGGTGTTGTTCTCTCCCAAATCTTTACAACGTTATGACCAATGTGGGAAAAAAAAAATTTGCAGGGAATGTTGAAGCACATCTTACCTGGTCTCAGTATGACCTAAGGGTTATCATCCACACCAAAAAGGCAAAGGGCACCCTAGAGCTAGAAGTTGTCTTGCCTTTGAATGGAAGACAACTCAAACTCTAACTACACATTGTGGGAAAGGTATGATTTAGCAGTCTCTCATAATTTTGAAATGTATACATTTTTACAAAGGCCCAACATCAATTTGCATATGGATTTACAATTGCACGTGCAACTGCAAAGATAAGATTTTATTGGTGATTACAACAACTTTTAAAACTACACTTCAGCCTGGCCAATCCAGTCTTCTCCAAGAGCAGCATGATGAATCTGGCTGTTTGACATAGTGACAGGTAAAATACTGCTTTTTTCTATGAAGTTGTTTTTTGTTTGTTTGCTTGCTTGGTTAAATCAAACTAGTCATAAGTACATTTGCTGAACATGATCTACCCTAAGCCTTTTCAGTGTTTAAAATTATGGACACACTTGGAATTTTGTCATATCACACAAGAAACATTGGCCCAGGAAGTCAAACATGGTCATAAAGTTCATAAACACATCAATCTTCCTCCTACCACAGAGACTTTGAGTTTGCTATTCAATCAACCCAAAGCAATCAATCTCCCAAGGGGATCAGAAGTATGTCTTCCTTCTCTTCAGGAACTGGCAGATTAAACGAGGGCCCAAGACTCAAATACATACATGTTAATACACACACCTTGTCCAGATTTGGTTCCAGAATTTTCTCTGGTGCCTAAATCTGGTCACAGTGGACTTGTTTCTTCTCTTAACTGCTTTTCATACAACCCCAGGAGAGTCCCAGGTTCTGTCCTTGAATGGGACTTTCATTCCTGGCATACTAAGTCAAAATCAAAATGCGCTTCCTGCAGAAACACTGTCATGAAAACAGGTGCACTTGAAGTCCCACGGTTTGTGGCTTAACTGGGTTGTTGAGGGCTGGCCTAAGAATGTAAAAAACACTTCCAATATTTTTGCTTTGGGAATGTGTAAGTTTCACTATCTGATTTTCAATGGAACATTCGAAGCAATACTTGTAAAGTACAAAGTTTTGTAAAGGAAACAGATAAATGTAAAATTACATGGAAGGTATTTTTAGCTTCAGATGCTGAAGGGATGGTGAAATCCTTCTCTAAAATAAAAGAAGGATTTTTAAGGGATTGCTACATTTTTTTGCAACTGAAGGCACATTGGATATTTATTTAGGTACTTCCCCACAGATGTCAATTTGGCTGAGTGGGGACATGTGGTCTGTCAGCAGAAGATTTTCAGTCCCTGAAGTAGAGGACAGAACTCAGAAGAGAATCCCAGAGAAGTTTTTTGTTTTGTTTGCTGTTTTTAAACAAGACATCCTATAACAGAGATACAAAGCTAAATAGATAAAACTTTTGTCTTAGAACAATGGTTTTCAAATTGTAGGTAGCTGTTCATCTGGTTTATGAAATTAAATGGGTCTTGAGACTCACATCTTTAGAATGAAATGGAACAGGGAAAACATGGAGGGGGGCCATTGTATTTCTTACTGTTTGGGTGGTCACAATCACAAAGTTTTTGAAAGAACACTGACCTAGGAGTTAACAAAAAGAGCCATGGAGTTAAAAAGTTAAAGACATTCTTAAAGTGGAATTGGCAAGTGTGAAAACTGGCGACTGTGTATTGCTTTGGGGAAAAGGAGATAGAAAATAAATTGGGAGTGTTTACAGATTGGGGACCATTCAATAGTGCTGCAGGGTTAGAGAGGCAGTCCAGGGACTCTGTTCGTCCAGCCAGCTGTGGCTCACCCTAAATATGGCTTAAATATCACTTCCTCAGACCTACCTTGTCACTTGTCTCCTCTTTCACCTTTTTAAATAGAAGTTATCACAGTGTGTAACTACAGATTTGTTTGTGTGTTTCTTTAATGTCTCTCTGTCTCCAAACAGCCTTTAAACTCTATGGTGACAAGTTTTAGTTCTGTGGTTGATTACTGCATAATAGCTGGCCAGGCACTCAATTACTATTTAAAGAAAAGAGCATCAGGAGATATTGTGAAAGATTTTAAGATAGGCAAAAAAACAAAAAAATTACTCGGTATCCTGTTTAGTATGCCCTTCTAACCTGCCTGAGCTGTTTATTGCCTTTGAGCTGTTTTACCACCGTGTAAGTTATAGAAAACTGACCGTAATGCCAATGATTCTTATCCACAGAAATGCAAATGAATCTTGGTGACTATGCAATTGATTATTGTCAGAGGAATATTAATAAGTTTTTTCATTTACTAACATCCATCTTAGCATTCCTGGTAATATTAATATATATATTTACCAATATATTATATAATTAATACATAATATATAATATTAATATATGTGTTATATTTGACTTCTATTTAAAACTAGTTGTAACATATTAAAAGTTGTTCTTATTAATTAATGAATTAATTAAAAATTAACAAAATAATTAAAATTTTAATTATTGTATTAATTAAAAACTCTAACATATGTTTTATATTTTGTATTTATATTTTATATTTGGAGGGAAAGAGAAAGGAAAGAAAGAAAATGGAATATCAGCTGGAAAGTCTATGTGCTCACTCTCGTGGGGACTGGCTTGACCTGGTTGTGATTATGTTAAGAGAAAGAAACTGGTGAAGGAAAGAAAAGGAAGGCATCAGAAAGAAAGGCCATTTTATAAGGTAAACATGAGACAGCAATGTAGCCCTCTTATAAAGCAGACTTTGTTTTACACAGAGACATAAACATACATATAACATGTGGGAAACAATGTGCTCATCCATGCATTCTGTACTGGAAAGGCACATCTATTGTTGAGATCCTCAGCCTAGATAATTTGACACAGGTAGATCCAGAGAACAGTTATGATTTTTCCACTGTCTACAGGCAAGCTGGCATAGGTACTACTCAATTCCCATCAAAGTCACCAATTAACAAAATGAATTATCCACTATGATGTCACTCAAACAGAACAAAGAGGAAATAATCTCCAGCAAAAATTAGTTAGAGGTGTGTTTACATGAATAAAGGTATCTTTCAATAAGAAAAAGTAAATCAGCAAAGCTAAAACTGACATTTCTTAAAGATCATCAACCTGTTAATTAGAATAGCTATAATTAAATTGAATTCAGGTGGTTTACTTAGAGTCAAGAATTAAGTTTATCAGGACCTCCCTTTAGCTTTATAAAATTAAGTTCCATTTACTAATTCTAGACACAGAGTTTAAGCAGGATTTTCTGTTTTGGTTCCATGGTCTAAATATTTATAATAGGTCTCCAATGAGTGTTCACATAACTCTGGGTAATAGGTACTGATTCAATAACAAAAGGCATTATACTACACATCTCAGAGTTAAATAAAATGCAACATGTGCCATATTCACCAGAACAATAGTGAAGGTTCTAATAATGACATTCACACACACACACACACACACACACACACACACACACACACGTATCTTGGCATACTCTAAATCTAAATTATAAATAGTAACTAATATTTTCCTTTATATAGCATGTCACAATTCACAAGCATCTTTGAGCATATTCATAAAACCCTTGTGAAATCATTCATTGTTTTCCCCATTTTATAGATGAGGAAATCAAGGTTCAGTGATCTCTATTTCGTAGATAAGATAATCAAGTTTAAAAATCTGGTTTGTGGCCGCAGAACCAGAAAGAGGTATAAGTAAAGTTAAACATTAAGCAAGGTATTTCCTTTTCAGTTTCCCTTTTTCTCCTCTAACATAACTCATTCAAGTCAAACAAATATTATTATGATATTTTCTTCATTATTGCAATAAAAAAGTCGGCACTGCCTGGGATAGAGTCCAACTCCGCACTTGCTGGCTATGTGATCTCAGTCAGATCACTTATCCCTTCTATGCCTGGCTCACTATCTATAAATTGGGGATAATAATACCCCCTAACTCATAGCATTGTCATAAGGAGTAAAATATTTATGAAGTACTTAAAATGTGCCTGGCATCTACCAAGTAAAACTAATTTCTTCTAATCTCAGCTTAGCAAAGTAAGACATTTGCCCTGAGGACCCAGCTGACTGCTTGGACACTCACTGGTTGCCATGTATCTGATGATCCATGGCTGCAGGTGCAACTCACAGACTTCAGTAAGAATTTCCCAGCCTCGATACCCAGATTCACCTCAGGAATCCTGCCACCAGGGGTCAGAGAGTTCCCTTGTGTATATTTTGTTGAGCAATTTCACAGCTTCCTATCCAAAGACACAGAGAAACTGCCACTTGGGACTCAGCCTCTTTCTAACCTGAGATAATAAACACATTTTATATTTCAAGGAGTTACATTCCTTTCTATTTTTATTTATTGTAAATAATAGCAGCTGCCACTTAGTGAGCACCTAGATGTAAGATACTGGACTAAGTGTTTTCAACAATTTTTGTACCCCTAAAAAAATGCACATCATTATCTCCATTTCATAGGCAAGAAAACCCGAGACTCTGAGTGATTCATCAGTTTTTCCAAAGACACACAGCAAGTGGTAAAACTGACATTCACCTGGTTCCCAGGTGCTGTCTGTGAACCTCCAAAATCTATGCTCCTGACATACAAGACAGTGCTTCTCTCTACAGCCAAGTCATGCAATATTTACTTATTCTATCTTTTTTTAAATTACTCTATATTTATATTCTCCTAGGACTAAATTGTGCAATAATTATTTATGCTATTTTGCTTTTTTTTTTTTAACACTCTACATTGTTTCAAAAGGACCTGAGACCCACTTATACAAATACATAAACCAAATAAAAATTTTCTAAGAGGTTGAAAAACAGAAAATAGAAAGTAGAGATGTGCCAGATCGAAAGTTAACATAGGAACCATATGCCACGAGGGCATGTAAAATGACTAGCATCGGACCACGGATTCTCCTTTTCATCTGCGTTAAAGAGTTTAACTTCTTATCTTCTATCGTAGGAGAATCATGCAATGTTAAATTTATGCACGACTTCAGTCTGATGCATATTTAAACATATTTGTTACTGTTAAAATGAGTTGTACCTAAGTATTCGACCAACCACCATTAATTAGTCAAGTAGACTTGAGTTATAATCCCAGTTTGCTCACTAACTGGATGGGTGATTTTAGGCAAGTTACTGAACCTAAGGTTTAGGGTTTCTTGAGAGCATGAAATGAGATACCATATTATAAGGTGTACTGGCTGACAAATCACACAGGTGCCCAATAATTGTTAGCTACTGCCATTATAATATTCTTGTAATCTTTTATTCTTTTTCTTTTCTCCTCTCCTCCTTTTTCCTCTCTCTCATTCCTACCTTCTTCCTTTCCCTTCAATTTACTCCATTTTCTTTTTTCTTCTTTTTTTTTTTTTTTTTTTTTTTTTTCTTGGAGATGGAGTTTCACTCTTGTCACCCAGGCTGGAGTGCAATGGCGGGATCTCAGCTCACTGCAACCTCTGCCTCCCGGGTTCCAGCGATTCTGCTACCTGAGCCTCCTGAGTAGCTGGGATTATAGGCGTGCACCACCACGCCTAACTAATTTTTGTATTTTTAGCAGAGACGGGGTTTCACCATTTTGGCCAGGCTGATCTCGAACTCCTGACCTCAGGTGATTCACCCACCTCGGCCTCCCAAAGTGCTGGGATTAACAGATGTGAGCCACCGTGCCCAGCCTACTCCACTTTCTTTCCTTGTGTGCTGGTCACCTAGGGGATAGATTTCAATTCTGTCCAGGTCAATAGATTTCTAGATTCTTTAGGGATCAACTCTACTGCCAAGTACTAGGTAAGAAAAAGTCAGGGATGCAAAATAAGTAATTATGGCTTCTATTTATAAGGAATTCATATTCTCAAAGAAGCATCAACAAATATATTTTTTAAGTCCTAGAAGATAGAGAAAGGATGAAGCAGCTTACAGAGAGCTTAAAATTGATTTGGTAACATAATTTCGACATGATCTGGTTAATGTAGGGCTAGAAGTCTGCGCAGAGTGTTTCAGGAGTATGAAGATGAGAGGGACAGCATAAAATAATTAGAAACTATAATATAAACACAGTAGGGGTCATGAGAACTCAATGAAGTCAATAGAGAACAAAAAAGAAGGTTTTTGCTGATAGCTTCATTAAAGAGAAAGGAGTGAAGGAAATTTGAGATAGGGAGAGGGCAACGCAGGACCTGGGACCAGCAGACATGCTGCTGTAGTACACCCAGTTCCCTGGGCTCCATGTGAGTCACATGTGCTGCTCTAAGACTATAAATCAAATAGTGTACCTGGCAAATTCCTCAAATCAAAGAAGGCAAGGAACAAGGACACACACACACACAAAATGTATCAACTTCTAAGGAACACCTTCCTAGCTGGAAGTTCCAACCTTGGGCTTCTGCAATGAAAAGATGATCCATATTGAACAATAAGATAACATACAACTCATGCTGGGAAATTTCCAAGTCAAAATTTAGGTTCTTGGCTGCTTTTGTTTTTTTTTTTTTTTGAGATGGAGTCTCACTTTGTTGCCCAGGGTGAAGTACAATGGCATGATCTCAGCTCACTGCAAACTCTGCCTCCTAGTTTCAAGCAATTCCCCTGCCTCAGCCTCCCAAGTAGCTGGGATAACAGGTGCATACCACCACAACCAGCTAATTTTTGTACTTTTAGTAGAGACGGGGTTTCACCATGTTGCCCAGACTGGTCTCAAACTCCTGACCTCAGGTAATCCACCCACATCAGACTCACAAAGTGCTGGGATTACAGGCATGAGCCACTGCGCCTGGCCATACATGGCCTTTATGAAGAAGCCTCTTGAACCTAAATCTCATGAGACTATGAGTTTGGGAGAGAATGCTAGTATCTTCTTGCTCCAGAAAATATGAATGAATTCACAGGAGAGAATATTGTGAAGTACAGGAAGAGCATAGGTTTTTGGAACCAGAGAGACCTAGCTTGCTTTTCCCCTATGGAACCTCAATCATGTTCCCTGACCCTCTGTTTGTCAGTTTTCTCAAGGTTAACATTAGAATTAAGCTCAGTAGAGATAATTAGTAAGAAACATGAAAACTTCTCTTTTATTTTCTCAGATTTACTCAAAACACAAAGGGAGAACATAAATTCATTATTGTATTTAAAGTAATGATACCCATAAAAGATAAGTTTGTTTTGGAAATACAAATTCTGAGAATTATAAAAGCACATCCTAAGATGTTATTGTGTATTTTCATTTTCACCTCTCTTAGATCTTCTCTTCTCTTAGAGTTCAATTAAATTGGTAAACTGTATTTCTAAGAGCATTATAGTGTATATAATTATAAGTCATGCTAAAAGTCTTTTGATGGCTTTTTAATTGTTTTAACATAGTAAAATCAATGTGTATATGCCACCTTGGGCAATAATTCTGTGAGATCTCATTAATAAATCAGGGTTGAGCTTGATTTCTGCTTGGAAGAGAGCCTTGATAGGAGACACAAGGCATGTTTAGAACTTATGCTGGTGACTCCACCACTGTGGATTTGGTTCTACTCTTCCTCAGATTGTGAGAACCTTGAGAAAGGTGATTTTGGTATGACAGTGCTGGTGGCATTTTGTCTGTTGTAATGCCCAACTCTAAAATAAACTCAATCAAATGTATTACTTCCTATGAATGCCATAATACAGTGAATATAAATGAACAAAGATGTTCTCAAAAGCTTATTCTAGAACAAACAAACAGGTCTGAGTAGATGCAGCTTCTAAAGTCTTACATTACAGTCATTGTCCAGGGCAACCAGATTGCTGACTTTGGATAGCCTCTAATTCACTATAGCCAGTAGATTCTCCTCCCTTGTAAATTTCTGGTTAAACTCACAAACATCATTCTGAACACTATAAGGCTGCTGGCAACCAGTCTTTAGATGATCGAAGGAACTTTTTTGTTTGGTATTATAGTGAGCAGGGTCGTTTAGGGGTCTTACCAACCTATGCAAATAAACCTGCTGGGTATGAAAGTCACTGGACTTCTCAATTTTCTCAAGTATATCTATCACTGTATTAGTTCGTTTTCATACTAGTATAAAGAACTGCCCAAGACTGGGTAATTTATAAGGCAAAGAGCTTTAAAAGACTTACAGTTCAGCATGGATGGAGAGGCCTCAAGAAACTTACAATCATGGCAGAAGGCAAAGTAGAAGTAAGGCACCTTCTTCACAAGGCAGCAGGAAGGAGAAGTGCCAAGTGAAGGGGAAAGAGTCCCCTATATAACCATCAGATTTCATGAGAAATTCACTCACTATTAGGAGAACAGCATGAGGGAAACTACCCCCAAGATCCAATTACCTTTACCTGGTCTCTCCCTTGACACGTGGGGATTATGGGGATTAAAAATCAGGATGAGATTTGGGTGGGGACACAAAGCCTAACCATATCAATCACATAGGGTTCAATAATAAATGAAAAATGTCCAAAGAGCAGCCAGCCCACAGTAGATACTAAATAGTATCATTAGTTTTGTGATACTTTCTTAATAAGAGAATCGGAGATGATACTTAGTGCCCTGCTCAGGATGACAGGACTTCTGACTCAGTAAGTTTCACTTCTTCTTTCTTCTCCCCTCTCCCCAATTACCTGTGTTTCTTTTGCTAATGTGATAATCATGGAGAACACAGAGGTCCTCTTTCCTTCTCAACTCCATTTCAACACAGAAATGTAGGGCAAAATCTCCTTTTTGGCCAGATTCTTCCACTAATGGTGTTTATGTGTGAAGTTTAGGTCAAATCTGAGCCATACTTGCACTAACCACAGCTGATCCTGTGGCTTAACGTACCTCCAGTTTTCACTCCCTCCAGTCTTACCTTTCCAGATAGTCTGTATTTTCCCTGTCCTTGACTTTCTATTATTCCACATTTTCTATTTTATTATATATGTGAGGTGCCTCAAATCCTTTGTGAATACATATGTATGTACATAAACTATATAATCAACTATGTTTTATTATCTTGACAACTTAACTCTAGGACCTTGTGTTTCAGGACACACAGTGCTCAACTTTCTGTTCTGTTCTAGTATCTATCCTGAGCCTAGGCGTTTTGGTACAGTTATCTGCCTGCCTTTCTATATTAGTCAATCTCCTCTATTACATAGACCCTATATTCTTTAATTACCACTTAAGAGATTTAATATGGACTTAATATGACTTTGTCAAATCAACTTGTCCATTTTTAGTTAAAGGGACTTGGAGGCAGCACCAACACTATCACGTGGTGCAGCCTGGAACTCATGTCTGGGCAGAAGCGTCAGCAGGTGAATATAGTCCCTGGTTCTCTCAGCATCCTATCAGAGGCATCCTAGGGTTAGAGTGCAGCTGGATGCAATATGGTGCTAGACTTCAGCAGAGGGCCTCCAGCAGAGCCTACTGTCCTGTTTGTAAAAACAGAGCATGAGCATGGACTTTGTGCAATTCATGGACAGCTTTGGGATCAAAGTCTGAGCTTGGGTATAACCTGGGCAGGAAAGAGCTGGGAAAGCTGGCTACCTGACACCCGGGGGCCTCGGGAGTTCCAGAGCTTTGTGCCCCACGAGAATTGAGTTTGTGGCTAACCTCTCCCGTTAAGAGGCAGCATCCCTAGTTACAGCTAACTACTTTCTAGGCACTCTGGAAAGAGCTCTTGAGGTCAACTGACAATCTGTTTATTTCTCTTATCCATCTCTCCATCCACTCAACCCACTCAACCAAAGGTTGTGTCTATTCGGAAGACAGAAACTAGAGATGAAAAAAACAAAGAAGACACTATCCTGGCCTCCAAGGAGTGCATTTAAAAGCCTTGAAGAGAGAAGCATATATGCGGATAAATAAGGGGACAGAAGTGCTGCAGGTGCTAGGATAGAGGTGTGGTCAGGGTGCAATGGATGCATAGAAGAAGAGTGACTCATTTTGCTGGGAGTCAGAAAAGCCTTCACGTGGCTCTTGAAAGATGAGGGAGTAACTACAGGTTGGGATGGAAGAGAGGTGTGGGAGACAGAATAACATGCTGGTGGGCGGAGAGTCTTTAAGTAATAAAGTCCAAGAATGTGACCAACTTGAAAGAGAATTAAAATGTTTCTGGAATCATCATTTGTAGGACTATGTACCAGCTCCACTGAAGATGGAGCAGATGTATTGAAAGAACATTAACTAGTGTCCGAATGAAGTCCCAAATAATACTTTTGGTTTTTATCATAAATTATCTTTGAAACAATTCTTTGAATTTTATGTAGCTTGTTTTGTTGTTGCCCTTTCAAATTGAAGAAACCAAGAAATCTGTTGAAATTTCTCTATGTCACACAGCTTTAATATGTTAGAAGCAAAATTTTACTCCAGTTCTGACTTTACACTAACGTTTTTCTCCCATGACTTTGTGTTTGTCTGAGAAATGCACTGATTTTTAACACTTGCTTACAACCCACTTTATTTCAGTTATCATAATAAGTACATTATCACTGCACATTACCCAATAATCACAATCTGTGTATCTTGAATAATACAGTAACAGCAAATCATATTGAATTATTTTCTTATAAAATGGTCTATTTAAAAGGTATGTCAATTTAATGCATGAGATTTGAAAAGAAGGCCAAATTCAGTGGTGATAAATTAATACACAAGTATTTCTAAGTGCCTTATACATGTAGTCCACAATGAACAATAAAAGCAAAACAATGGTATAGGCATTATCATTCCTATGTTGCAGATGGAGAAACTAAGGGTTAATAGGTTTGATAACATATTCAAAGACATACAAACAATAAGTTGCAGAGGCAGGATTCAAATTGAGTTTCTTTTAAATCCTAAACCCCACGTTCTTACATATTACACTGTAAGAATAAGAGAGCAGAGTAAAATGGTTTTATTCCTATTCTTTTATTAGTTTTATGTATACAAAGCCCTGAGGTATTCTCCCAAATTCCTGCTCTTATTGCAATAAAACAAGATGAAAAGTTTTTTAGTCCATTGCTCCTTCTAAGGCCATAATATTGTATAGTGGGGAAGGTGGGGCACAGAAAAAGTAAAATAAAAAAATGTTCTTAGAAACTTTCCAAGAATATTTGGCAAAATCCAAGTTAACTCTTATTATTAGTGAGAAAATATCAGAAAAACTATATGAAAGTAACTAAATAAATGAATAATGATAGAGAAATTTAGTATAACAAAGCATGCTCTTCTTAATCAGAAATAACTTGACATCATCCAATACAGTAGACAGACTGGAAGGTACATGGCTAGAATCATCAGATTTATTGCTCCAAGAGATTCCCGAATGGATACAGGCAAGCATTTCCTTAACAAAGTCGATGTGCTGTATTCATTTCTGGACCAAATTTCACTCTCGGTGGGAAATCAATTTCTTTCCTCAAACTCCAGAACACTGTTTGATAAACTGTCTATGCCTTCAGTAAAAAACCGACATCTTAAATTTTAATACACTAAGCAAAATAGATGAATTTTCAAAGGGACCCAATCAGGAATTTTCCCAGATTGAATATTTCATAACTTGATACCATTCCTTATTGTTGGGAAAGATTAGCAGAGGTGAAGACTAGAATCCAAGCATTAAATATATTATTTTGTCTTGAATCCATGCAAACTACATGAGTCTGAGGGCCACTACATTTATCTCTGCAGAGAAGTATACTAAAAGAGGTCATCGTGACTTTTTCTTTGTAATTAGTTATCCTATTTTATCTTTTTATTCTGTTGCTTGGATCACATGAAGAAGAAAAAGAGGTATGTTTTTCATTTTTGCCTGTATTTTATTTTATATACATTAAACTTTTAATTTTCAGCTTAAACATAACTCATTTGGAAAGTGCTCTGAATCAGTACTCTATTAATTTCGATTAATGTATACGTCACAAGGTTTCCCTAAAGAGAAAAGCATGAGAGGTAAGTTATATTACCTCAGTAAACAATTACGGCAGCCATTCCAAGTCAAAGGATGTACATAAAAAACCATGTTTGCAACTTTAAATTAAATGGCAGTATAGACTAAGAAAGATGTAAGAGTTTATTTTCTGTGTATAGCTGTGTTTGGGTATATAATGATGCTTGAAGTTTTTAAACATCATGTGTAATCATCTCTTCAAAATCAAGCATAATAATCCCTCTGGTATTTCAAATGGAAAAAAATTTATACAGTTCCAAAAGAGAATCAAATGAGTACAGAAGAAGAGTATAATAATCAAAGCAAAACATTTTAAAAAACAAAATTGTTATCTGACTTGTGTACAAATTTCTTTTTTTTTTTTAAAACAGAGACAGTGTCTCGCTATTTTGCCTAGGCTGATCTCAAACTCTTAGTCTCAAGTGATCTTCCTGCTTCGGCCTCCCAAAGTGCTGGGATTACAGGTCTGAACCACTGTGCCTGACCAAATTCATTTCTTACAGTATTCACTTGGTATATCACATGGTCCTGAAGTTTACTTGGGTTGTTTTTAGTTTGGGTTCCTCTTCTCTCTCAACAGGAGTAATAATGTCTTTATTACTAGAGCCTTACTAAGAGCCATCATTATTATGAGCCATCAGATCATTTCATTATAATCAGACAAGCTATAATCAGCTTGGAGACAATATTCATATATTCATGTAAAACTAAGGACCACACTGCAGATAACAAATCTAACAGGAAAAATATTTAGCAAGTTTATGAACCACTTGTATTGTGAAATTTATTTTCAAAGAACTTATAACTATAGTTTGATCCTTACTTAGCACATCTATTTTACCAATAATGAAGAATTTTATAAATCTTGCATCCTGTACCAAACTACCTTGGAGGGTCAGCATATATCTCTATGTGCTAAAACTCAATTAAATAAAAAACTCAAATATATCCACCAACATCAGCTTATTTAATGCTACATTGGCTCCAGAAAAAAGACATAACCCTGCTTTGGACTTTTAGCCACAGGATGTATAATTTTTACATATTTAGAGCTATTGAAAGCTTCATTTAAGTTGAAAATGATAAAACTGTCAAAATACAAATAACTTTATAATCTTAGGTCACTTACAAAAGATTGGTTTTTCTTTCATTGCCCTGTATTACTTGTGAAAATGCTAACACTTCTGAATAAATACGGAAGGAAAATGCATTGCTCCATCTAGTGATCAATGGTCTTACATTTGATGGGTTCATCATTTCAATAATATATTCATTTTTTATTTTTATTTTAAAAAGACACACTGACCTGCATATTTCAATTCCTAGGGAAAGTGAGACTATCCTAACAGAGAAGCCATACTTTTAAGTGCATTTTCTTCCTTCACTCTTTCATTTGCTTACTCAGTCATTACTCTGAATAAGACAGTCACAATCTCTACATTCCTAGCTTTCACTGGTAGAAGAAAAAGAGGAAAACAAAAGTATACAATCAGATAAATGCAGTTGCCAGATGTGTTAAAAGCACTTTAAGGAAACAAACAAGAGACAAAGATAGAGAATTAGCATATGTGTGAGGGAGTGAAGGTATAGGGGCCTACTCTAGGTAGCACAGTTCTAGAAGGCTTCTTTGAGGGGGGGATACTTGTGCTGAAGCCTGAGGGCATGAAGAAGCTGGTCGGGTTGAGGGCAGGAATAGAGAGCATTTGAGGCAGAGGGAACAGCTTGGGCAAAGCCCCTAAAGTGAAAAGGAGCTTGGTGTGAGGAACTAAAGGACTAGGGTTAGGAAGTGAGGAGGGAGAGGTGTGAGATGAGAATGGAGAGATGCACGGAATCAGATTCATGGGGACTGGAGACTGTGATCAGGATTTGGAAGAAAAGAAGAACTTGAAAAGTTGAGTAGAGATTATCAGGTTTGAAGAGCTCCCCCAAGTAAAGCCATCCTCACCTACTGGGACTATCAAAAGCTGAAAAGGCCAGCAGGGATTAGGCCAAGCTCAGGCTCTCTGCATCCCTGCCGTACCACGAAGTTTTTCCCAAAATTATCAAGGAATCCCGGAGGAGGCCCATCTACTACTCCCTTTGGTTGGCTGCAACAGCCACATTTTTACAATTAAGCCTGAATATATTTATTCCATTAAGATCTCTGAGCTGAGTTTTCCAGAACTACAACTTTCATGGACTCCTCTTTTATGATGAGGTAAGGAATAAACACACACACACACACACACACACACACACACACACACGTATGTCTTAGAATGCAAATAAACTCATGTTATTTTATAAATTATTCATGTCAGTAGCTCATCTAATTCCCAGCCAAATGGATTTATCTTAGCAGTTTGTTTAGGAGTGGGTAGGAAGAAAGGGGAATGCATATCTGGAGACCTCTCTAACTTCATATAAGGTATCACAAACTGAAGCTCTATGTAGTAGACGAATGGCAAAGTCCCTGGGATGAAACTGTGTTACAAAACATCCACCCATGGAATGGCACAATGTTCTAAAATATGCAAACTTATTTGACCGGTCGTAACAGAAAATGGGAAGTGATGTATGAATTGTTTTTTATCTCTTTTAAGTTTCAAAAATACGGTTTTTAACTTTTCACAAGACATGAATCAGCTAAAACAGTTTCCAAAAAAAGAGAAAAATGTGTGGACAAAATCACTCTCTATGGACATCTAATTAAAAATCTGCTAAATATCTTACCAAATGAACATATGACTTCAATTTTAGCAAAGAAAATAGAAGTCACTTAAAAGGGCCATGAGATAAACAAGTTTTCAAGTGTGACACTAATGTCTTATGTCCATTACCAATAGGGCTTATGGCTCATGGCATTTGCTTGTACACAAATTGCTTTACAGTGATGGATTTAGCTATCAAACAAAGTTCAAAAAGTATCAGCTCTTTTCAGATTATAAGGCCAAAGAAAACACCACTAAAAGAAATGTCTCCGTGCAAATGTATCATTACTTCTCCGAAGAGAACAATTTTTTTAAAAATGTTTGACTATGTCCCTGGAAACAGCATGAGACTTGGAGTCAGACAACTTATGTTTGTTTCCAGTCCTGCTGCGTACAAGCATGGAACTTAGCCTTGACCCTCGCTCCTCACAGGCAAGATGAGACTACAATAACCTGTCTTTTAGGATGTCAGGAGGATAAAATAAAATCATAAAAGTGCCTAACATGTAGCCTGGCACACAGATGCCCTTTCCGGAGGCAGTTTTGATCCTTGCCACTAAAAGCATTGGAGGATACACCACTAGAGCAGTTGGATGGTCTGTTCCCACAGAAAGGACTACACACAGGCTGCGCAAGGATAGAACCACTTCCATTGGAGAACTAGCGAACTGACTACGAATTTTACTGTTTGGTGGACACTGGTGGCTGTGACCCCTCATTCCTCAAAATAAACAATACAAATAATAACAGCCAACATTTATTGAGTGCTTACTGTATGCCAGGTACCATATTAAGGGTTCCTATGTACCATTTAATTTAACCCTCTCATCTTATAGGAACTATTATGAAACAAGGACTGATTACTAGTCTTTCACGCATTCTTAAACTGGGCATTATGAAGAGGTAGCAATGCCATTTTGTGGAGAAGCTAATAAATTCTGAAAAGATGAAGCTTGTGTGTCATCCACTCCTTGGTGTCAAGTACCTTAATCAAAGGATAGTCACAGCAAATGCAGACTTGGCCAGGAGTAAAGGCGGGACAACTTGGAGAATGTGGGTGTCCAGAAAGTCTAGGCAGGTTTGAGGGTGGAGGAGGAAAAAGAAGAGAAGCAGGACAGGGGAGCACTGCTTCTCCTCTGCCATTTTGGTTCCAGTATTGGGGTTCTACAAATATCAATTTGCACAGTCCTTGACCCTGGGCCACGAGGCATGTACACTGCTGGGGCTGATGAAAAAGCAAGAAGAAAAAGATGGCAGAGGGTGATCTCTGCAGCAAGAAAGCAAGATTCTTGCTCTTAGGAATCTCAACTCATTCTCCCTGAAGAGAATGCTTCCTATGACTTCATCAAGCTGGAATGGGAAAGCGAGACAGGTTAACATTGTTACTGGCACAACTAGGAGGACTAGCACAGGGGACCACGAGATACAGGGGTCAGAGGGAAATAGCACTGCCCTTGGAGGGTGCATGTTGCTTTTGTTACATTTCTGTTCTCTTCATTTTCTGCTATAATAACTATGTGTTCCCGTCAACTTTCTCAATCTCTTTTCTACTAGTGTCTTCCTTTCTGCCTGTAAATATGTTCAAATCTCTTATTTAAAAAATAACTTGACTTAGCCACTGTTTTATTCTCAGGGTTTAATATGCTTTTTTCTCCCCTCACGGTCAAAGGAGTCGTCTAAGGTCATCACTTTAGTACCTGAGTTCAAACAAATGCTCTTCTTTTTTTTCTTGCTACACATCCTACTTCTCAGAACCCTATTTTTTTTCCATTTACAATTTCACTATCGCTCCAACTGTCCTCTTCAGTAGGCTTATCAGTCACATTTCTCCCCACCAAATTCAATAGCTCTTTTCTGCTATCATCATGGTTGGTATTATTACCTACAGGAAAAAGAAGCCACTAAATATCACTAAATATAGTATATACATATAGTGGAGAATTGTAATGCATTTTTCCCATCCTTACAGAAAAATCTGACAAAACATGAGTGTGTGCAAACAATTTTAATATAGGGATTCAAATAATAAGGGACTGGGAGGATAAAGAAAAGGTCAGTCAGTCTTCACCCTAAAAAACCCTAGGTTTACGGCATAGAGAGGTCTGCTTCTCAAAATCCATACAGGGACCCAGTGAAAGGAAAATTATGTGGCTATGGGAATAGGCTGTCCAAAAAGACAGGCCTGTCCTTTCCCATTTGACGAGTGTGACAAATTGTAGTTCTATTTGTCTTTCCATTTCTCCATTATCTCTTTTATTCTATTTGCCTCTCTTCCTTTTATGTCCTCACATCTGGATTCGGACATGAAAGCCATATCTGAAATCTAATAGATAAAGGAAAAAGAGTGGGGTGGGAGAGAACCAGGGGAAGAGAGAGCGAGCCAGAAGACGACACAGAGGCTTCCTCCAAGGCAAAGGAGGTTTTCTGAAGAGCTCCATTGCTAGCAGAGGCACCACGGAACCAACTGTAACTGTTCCCAATTCCTCCTCTTCCTCCTGCATATCCCATGTTATCATCTCCTTCCACTCTGGCTGCCTTAAACATCGTTTCTATAAGATTGTTCCTGATTCCTAGTCAACCTGCAGTCTGCGTTGATCTCACCGCTGCCAGGGTCATCTTTTCAAAACGATTTGAATTTTGTAGTAACTTGACAAACCTGTAGTGATTCTTGAGTTTGAATACAATCTTGAAAGTTATTTGAATCTGCTGGAGTTGAGTTCTGAGAGGAATGGGAAACCCGAACAACAGCAGTTTTATTTATTTATGTAGCCCAACCAAAAAAACCTGGAAAAGGAAATCTAGATCTCGTACGTTGACTCCGTGGTCACTCACCATACTCTCAATGTCTTCAGCACATTTTTTCTAAGTATTCCTTATATCCTTTATTTCTCTGGTTAGATAGTTCCTGTATATATTATATATAAAGTTAAAATAGGAATTGTAGCAAGCGGAAATGATCTACTTTTAAAGTTTATGTTTCATAGAGTGCTTGCAATATAAGCTGCTCAATAAATGCATATTGTGTAAATAAAACCCATTAGGAATAGAGATATGAAAATACTCTAAGTTGGCCAGTCTTTTCTTTCATTCTCTAATACCACACATTGTATATTTTTGATTTTGCACTTTTTTCTATATTAATTCTTCTTATAAACAGTACTGTAAATGTTTTTTTAGTCTAGTAGAAGTGTAGTACTGAATATTTGCTAGGTGATCCAAAAATTATCCAGTAAAAAAAATTTAAAAATGTCTTATCCAAAAGTAATGGTTCACTATCATTTACCATGGAAAGATACTGGAGAATATTGTAGCTTCCAAAATCTTATTCATTTTTTCCAAGACCATTTTGACAATTAAATCACGGAAACGATCAACAAGCTTAATACTCCACTCAACATTAGACACATACAGCAAGATGAATTTCTGAACACCTCCATGGTATGTTCAAGTTGTGTTATATTTGATCTGTTTATAATCATAATCTAGAGAGTCGACTTGATATGACTTCTTTAGGGGATCTGAAGAAACTGAAATATAAAGAGATTTTGCCCAGGACAGAGAACAACTTAATTTAGAATTCAGCCTTCCTGACATGCTCTAAGTGGTGATGTTTTCAATAACAAACAAAGTCTAGGAAAGAAATCTTTCATAGAAACATCATTATTGATTTATTGAAGCGTAGAAGGATGAAACATAATAAGTCGTTGCAAGACTAGAAAGGTCAGCAACAAAGAATTCAAATATTTCTATTAGAAAAGTTAAATGGACTTAAATAATTTTAAGCATGAAGATAGCAACATGAGAAAATGACTGTTAAATGTACCACTTTTAGGAAAGAATACTATCAATGTCAAACACCATAACTATCACACCCAGTTTATTTCATCACAAGATCTTAATTGCACTTATCAGAGGACCAGTTACACAGTTATACTGTAATTAAAATAACAATAAGGTTTTCATTATAAGATTCTAAGAATCCCTGTTATTACTCTCTCTTTCAAAGGCTCCCAAGTGTTGTATTATAACTTCATGAAATGGAGAGAGAATATGAGCATAACAAAGTATTTCGAGAAATAAAGTAAGACAAGTCACTGGAATAAGCTTCACAAAGCCCTCTAAAAATTGATGCCAGTTACAATTATTTGCAGTCTTAAGTGATATACCAATAATCAGGCCTGGAAATTTGTGGAAGCTGGGCATCCATGCTGGCAACTGTGAACTTTAAGCTGGTAATTAGATTCAGGGAAGAAGTCTTCTTGCCAAGACCAGAGCCTTTAAGGAACCTTCTTGGGTTCAGGGACCTGAGGCTCAGCTAAGGGCCCAGGTCCTGTCCAAGGTAATAGGCCACTTTCATTAGGCTGTAGGCTGAACTTGGGAGGTTCCTTCTCTGAAGTTTATGCCTCCAGGGATTGAAGAAGAAAGTGGCTTAGTGTAGTCGGTCTCTGTCGTCTGAGATGCCATCAGTCTCCCAGTTTCCTGTCCGGGCCTCCCAGTCAATGCAGTGCCTGTCCCCCTCAGCCTCAAGAGTTGAGGATGACTGGACAAGACAGGAGCTCTGGAGCGCTGAGGCACATCAACAGAAGCTCCTACTAGCAATTTTTCAGAGGGTGCATAGGAGCAGGGGAGGGACAAGCACACAAGCCAGTTTCTTCTTTCCCTGACCCCCATCCCCAGGACCAGATGACTGCCTGGCAAGCAGCCACCCATGCAAATTATCTAGGCCTGTTCATAAGAATTCCAGTCTGAACCCAGTCCTCAACTGGCACCTGCCAGCAGAAATATATGACCTAAATATTTCTTTTGGAGTCCTCTGCTGCTCCCTTTACCACTGTAAAAACAATTATGAGAGGATAATTTTCATCTGTTTACTTGTAACATCATTCTAGATTTCTTGTGGAAATTTGGATTATTTTGACACCTGTAGGCAGGTTAACAAGAAAACAAGAAGGTTCATGTGCCCTATGGGTACGTTGGAGCAAAACCCACTTCTCTGGAATGGCAAAGACATAGCGCCACTTATTGGTGGCTGGTCAGAACTGGTCTTTCCAATCTTGTCATGGAATTTATGAACACTGAGGGGAAGAACCAGCAGTTTGTTAAGCCAAAGAGAATGGTTATCAAATGGACTGGGGCAATCAATAAGCTTAATACTTAAAAATTAATATGCAATAAAAATTATCTTAGTCAAATTTCAAAAAACAATTATAATTCTTCAGCAGGATTTATTTAATGGGTTCAAATTTGGAGAAAGCTGCTGTTAGACTCAGTGCCAGAAATCAATGCTTATCTTGTAAATAGCTGAATTATCTCCCCGTTTGGGAACAATCAATAAAAGCCTGGCTTGAAATCGGGTTGAAATAGGCACTCTGATTAACAAAATAAAGGACATAATTCAGGCTAGCACAATAAGAGTCCTCTGTTTAAAGTACAAGAGTGTGCTGGTCACAATGACAGTTCCTAATCTCTCCCACTGAAAAGTGACTTCCATGGAATAAAGTCAGCTTAGATGGATTTTCCATTTAAATGGTCAAGGATTAAAAAGAGTTGGTTGGACAAGCGTAACTCATTCCTATAACATTCCACTTAAAATACACACACACATCATGATATCCTTATTAAAATAAGCTGTCTTCTTAGTTGCTGGAATTTGAAAGCAAAAGCTGACACTAAACCATTTTGATTAATCTATGACATAGTTGGAGGACTATGCTACACTTCATTCCCCTGGATTTCTGAGCTTCTGTGACTTTTGTATCACATTATGCAATTTGCAGTGCTGGATCCCCTTAGAGGTTACTTATACAAAAACATACATTTCATTTGAAACCTGACCAGGCTCATTCTTGTTCTAGATAGATTCATTATGACAACCTTTAATTGGGCAAACTGCCAAAATGCAGCCAGTTTAACAGGCTCTTTTAAAATGCAGCACATAGACTAATATGCTTATTTGACTTACTTGTTGAGAATGATTTATTGAATAACACATGCTAGAGATAGGGTACAAAAACCTTTCAAAAGGTAGTTCTCAGAGAGTTTAAAAGTCCACAGAACTGGCCAGCATAAAAGAAAGAAACTTGAGGAGTTTTTTTTTTTTTTTTAAACGTGTCTTGCTAAACACGGTTTTATAATAGCGTGGAAGCCATGTATAATTTTGGGAGCTGAAGGAGTTAATTTCCTAATAAAAATTAGTTGCTGTCAGGCTTTTACTCTATACAGTTGTAGGGAGCTGCATGGAAGAGAAATAAGAAGGGAATACATATTTCAAACTATAACATATCTGTAACTTTTAAGTTTTATTTATTTATTTCATTTTACCAAATTGGGAGTGGAAAAGGCATTAAATGTTGCCCTCTGGAATAATATAAAAAGGCTTCTTAGGTTTGTATGGACTGGCCTTATATAAGAACTCGTATTTGCTTGCTAGTTGTCTTGATAAAAATCTTATACAGATACCACATAGTCTTCTACAGAACCAGCTTAGATCAACTGGGAAGTCTGCTGCTTTGTAAATGACAATGGTAAAATTTATCTAATACTTACAGTTTTTTAATTAGCGAAATTAAATCAAATAAATTTGCAGTGTGGCTTCCACAGCCATTTTGAGAGCAAATTTTCTCTATAATCTCAATTAGAACAATGTTCTCATGCATCCCCTCACCCCCCAGCTCCCACCTCAGTTGGAAGCAGGACACAGCTCAGCCTGGCAACTGTGGAGTGGAACTAATTCCTTCCTCTTAACGCCTGTCTCCAATTAGCTGGTGGGAAATATAAATGACTTACTTAGGATACAGCTTTTCCCATTTACTCAAGCCTATTATCATTCTCATCCAAGCATCGCTCAGCCACTAATTGTCTTGGGAACCTGTGCAGTGATAAAGAGCACAAAGTTGCTAACGGTGTGACCTAAGCAAGCTATTTAACCTTCCCAAGCCTCAGTTTCCTCACTTGTTGAATGGAGATCCTTTCTGCTTCACACTCTTGTAGCGAATGAAAACCGATGCCAACAGCCCTTAATGCTGCCTGGCCCATAACAATGTTCAGCAAATTAATCATCATCGAATACATAGGAAAACAGATAAGCAGATAATTACAAAACAATAAAATAAAGAAACCATAAAGAATATGTACAAAATACAGTGAAAGCACCAAGGAGGGTTGACCCATGAATCCCCCCTTTCTAACATCCTCAGCAGTTTGCTGCTGCCAGAATCCATTCAAGTAGCTTTGTCAATAAAGAACTCACTACCTAATGGCGCAGTTCTAATTATTGCACTGTTTTCCCTTAGAAATATGTCTTAAAATCCTCTAAGAGTTGTCTTCCAGTGATTTTCACCTATTCGCATCCTTTCTCATCTAGTAAAAGTAAATTCATCTTCTAGAGTACACCTATTTGAAGACAATTATGCTCCCAGATAGCGTCTCATCAAAAGTCACTTGTATAGTTCATGTTTTCATTTGCCAATGAGGAAGCACAAGTGATAAGCCAGACAGGAAAGACCCCATAGAATTCAAAATCCCAGGAACTTCTCAATTCTACTACTGACTGAATGCCAATGCCAACTAATTCCTAAAGACTGTTGGTGTGCAGGGTTGAGCGGGACTCTGAAGGATGTTCTGGAACCATATGAAAAAGTAACACAATCAACTCCAGGTTTTACATGAACGTATGTGTTGGGGGGAAAAGGAGTTGTGCTGGTGGTGGGTGTACCACCAACTTATGTTAAACAGCCTCTCAGCTTTCCTAGGGGTTCTCTTTTTGTGGTTCAAGGAGCAGGCATGATATTTTGTTTATCTTCCATCCCTCTGCACCTAGCTCTAAGGATGAATGAATAAATGGCTTTGTCACACATTTTGCACACTCTACAGTACCTATCAAAACCTCATGTTCTTAAATTTCAATTACATGAGCAATAGATATCACAGAAAGGTATAAATGGCATTTAAATAAACTTTTTGAAACACAGGATAAATACATTGCATAATTATACACAACATATTCTTATTTCCTTCATAGTGACAAGATAAAATATGTCTCTGAGTTAGCAAATGAGGTCCAAGTGAACTGTGAGAATAAGTTTCATTTTCCTTCCTTCCTTCCCTACCTGCTTCTTTTCTGCCATCCTTCCTTCCTATTACATATTTATTGTATAATTTTAAATTACAAACTTACTATTTTGTCCTTGTTACAGTGAAGAAAATCCAGACATATATTAAAAAGAAGCCAATAAATTCCAACTTTTCTTGTGCACCTAAATAAATAACCTGGCGTCCTTTTTTAATGTTTCTCTATGATCATATAAATGTATATACATATTTAAATTTTCTTTCTTTTTATTCCAAAACAGGGACCACATTATACACATTACTGTGCAATCTTATCAAGATCTTACTATATTTGGGTATTTAGGCCCTTTAGATCTTTAAATAAATCATTTAAAGACTGAATAGTCCCAATGTAAACCTATGGACAGGTCATGTTTATACCTTTGAAATTCATTTAAAATCTGACGCAGTTTTTCAGAGTAACAATACCTTAAATAGGAGTTATTTAGCTTCAGGGTTCCAGGAACAACGATAAATATCGTGTTTTCACCATCATCTATAAGGACTGTACTCCATGGAGAGTAGTTACTAGAAAGAAGATAATGACAAGGGCTTCCCTGTGTGCCTAGACTCTGCATCAACAGAGAGAAGTTAGTTAGACCCATGACTGAGGGGTTGCATCACTCCGAATGTGAGTTACTTACTGGGAACAGCACATGACACTTGCTGATGACAATGCAGCATGGTGACCCAGAAACAATTTTGCTCTCAAAAGATGACCACTTCTACTAGTGCTATCTTTCCACTGAAATATTCCAGAGTTAGACATGGGATTTAGGGTTGAAAGTCTTAGGTCTGGGTCCTGGTTCCACCATTTACCTGTTATGGGGTACTGGACAATTCCATCCTTATCGTCAATAATATATATGTTCGTGTGCGTGTGCGTGTGTTGTACAGTGATAAGTAGGCACTGCTGGCACAATATGATAATAATAATTACCCAGCATGACCAATAACCAAGAAGATCAAGTGATTGGATGCAAGGAAAAGTGCCTTATAAAATGTGAAATGCAATTCCAAATTACGCAAAGAGATCCCGCTCAAACTTTTCATCCTACCGATCTCATTAAACATGTTAGGCGACTTTTATTTTAAATCAGAACCAATCACAAAATATATTGCAATAATTTTTTAAGGCAGTTCTGTCATAGGGACTGAGATGCAAAGTCTACTTTTATGGTGGGGCATTACATACCCATTCTACAATCGGCAAAATGAAGTCTCAGGCAGGTGACATGACTAGGATGTGTTTGGGCAGAGACTAGGCAATAAAGCCTCAAATTCCTGATCAAGGACATTGCCAGCGTTTACTCACATGACATCATCCTACTTCAAATGTCAAGAGATGCAGAGAAGACCAAGGAAAGCAAACCTCAAGCAAGTTTATAGGAAGGTTATAGAAACATACTTCAAGTTTTGTGCTTTTTTAAAAATAAGAACTCAGTAATAGTTGTTTCCTTACTAGCTGTTTCACAGACCAAGAACATCCTTCCTCTCATACCTTACAATCTAAGGAAAAGCCAGCCTATGGTCCACAACCATCATTAGCCATTCTGTATTGTTTACAATCCCAGGAATATTTTCTCCTTGGTAGCAGAGGCCAAGTTGTCCAGGCTGCACAGAAATAAGTGGTACTTGAATTCTCAGCTCAAGCTTTTATCATAATTTTAAATCTTTACTTCCTAGTCTATAAAGATTTTGACACATCACAACGTGAGAAAGGGATATGTAATTCTTTGATGATAAATACTTATTTTATGATGTCTTCATTTAATCCTAGAATAAATTTTAAATTCTCAAACTATTCCACATTCCATGGTCAAACACATCCAATGCCACATCAATAATTATGAAACTTTTTTCCCAACTGTATTACATAGATTTCTACCTTCTTGTACAGCAAGTATTTTACATGACATAACCAATGCTTGTAAACTTGGAGTCACAATTATGCACACATTTGTTACTCAATTATGCTTTCAAAGATTATACTGATGTATAACGCTACTCATTTCTATACCAAATTGATTTAGACAGCTAGTGCTTTTTAAATAATTTCTTGATAACTTTGTCTCCTTGTCAGTTGTCTCTTCTCTCATTGCTATCAATACCTACCTGATTTAAGTAGCAATGTCTTTGTTTCATAGTTTAAGAAACCAGTTGTGTTAGTTTTCAACACTGCATAACAAATTACCACAAAATTAGTGTCTAATAATAATACACATTTATAAATTCACAGTTTCTGTGGGTCAGGAGTGTGTGCATAGCTTGATCAGGTGCTTTGCAAGGCTGAAATCAAAGTGTCAGATAGGGCTGCGTTCTCATCTGGTGGCTCATCAGGGGAAGTGTCTACTTCTTAGTTTACAGGTTGTTGGAAGAATTCATGGCCTGTGTCTGTAGAACTCATGGTAGTTGGCTTCTTCAAAGCCAGTAGGAAGGAGAGCAAGATCCTCAAGCAAGTCTTCTAGTATGAGGGTGTCTTATATAACATCATCAGAGGAATAATATCCTGTCACCTTTGCCATATTCTATTGGTTAGAAGCAATCACAGATCCTGGCCAAACTCAAGGGAAGAGATTTTGAACACCAGGCTATAAAGACCAGGAGGTGAGGATCACAGGGGCTACTTTAAAATATTTGAGCCATAGTGATTAAATATCTCTAATCTGAAAATCTGACATCCAAAATGCCCTAAAATGCAAAAGACTTCTGGTGCCAAGCATTTCACAGAAGGGATATTCAACCTATGTCAATTAATCAATCTGCTTAGTATCAAATGCAAAGTTAGAACAATAGACCCAAAACAGGAGACCAAAGGCCTTTCTGAGTTAGTTACAGTGATTTTTATGACTGCCATTTTAATTACTTTCTGAATTTGGCCATGCTCTCAATAGTCCAGGTATTTAATATGTGATTTTTAGATATATGGATGAGTTTTCAAGCCAGAGGTCACCACTTTCAAGAAATAATATTGCTGCCTCCTATTTTTTTCTTCTGTAGATGGGTTGTGAAAATACTGATCAACCCACTGTCATTTCTACATGAGAAGAGTTTGTTATTCAGTGGATTGAGTGAATCTCTGGCTAATATTCAGTTACTAAAGAATGCCTACTCATGGAAGTAGGCCAGGACAAGGCACTTGGCTATGGTGAAATTCCAGTGACAACAGGCAAAATAAAAGCGAAAGTTTCCCTTCTTCACTCACTCCAAAAAGTAAAAATCCTACCCTCTTATCATATCCTCTTAGGTATTTAACTGCCTATGGAAAATTTTCATACTGGTGATTAAAAAATATTCTTATAAAAGTTATGTGTAGGAAATACTTGAATAATCCTAGACAAACGAGAAAAATTGATATTTCCTTCACTGTACCCACGAGTCTGGAACTTGTTTAAATTAGTTTCCTCTTCTAGGCATGAGAAGGTCAGCTCCTGATCCCTCCTTCAGTACACGAGGCAGAGGTCATAGGTAAAGTATTTAGTGTGCATAACAATTTTACACCACAATTGCTCTCAGACTTTACACTCTTTGGAGCAGTTATCTGGCTAACAAGAAATGTATGCAGCAAGTGGAATGAACTTTGGAATCCATTCAAAGAAAATGAAATGCTTGTCACTTCTGTCAGCATTTGTTACATTTCGGAATTATCTGTTGGATCATGAAATAATCTCTCCCTCTTTTAGACAGCACTGGGAAACAAGACAACAGGGTGAGTTTATTCTATGACCAAATCCTATCTGAAAAACAATGTCTCAGATTTAAATTACAGTTGAAACTTCTTTCCCTAGTCATGGTATTTAATTAGTTTGTGCTTGTTTCAACTATGTAAAATTTAATTTCTCAGTGCAAATTCAAAATAATAGAAAAGTTACCAGTATAACAATCTTCAAGCTGTAATTAAAATAATAAAGTTATGTCCAATGTCACCCAATCTGTAAATAAAGACTGGTTTATTCTTTTTTACATAAATTATTGAATGTTGCACATAAGTTAGAGTGGCAGAATAATTATTTGAGATATTAACTAACTTTTTCCCATTTGATCCAAAAGATATGAGGGTCACCATTAACCCCAAGTGAGAGATTAGCAGACCAGGCCAGGGCACAAAAACGTTGAATTATTGAATTCTAAATTCAAATGCTGAAATTCAGGTAAAAGATAAAACATTTAACAGTAGATGAGATCTAGCATACAATTTTTTCCCCACATGTACCCTTCTCCCGACTACTTCCACATGACGAGAATCTTCTATAGAAGCTAGGTAGGTAGAATGCAGAGAAAATTCAAGATAAATACACATGTCTGGAAACTATATGCCCTTCCCATCCACCAGAAAGTCCTTACATAGGGGAAATGGGCAGCATGTACCCTTACTTTAAGTTTTATGTTTGGGAATCTCAGAAAAGAAAATACATTATCTACTTTGTCTTAGAGGAAGTGGATATCAGGCTTCACAGAAAAGTCCTCCAAGCCACGCAGTGGAACTGTGAAAATGGTGGCATTACATATGTACTAGGCATAAAAGAGCAAGAGACTTCAAACGCACATCCACATCCTCAACTCTGGTTTCCTATGGCTGGAGAGAAGCATCTAAAGTATCCTATGGGCTACAGATACACTCAGATGATCAGAGAAAGAGAAAATGATGGCCTGTCTACCAGAAGACTCTTTGCTCACACTGATAAAGCCTGTATAGTTCCCACCAGGAACCTGCTGGATATGGCTGCTCCTTGGCAATGATAGCAACAAGAGGCAGAGAAATTCTAGGTAGACAGGCCATCATTTTCTACCATCTAGGTAGGCAGGATCCTGGTGAAGACCCACCTTCAAGCCAAGAAGCCTGAGGCCACAGCCCAAAGTGAGAACTTCTATCCCTGTTTTCCTGCTTGAGTGTCACCTTTTCCTAAACCACTGATGGTCCTGCCCCACCCTACATGCTGTGCCTATAAAGACCCCAGACTCAGCTGGTGGAGAGAAGCAGCTGGACATCTGGACTATGGCTGGATGTTGTAGAGAAGCAGATTGACTTCAGAGGGACAACTTGATGGCACAACTTTGGAGAACAATCTGGCTGGAGACGGCTGGACTTCAGGGGAAGATTTCCTGCCCTCCATCCCCTTTTCAGCTCCCCTCCCCACTGACAGCCACTTTCATCAACCATAAAATCGCCCGCACTTACCATCCTTCAATTCATTCATGAGACCTCATTTTTCATGGATGCTGGACAAGAGCTCAGGAGCCAGGAGGACAGATACAAAAGGCTGCCACACTGGCCCTCTGCCCTCGCTGGTGGAGGGCAGCCACCCCACGCAACAAGGCAAACAGCCCACTGAGCTGTTAACACTTAAGCCCTTCACAGACAGCAGTGCTAAAAGCACTGTACACACCCTCTGAGATTTTGTGGGTTGCAGACACACCAATCTGAATGCTGCTGCAGGGCCCACACAGAGTTCACTCCTGCTGGCACTGAAGCGGCCAAGTGGTTCCAGTGCTTGTGTACTCCAGTTCCCACCTCGTTGACTTGTGTGTGCCCTCCCACAAGGAGTTGAGAGTGGTAGGCTAAGTAAACAGGCACCCTTGTTGCACGTCCCGGAAAGGGGTCAGGGAAATACCCTGCTTCAGCAGGCAGGTAGTAGCAAGTCTAGTGGCCTGGCAGCAGGTCCAAGATGCTTCTTCTCTCTCTACCCCAAGTTGCCATGCAAGTGCTGAAGACAACTGGGATGAGTTAACACCTTGAGTGTGAGGCCAGGTTAGATCCAAGCACCTTTTCCTTGTTCTCTGCAGCGGCATTTACACAAGCTCCCCAGAGAATGAGGGTACATAAACAACAAAGACACGATCCTGGACCCAAGTCATTAATTTAGATTCAATTCGCCTGGAATGAACTAAAGTAACTTCCTGCAATAAGTGAGGAATGGGGTAAAACAGAAAATAACTTGAACACCAAAAGGAAACAAAGTCACCCTTTTGCACACCTGAGAGTGTGACTGTGATATTTGCACTCACCACATCAGTATTTAGATAAAATTCTAAATTCTAAAATATAAATTTTTAACACACTCTTTAAAGTATTCAACAAAATTATGTTTCTTCAGGGATGATGAAATTTAACAAGCCAGGTAAAGAGTCTTAATGTCTTCCCATTAAAACCATCCTTCTGTTATATTTTTGTTGAGCTCATGTGTCCCTGTGTGTATTTTTGGTTTTATAATTGCTATATTTGAACAATTTTTGCCCTATGTTTGCTCTTACATATTCACAGAATAAGTACTAGTACAGAATCAGATATGTCACACGCACCTCCAAACATCCTACTCCTTCAAGTTTTAGTGTGTGTTGCATCTATCACATACACCAATTATGTGCAGAATAACTCCATGTACACACAATTTGAAAGGGAGTATTTCTCCCGCTCTGAGGTCGGATTGCCTGAGCTTTAAATTGCCCTTGAAGAATGAACTGTTCAGATTCCTGTGTTTTGTTCAATCATAGCAATAAGAGTGCAATAAACATCTATACCCCAAATGGTCAGAAAATTGCAAACAACTTCAATCCAGTTTTTTAAAAAGATGCTATGCCTGTCGAAAGTAAGCCATATACTTAGCAGGACCACATGGGATCATCTGGAGGCAAAAATGAAATAAAAGGAATTTGTCTTACTGCATCACATTAGGTTTGTCAAAGGAAAGATGTGCTTTGAATATCTAATTAAAAGCAAGTCTTGTGTGGCAGGTCATCTTCCTCGCCACGCCTACATGTGTTTGTGTGTCTGTGTGTGTGGCTTTTAAATTAATATCATGTCAATTAGCCCAGGAGAGCCTTTTAGTGTAAAAATGAACAAGGAACTCCTAAAATGAAATATGTCCAGTCTTACTTTACAGAAGCCCTTTAATAATTATAACCAAATTTATCTCTTTTTTTAATCTTCTTTCTTTCTTTTTTCTTTTTTTGAGACTAGGTCTCACTATATATTGCCCAGGCTGGTCTCAAACTCCTAGTCCCAAAGTACTATCGCTAATCCCAAAGTACTAATCCCAAAGTCCCAATCCCAAAGTCCCTAATCCCAAAGTACTGGGATTACAGATGTGAGCCTCTGCACCAGGCCTAATTTTAAGTATATATTATAAAAATCCCCAGATCCTTAAAAGATTATTTTTTCCTCCAAATCAGAGGACACTGTTGTCAGTGGTGGTTTTGACACTTTATTTTTGCTATTAAAAATAAAAACAAATCTGTGAGACAAATGCATCTACTAACAGATTAGCAACACATGGCAAACCTTTTCAATGTAAAAAAATTAAAGCCTATTTTTTAAAAGCAGTTTCAGTTTCACAGCAAAATGAAGAGAAACATACAGAGATTTCCCATACACCTTCTAACACAACACATGCATAGCCTTCCCCGTATCACCCCCACCAGAATGGTACATCTGTTAAGACTGATTAACCTACATTGACACATCATAATTACCCAAAGTCCACAGTTTACACTAGTGTTGACTCTTGCTGTGTGCATTCTATGGGTTTGGACAAACATATAATGAATCCACCATTATGGTATAATTTAGAGTATTTTCACTGCCCTAAAAATCTATGCTCTACCAATTCATGCCTCCCTTTCTGCTAACCCCTAACAACCTCTGATCTTTTTACTGTCTCCATTGTTTTGCCCTTTGACAACCTTATACAGTTGGAATCATACAGTACGTAGCCTTTTCAAATTTGTTTATTTCACTTAGTAATACACAGTTAAGTTTCTTCCATTCCTTTTCAGTGCAAAATACTATTTCATTGCATATATTCATTTATTTATCCATTCACCCACTGAAAGACATCTTGGTTGCTTCCAAGTTTTGGCAATTATGAATAAAGCTACTATAAACATCTGTATGTAGGTTTTTGTGGAGGCATACGTTTTTAACTCCTTTGGATAAACACCAAGGAACATGATTACTGGGAAGTATGGTAAGAGTATGTTTACTTTTGTAAGAAACTGCCAAACTGTCTTCCAAAGTGGCTCTGGCTGTACCATTTCACATTCCCAGCAATGGATGAGAGTTCCTGTTCTTCCACATCCTCACCAGCATTTTGTGATGTCAGTGTTTGGATTTTGACCATTCTAATAGATGTATAGTGGTATCTCATTGTTGTTTTAATTTGCATCCCCCCCTGGTGACATATGATGTGTAGCATGTTTTCATATGCTTATTTGCCAACTGTATATTTTCTTTGGTAAGGTATCTGTTAAGGTCTTTGGCCCATGGTTGAACTGGATTGTGTGTTTATTGTTGAGTTTTTAAGTTCTGTACATTTTAGATAATAATCCTTTTTCAAATGTCTTCTGCAAATATTTTCTCCCAGTCTGTGGTTTGCCTTTTCGTTATCTTGACATTATCTTTTACAAAGCAGAAGTTTTTAGTTATAGTGAAGTCTTCATTATTAATTAATTATTTCATGAATCATGCCTTTGGTGTCCTATATAAAACATCATCGCCATACCCAATGTCATCTAGGTTTTCTCCCATGTTATCTTCTAAGAGTTTTTTAGTTTCGTGTTTCTGTTTAGGTCCATAATCCATTCTGTGTTAATTTTTGTGACGGTTGTAAGGTCTGTGCCCAGATTTAATTTTTTGCATATGGACATCCAGTTGTTCCAGCACCATCTGTTGAAAGACTGTCTTTGCTTCATTGTGTTGCCTTTGCTCCTCTATCAAAGATCAGTTGGGGAGGACACTTTCGGCAGTAAGAGAAAGTCTGATTACCTGGCAGGCAGTAACATATAAGAATCAATGGTTTTAGAATCATCTAGGTCTAGTTTTGAACCCAGCAACACCTTCTTACTAGCTGTATGATCATTAGAGCCAGATATTTAAGCTTGTTCAGCTTCAGTTTCCTTACTTGTAAATGAGAGTCCGTGGGTCCTGCTTCAGTGTTTAGAGGCAACATATAGCACAGTATAGCAATCAGGAGTATGGACTGTGGAATCAGGCTGCCCGAATTGGAACCCACATTCTACTACTTACAAAGCATGTAACCTTGACAAGGTGGTGAATCAGTCAGTGCCTCAGTTTTCTCATAAGATTATTTCTGATATGATCTGAAATGTCTGCCATTATAACTGTCACATTCATAACTTGTTAGTGTCCGATAAATAATAAATATGTGCTGCTGCTGTGTTCATCACTATTATTATCACCACCTGCCACTCTGCAGTTGAACCATTTCTCTCTCACTTTGCCTTACACGCCAGCATCAGGCATGCAGTATTAGTGTGGGAGCATTTCTCCTTATATAAACAGAGCCATAAGACATGTTGGGAGAGCCTCCACTCTTTTTTAAGCTATTGTCTTTATATTCTGGAGAATAACATTTTTGAGTCTTTGTTTTCCCTTCTTAAACTGTATAGACCACAGGATTCTTTTTGAAAACCAGTATGTAATTCATAGAAGTCATCCTTCAAAGTGTATACAATTAAGCAGTTTTTAGTATATTGTGTAACCATGACCACTATCTAATTCTAAAACATTTTCATCACCTACCAAAAATCTTAAAGTCATTGGCAAGTGAATTTTGTATTCAGCATGCAAACTTGGGGGATTTGATTCAATTATTGTTTCACCTACTATATCACTGTGGCAGAGACTGTTAGCTGCTCACTCCAATACCCATTGTCCCTTCTTCCTTAAGCTAGCTGTATAGCTGCCCAGATTTCCCTGCACCTAGGCATGGGTATGTAACCAAATTCTTGCCAATGAGATGTAAAAAGAAAGTGAGGGGTAGCAACTGGAAAATCTCTTACGAGCCACCTAATATGCACCTTTTCTCCATTTGTCCTTTCCTCTTTCTCACTGGCTGGAATATAGGTGTAATGACTGGAGTTCTGGTGCCATTTTGGATCACCAAGTATCCTTGCAAATAGGAGGCTTGGATGATTCAGAAGGAAAGTAGAATAAGCTGCATCTCTAGCACCTTTGATCATACTGGACCTGACATTTCTATCTCTGGAAAGTTTCTTTTACATAAGGAAAAAACAAATGTCTATTTTTATGCCACTGTCACGGGAAGTTTCAGGCACACACAATGGACTTAATATTAAATGACACAATGTTTTAGCCATATTCCCATCAGTGTCGTGCACTATTAATTGCCAGGAAGTTAGGGTCCATAAAAAACTGAGGCCAATTTCTTCTGCTATTAATAAGAATTATACCAGATTGGTGCCCAGCACAGAATACCATAGTTTTCAACAACTTACTTAGCTTCCTATACACATTCTCCACACACACATTCATTCATTCTTTGGGGCATATGTAATACATAAAGGTGAACAGTCCCTATAGAAACTTGGCCAGCACTGGTAACTGGTCCTACATTCAAACCAATTTACTAAATTGTACTTTCTAACTGGAGTCAGGAAACCATCTAAACATACATATGTCAATGCTCAAATCCATCAAAAGGCAATCGAGTGTGCAAAGCAATAGCCCTATGTGGGAATATAACTGCAAACTATAATAATGTCTATCTGAAATTTTCTGTGCTCATCAGCTCCTCCGAACCTGCTTCATATGTAACTGAGTTTAAGACTTCTTTAAAAAAATCAAGTGCTGTTTCTGAAGATTTTCTTATTAAGAGGATGAGAGATCCTGAATTAATGATACTTGCAATGTAAGTACTTTGCCATTATCCCAGTGAACTGACCTAAAAACAAAAATATCCCAACAGTCAGAATTAAAATGTTAACATTCAGAACTCCTAGAGAGTATAAATTATTTAACTCATTTTTGTATCCCATTAGTACCTATATTACTGTGTTGAATACAGTTGATGCTCAGTAAATGGTTGTTAAGTTGAATTCCTGTATTCTTTAAACTGCATCATTTTAACAATGTAAGTAACAGATCTTTGTGACCCCGGAAAAACTGCTTTTCATTTCTTCTTCCATTACAAGAGGAAAATGTTACCCTGTCTCTAAGATTAATGAAGACATGTATGCAAAGTGCTTAAGGCAGCACCTGATACAGAAGAGGGTAATAAATGATAGTTACTATCATGATAGTCAATAACTATAATTATTGTTATTGTTACCAATATTGTTATTAATATAGTTATTATCACTATGGCATCAATAAATGATATGTACTCTCATTACTGTTGTTAACATTTTAATTGTTATTACTATTGTTGTTATTATGTTATTATTTTTACTCTGCTTAAGATTCTGTTCCATGTGCTGGAAAAACAAAGTATTGTGAAACATATTCCTTGCTTAAAAATATGCTAGGGCAAAATGATCTATATGTATAAAAAGATAAGTAAAGTTGCAAGGTAGGAAGGTTTCAGTCCCCAGCAGCATGCTACAACAAATTGACAACATTCTTGAAACAAGACCACAGACTTATTTCCTAGTATGAATTTTTTTAATTGCCTTGTGTCCAACTGCACCTCTAGCCAAACCTTTGTTTGCCTTTTCTTGCATTCTCTCTTCTTAGCCCCTTCCCTAAATCCTGCCCTCTGAAATCTCAATATACCTGCTTTTTTTTCCCAGACTTGGACTAAAATTCCCTTCTTGGAAGATGATTTCTGAAGAGTAAGAGCCTGGTACTAGACGGCCCCTCAGTCTGAGTCAAGGATTCTCTGTATCTGTGTAGGGTCTTTCAGGCAGCCTGAGTAGGCATGCCACGAGCTGGTTCCATGAGCAAAGATAGTGAGACCCATAGGAGCTTGGAGAGAGAAGCCCAACCTGAGGACCAGAATGAGAGCTGGCTTCCTGGAGCAGGTAGGACTCGTATTGAGTTAAGAAAGGAAAGTCTAGAGAGGAGGGAAGGAAGACATACCAGGCAGAAGAGGTCCTGTGAGCAAAGCACTGAACTGTTAATATGATATGAAACAAAAAGTGGTCTCAGCAAGTTGGAGCTAAGAAGTTCTAAATAGATATTGTCAGAAGCAAGGTTAGAGTTAAGCAGGAATCAGACTAAGGTGTTTTGATGTTAAATTGTGTTTCAGGAATATGACATTCCAAAAACACATAATGGGCTTTGGCGTACAAGTACCCACTGTGTCAAGAGCAAAGTGCATTTTATTTGTTACCAATATTATGTAGATAAGTGCACAGTGTATGTAGAATGGATGGGCAGCCAGTTGATGTTTGTGGAGAACTGGGAAGGAAGTTGAGTCTACTAGGAAGAACTCTAAGAATTTAAAGTTTCCATTAAATATCAAATTTGAAACACAGTATCTTAGGGTTCAAGATCATCCAGAACACGTTTATTTTAAAGGTCAAGAAGACAAGGTTTAGAGAGTTCTATGACTTGCCTAAAGTCTCACAGCCAGTTGGAAATGAAGCTACAACCCAACAACACAAACCCTGCTCAAGTTTTAACCTCTATAAATGACACCTTGATACCAAATCCCATATTTTCAATGTTGGTGTTGCAATTTAATTACAGACATTTTCTCCTAGCAAAAGTCACATCTATATGTTTAAATAATATAGATCTTTAATTCTTTTTTTAGTATTCATTTTCTTCCTTGTCAACCTCAAGTTGAAACTGAACTTAATAACACACACACAAAACTAAATTGTTCTCCTTTTGGAAACTTTCCATTGGGTAATAAGGCTACCATTTTTTAAATTTAACAAAATTATTACAATGTTCTCTTACTTAAAAATTACCATCAACAACCAGGGAAAAGAGGATATAAATTTTAAAATGAGTATTTAGAAATTGCAACAATTCAATAATATTATTATTTAAATAATGTCTTGTTAGTGTTTTACTTCAGTTGGTCAGCCTGATTACAATTTTAGTTTAAAGATGCAAATTTCTACGTACTCTGAAATAGCACTAACTCTAAAAACTAAAAAAAAAAAAAAATCATGTCTATCCATATTAGAAAATTTTAAAATTCTAGGAGAAGGTGTGCTGCATCGAAAGGACATTTTGTCACTGCTCACAGCCCAAAATATCCTCTCATATTTTCTTAAATTTAGGTATCAGATATCTGACTTTTGCTCATGTGATTCCAGAAAGCTGTCTGACTACTCCAGTTCTACTCAGCACCCCTCTGTGCAGACCTCTGATGCCAAATGACCTTGTTCAACCACTAGAAGAATCCCCAACCACGCCTCTTCAGCTGCCTTCCACTACTGATGGATGGTGCCTCCACACATGACTAAGTCATAAATGGTCTATTTAGGATAGGCATTTAAACTCAATGCACAGGTTGATAGCTTCAGCATTACCTTACAAACAACTAAGGGACTCCTTGGAAAGACAGTTGTCCTTCCATAAGGTGAACTTGCTCTTTATATTAAGGACATTTAGTACAGGGAAGCAACAAATTATTCTTTGGTGCCTCAAGTGGTTTTCTGAGGTATAATTTAAGTCTTATGCTTATGCTTATTAAGACAGTTCTGAAGTTGAGCAGCAAATATTCATCTCCTTACATTGATAACTATACTAAAGATATGTGATATTCATCATTCATTTCAGAGTGTTCTAGTTTGCTTAATATTAACTCTAAGTGGTGACCATCTCAGGAATTTGAATACTAACCTAAAGAAAAAAAGTTGGAGTTCATGCCTAGCAAGAATTTCTGTAATACTGAAATTTCACCATTATTGACAAAGTTCTCTTTGGGAAGGGCCTCACAATACGAAACATGAAAATGCCCCCCAAAGAGTCATAAAATTCACACATGTTATTTATGTATTTCCAACTAATGTTAACATTTTTTAAACCAAATTTTACTCTAAATTTGAGAGGTTGTTTGATCCTAAAAATCTGTCTGCATTAGTGTTGGGGCTTTAATGCTTCACATTTTATTACTTCCAGTGTCTTTTAGATAATTAATCTTGGTATCTATTTGTTGTTTGGAATAAATGGCAGAATCCTAGCAAATGGTGGACAGCTCATAAATAAAAGATAGGGGCTGTGTAAGCTGTAAGGAAATTAGAACTTGATAAAGAAAAAAGAATTATTTTTCCCTTAAAGGATAATGGTTTTCATTAATTCCAAAGGTCAAGTGTAAAAAAATAGTCCCTCTCCTTCATTACTGAGATTCATCATCCTGACATTATTTACTAGAGGTACAGTTCATGAACTCATAGGAGGCCCCATGATGTTGGGTTCTGCTATCATACTTTTGACTATTGCTTAATTATATCATGAGGCAAAAATATATTAAATCTTGGGCACCGAGCTTTGTCACTTTGTTTCAGTGATTTTCCAGTTCAACCACTGCTAATAAAAACAGTTACCATTTATTTTGTGCTATTTGCCAGATATTATCCCAAGTTTTTATTATACATGCATTGTAAAATATCTCAGTCATTAAAGCACACTGAAATAATGAAGCAAATATGTGTGCAACCACTAGCCATTTAAACAAATAGAAACATTTTATATTTAAAAAAATCAGTAACATATTATAGATAGGGCTAAAGTGTACTATGCATAGCATCCCAACCAATTATCTGTCCTCCTCTGCCTACAGAGGTTAGCGAACATCCCAAAGTTGAAGCATATTTTTTGCACCTGTCTTTACACATATTTTCTCTAAATGAAATCTAATAAAGATTTATATAACATTAAAATGAGAACAAATGATACCATATTATAAAATGGTATCCCTTCCCCCGAATATTTTATTTTTGAAATCTATCTATTTTAATACATGTAGATCTATTATTTATTTATATAGTGTTTATTGTATAAATAAGCCATAGGTCATTCTCCCATTTACCTTCTGATGGATATTCATGATTTCTTTCATTTTTAGGCTATAACATTCAATATTTAATTGAATGTAAGTGTAAGATCTTCTCTAAGGTGGGTTTTAAAGTGAAATTGCTGGGATTTAGGACATGAATATATTCAACTTTACAGACATTGCCAAGTTGTTCTTTAAAGTGGTTATACCAATTTATGCTCCCACCAGCAGTATAGGAGTGCTTCTTATAACCTTACTTTCTCACTGACAATTGCCTTTGTTGGTTCTTCCAATTTGTTGCCCATCTGATAGTATGAAGTGCTATTTCTGTTATTTTAATTCATAAATCCCTTATGATGAGTAAGGCTGAGCACCTCTTCCATGTGTATTAGCCATCCACGTCTCTTTCTAATGATTCATTTTTTTCTATTGGGCTGTTCATCTTTTTAAGAATGATCTCTAGGAGTTCTTTTTTATATATATACTTTAAGTTCTGGGGTACATGTGCAGAACGTGCAGGTTTGTTACACAGGTATACACGTACCATGGTTGTTTGCTGCACACATCAACCCGAAATCTACATTAGGTATTTCTCGTAATGCTATCCCTCCCCAGCCCCACACCCCCCAACAAGACCCCGTGTGTGATGTTCCCCTCCCTGTGTCCATGTGTTCTCATTGTTCAACTCCCACTTATTAGTGAGAACATGTGGTCTTTGGTTTTCTGTTCTTGTGTTAGTTTGGTGGGAATGATGTTTTCCACATCTACAACCATCTGATCTTTGGCAAACCTGACAAAAACAAGCAATAGGGAAAGGATTCCCTATTTAATAAATGGTGTCAGGAAAATTGGCTAGCCATATGCAGAAAGCTGAAACAGGATCCCTTCCTTACACCTTATACAAAAATTAACTCAAGGTGGATTAAAGACTTAAATGTAAGACCTAAAACCATAAAAACCCTAGAACACCTAGGTAATACCATTCAGGACATAGGCATGGGCAAAGACTTCATGACTAAAACACCAAAAGCAATGGCAACAAAAGCCAAAATAGACAAATGGGATCCGATTAAACTAAAGAGCTTCTGCACAGCAAAATAAACTATCATCACAATGAACAGGCAACCTACAGAATGGGAGAACATTTTTGCAATCTATCCATCTGACAGAGGGCTAATATCCAAAGTCAAGAAGTTCTTCAAATATTACATAATTTTTTGCCAGTTATGTACATTACAAAGAATATCTTCCAGCTTGTGTCTTGTCCTTTTACCTTGTTTATGACATTTTTAGGCATATTAAATTTCTATGGCATTAAAATGTTAATATAATTTAAAGTATCAATATTTTCTTTTACAGGTTGCACTTTTTATGTCCTAGTTAAGTAAATTCTTATACAAGTTTGTTTTTAAGTTTTAAGGTCATGCTTTTCACACTTAGACTTTTAATCTGTCTGAAATTTGTTTTTGTGTAACCATTTATTACATCCTTTAGCAATTATTTCTAACAGCACATCTGTGATATACCAATTTCTTTTTTACGTGTGTCTATTTATAAGTTCTTTACTTATCTATATTGTTCTATTTGTCTATCTATGTTCTAATACCACACTTTTAATTCTTATAGCTTTGTAGCAAATAGAGCAACACTCATCTTTTTCTTCTTCAAAATCATTCTAGTTATACTAGATATGTGGACTAATTTGTGGGGAAATTGGCATCCTCATGACATTAACACTTCCCATTCATGAACATTTTATATCTCTCCATTTATTAGATCCCGTAATCCTTCAGTAAACATTTATCATCTATCCTGAGGAATTTTGATAAGGTTGATGATGTATTCCTGGTATAATGAAATGGAGACACTAACAGAGAAACCTGATGATCACAGTAGAGAGAAAGCCTGTCATGTGTCCACCACAGTTAGACGCCCAGCTCTCCTAGAGAATCCCTATGTGACCCATCCAGTCTCTCCAGGACAGAGCATGGGCTGGCCTTTCTGAGAGCTGCCTGCTAACCAGTAGTTTACCATTTCAAACAATAAAAAATGGAAACAGTTTGCTATTTAAAACAATCCAGGCTTTTTCTTTCTCCTTCCTCTTTTCTCTTTCTCTTATTTAAATCTCTTTTGCCTTTCTGAGATAAAATTAATTATTGGTTCCATAGGCTTCATGTGTACACAAGTAAATAATGTGGTCTTAATTAACTTTATATCTTTGAGTTATTCATTAATACTCCATTTTGTACCTCTTTCAGACTTCAGTTTTTATAGTTTTGTTACTACTGTAAGTGGTATCTTTCTAAAATTATATTTCTCCAATATATTTTTTCCATTTTTCATTAAATAGCTCTATATTGCAAAATGGAGATATTTATTGTCTACCTCAGGTTGTTCTGAGAAATACATATACACCCCTTAGTAAAGTGCTTGGTGCATATCCGGCCTTCCCCAGCTTCCTTTTTCCTTTCCATAAAAATGTAGAAATGATTTAGAGTATTAGTTTAGAATACAAAGTAAAATCAGAAAACGTGAAGTTATATGAAATATTTATGTGCGAAACTTAAAGCATTTTTTATGTATATAGTTCATTACTGGTAGAGACATGATACATTAGGTAAGCCTTGTAAAATACAGGCAAATAATAACACTTAAAAACCCCACAGGGTAACAGATTTTACAAACTATGTAGGATGTTCTGATTTTTTCTTTGTAATATCATATAACTCAAAGTAGCAAATGTGCTATAAACCAAATCTATGCTTCTTGTCTCAATGCATTTGCCCAAGGTAGAATTTTGGTAGCCAACTCAAGTTATAGTTGTGAGTATCCCCAAAAAACAAAGATTAAGTTGGAATGACTTACCTTTTTTAAACATCTGACCCCTCCAAAATCACTGCACTGTTCTCCTTTGCATAAAACTAGTTAAGAAAAAATATAATGGTCACTAATCAATAAAGCTTTACGAAGTTACAGGCAATTTAGAGCATGTGTATATTTGCAATTAAATGTTAGTTCATTCTTCTCTTTATTCCACAAACAGTTATGGAAGAAGCAATTAGATCACATTTGTTCCTAAACATTCTGTCAGGAGTGTGCTGAATGAATTCAGGTGGGAAGATGCTAATGAAAGAGTGAGTCATTCTTCAGTGACTCAAATGCTCCTGACACATTGTTACTTTCCTTGTATTTATGTCCACTAAATATTCTAAAATAGTAGCCAGTTTAGAAATATAATTAAGCAAATTAAGTTATCTTCAGGTACTAGCACTTCCATTCTAACATTTCATTTCCATTGACAGGAGTGGGGAGGAGGTTGGTGAGCCCCTCAAGAATACATGGAAATAGTTATATTCCATTTTACTTGAGTATGTATGTATTGGTTGAGTGAATATTTCAGTTCGTAGAAACAATACTGCCCCACACCAGTTAACCACCTTGCAGCCAACCAATGGAGAAAATATAATTTACTTTAAAGCAGAATCATTTTCAGTCAATTGCATTTTTTATTTCAGTTGAGTTTCAGCAAATTAATGACTTGCCCTAAAAAACAAACTCTTTACACACTGTGATTAAAGGTAGGCATTTCTGAAGATCTCCTCGTGAAAGCTCACCTCCATTCCACAAAAGACACCTCTATTTTACCAGTCATTCAAAGGAACACTCAACCCCCTCAACTGGCATAAATATTTAAGTAACTTCTCTTTTATACCAAGGTACAATCGTGGCTTCAATAACCACTGTGTTTACCACAAAGCTAAAGGCAAATGAAGTGAGCACTAATTACACACTGAAGAAACCTCATTCTTTAATGAATTTTGTTAATTATCATCCTGTTTTTGTAGCCAGCTCACAATCAAAATCAACATGATCTGTTTCTTGACTATTTCAATAATGAATAAAAGCCTTTGACAAACATCTTATTTCTTCTCTGCAAACAATGCAAATTATATACATGCAGAATTTCAGGCAATGATTGGAAGTTTAGCTGCCTGCTGTGGCTTCTAGACAAAAGGCTCACGTAAATAGCGTCTCAAAGTGCAGAGAATGAAATTAGCCCTCTAAGAGGAAGCTAGCTAGAAAGTTTTTCTAATGCAATGAAAAGTTAATTCACTCCAATAGGCCCTCGTTGAGAAGGGATTGAGAAAGTGCCACTGAAAGGTCAAAATGACCACTTATTTTGGTCAAAATAAATTATGTTTTTAGGTGAAAGAGTGTCACAGATAAGGCAGGCTGTTCTGGTTTTCAAAAATTATTTACATTTTTGAAAGAAATTTTTTCTGGAAGAATTTTTAGTAAAGAAAGGGTGTGAGAGAAGAAAAGTCAAAGCCCTTAGAAGAGAATAGCAATACTTTCACCTGGAGTGAGACATAGTGTTTCCTAGAGTTAATGCTACTTCTGTCCAAAATGCTCTGTGTGCTGGGGATACATTTGTTACTTCCACAACTATCAATTTCCAGTTGGCAAACATCCCTGAATTTACATTACTTATGATAAACCTATACACTGGCTTGAAGAGACATCATGACAGATAATCCCAAATATTTTTTTTATCACCTCATTAAAAACTGAAGTCATTCATACCATTTTAACAAGAACGCTTTGCATTTAGAAGGATGTTCACATTATAAGGCCCTTTTCATGCATCTTCTGTGATGGAAGTGTTTTCAATATAAAATGTTAACAACAACAACAAGGCAATAGAGGATAGGCATGGTGGGTTTTCTCACCACGACTATTCTCTATTCATTTGTGATTAAACCCTCAACACGAATGAGCATTTATCACAAGCAAGTGCTGGGCTAAATCCTAGGGACCTGAGAATCAACAGAGATCCTGTCTTCAAGGAGCAGAACTGCTAATCTGGTAGGGCAGGTTTGGGATACTAGGGAAGACATACTTAAAATCAGATAGGTGTGTACAAACAGAGTATGCTGCTCAACTATTTTTCATCTCTCAACCACTTGCTTTTGTCAAGTGATTCTTGTGACCTATACCAGGAAGGTTTCTTGTTGATTCTCTCCTTCTGCTGAAGAGCCTCCTCCCAATAAGACAGAAACTCATAAATAAGGGGCATGAAAGGGAATTCCACCTTTCTGGTTACTAATACGAGTAGCAACTCATGTCTGAACTCTTCCCCTAGACAAACAGAGATTATGGCGACTCATCTTCCAATGTTGATTTAGGAAATAAAGTTACACTTTCAAAGTTTTCTATCTGTGGGCCAAATGAAGCTCTCACGTATGGAGACACGCCTTCCACAGAAATTGTTAGAACTTCACACACTTATTGGGAGACTGAAGTAGCTTCTGGTAGTGGAGAAGCTTTGAAGTTTTCTTTGTTTCCCCTCTTTTTCTTGTAAAACTCCAGCTTTGTGGAGTGACTACTCGTGTTGGTAGGTAATTCCTCTTTCAGATAAAACAGGTAAAATGCCTCCACCCACTCAATTACTATGAGTAAGCTAATTATAATTATTAAAAGGTAATTACAAATTACCTTTGAGGAAATTCAACAGCATGTACACTTTTCATTTTAATGGAAATCAATGTAATACTAGGTAGTAACAATAATGTTTATGACACCCTTTGATGCTTATCAAGTGACAAAAATTGGTTTCAGTAGAACTACTGTGACAATTCCATTATGTCCATAATTAGTTCATATTATTCAATTTCCTTTACGGCAAAAATGATATAATAATTAGACTTGTTTATGAAGTTTTCATGTAGTACCTACACAGCAGCACTTACCAGGACTTTGCATAAATCAAACTCAATATGAGCTAAAATATTTTGGATTTCACATAACAGCAAATGGGACAAAATTAAGATATAATTGCAAGATGTTGTTCATAAGAAGGAAAACTCAAACTTAGTGACAACATGTAGGTCCATAGTAGATCACAAAGAAAGCTGTAAACAAACAAGGAAAATGTTTACATTACATATGCAGAGGCAGGCTCTGCATATTCAGGCTTACTGAGAAGAAAAACCCAATATATGAACCATATGACAATGTATTATAGTACCATTGGGAGCCTCCACCGCCATTCCTGCTCATACTGGGCCATACGCTTTGAGAAAGATGTGAATGCCCACACCAAAAACATGTAAATGACAAAAACAATAAGAAGTGGCTTGTGAATGGTGGTGAAGAGAGCCAATTTACTCAGTGTCTGAAAGAGAAGCACAGCACGTGACACAATATGCAAAAGATGTGCTCTTGACAGAGGGCAGTCAGGAGGTCAGGCACAGAAGGTAGAAATAAAGTCACTTGTATGTTTGTTTTGAGGGTATTCTAAGACGTTATTTTCTGCGATCCCACCCTTTTATGTTGGATAAGAAACCCACTGGCTTATATACACAGCATCCTCTAATTCCAATATGAATACTTCTAGGAACACAAGGTCATCACTATACAGAACCACATTTAGAACTTTCACAAGTTATCTGTCCAATTCTCACGAAGAAGTCCAAATTACAAATCACAGTTTGATTTGCAAGCTGTCTCTTGACATCTCCAGTCAACTATACTATTGCTTTCATTTAAGAGCTCATTTTCTAGACTTTTTTCCCCTAAAACCACCACTAGAGAAACAAACTTCCATAAAACAAGTATCACTATCACTTTGAAGTAAGAATTTCTAAAAAGAAGCCAGAATTGGAAGATAGTAGAACTTCCACTGACCCGTAAAACAATCTGGACTTTACTTATAAATCTCCTTTTTGCTTTACTCATTTAAATTATTACCATTTTATGTTCAGACGCGCTGGCAAAACATCAGTATTTTAATGTGAATCCTCCACATGCAGCCCCAAACAAACTTTAACGCTTGAGTATAATGTTTAAATCTCACCAGACCCAGGAAAAGCCAGAAAGTTGCCCTACACAGTCTGTCCACTGTGCTATCACTTTGCCTCCCCCTCCTCTCACAGACACGAGAAAATACCATCCAAACCTCTTCAGATTTGCTAAAAACCACCACCACAAGTCAGAATCAGCCACGGAACCTCAGTGTTTTCTGTGAATAAGTAGAAGAAGCAACACTGTACCGAGTCTTCAGTTTTGTGACCATTCAAGAGGTCAGACAGGAAATCTTCATGGAGGCTCTCTCTTCGAATCAGTGTAAATTCCCGCAGGAAAACAGCCCCTTGGCTTTGGTCTCCGCATACCTAGAGAGATAAGGTAGCTGAATTAAGCCTTCAGACAGAGCCTGGAGGGACTGGGCACTGTGCGATTAGTTGCAGAAAGCTCTTGGATTCATTTCAAGTCTGATTAGAGCAATCAAAAACAATGTATGCAAATACATACTAATGCAAGAACCACTAGAACATTCTGGCATGTGGCTCCTCCAATGGATGCCAGGAACGTCCCCTGCTAAGTTGATGCCTCTTAACTGATGGTTGTACAATCTCAAAATCCAGTGATTATAGGTTATCTCTGTGGCCAGGTCCAATATGGTTAGGCTCCTAAACTCACTCTATTGGGCTATCCATGGATCTGAACTCAAATGTGTCTTGGACCCACAGGGATCTATCCTTAGTCCAATAAATCCCAGCACCTAGATGGGTCCCCATGTCCTGTTAAATATTTATCACGTAAGAAAAGCCTGCCTTGAGCCCAGAACTGACTTCCTGGGCTATTCAAGTGCTTTAGAACCAGATGTACTTTAGCTGCTCCAGAAGGAAGTATTGGAGAACTTTCATCGAGAGCTTATCACATTCCAGGTTCTTTACAAAGGTTATCTTGTGACAGCCCCAAAAGGTGTCTGCTTTCAGGCACACTTTACAAATTAGGAACTAAAGGCACAAAGGGTTTCAGGAATTTGTCAAGTTAGTAAGTGCTGAAATCAGCATTCAAATACAGCATTCAAAAACCCTCATCTTTTCATTGTATCATTTGGCTACTGAGCTATTCAAGCCTCCTCTGGTGAGAGGCAAATTGTTAAGTAACTCCTATACATTCAAGGTATAATCAGTTCACCCAGGCCTCCTCCTACCTCTCTATGCCTCAGTTTACTCACTATACAACAGGAATAACAATGTTGCATTGTTGAGAAAACAGGAAATGACATGTAAAATGCTTAGTCTGATGCCTTTCATATAGTAAGCTTTCAGTAAAGAGCAGCCATTATTATTATCAAAAGCACATTCTGCCCAAGAAACAAGTAAAAATCTAAGGTTCTAGTACATGAAGTTCTTTAATCATATTTATAATATTTATAATGAACATAGTATATCACATTGCCTTTTTAACTGTCATACATTTTGAATTTCATACCTTTTTATGGTATTGCTAATATCAGTAATGATTATGTGGATGTTTATATTAATTTATACCTTCTTGAAAATAATGCATAATAAATTAGTCATTTTAAACCCTATGTCTTTTGGAAAGGGGTGTACTCTTCCATAACATATATAATGGCATCTCATCAAGACACTTAATCCAGGCCGGGCGCGGTGGCTCAAGCCTGTAATCCCAGCACTTTGGGAGGCCAAGACGGGCGGATCACGAGGTCAGGAGATCGAGACCATCCTGGCTAACACGCTGAAACCCCGTCTTTACTAAAAAAAATACAAAAAACTAGCCGGGCGAGGTGGCGGGCACCTGTAGTCCCAGCTACTCGGGAGGCTGAGGCAGGAGAATGGCGTAAACCCAGGAGGCGGAGCTTGCAGTGAGCTGAGATCCGGCCACTGCACTCCAGCCTGGGCCACAGAGCGAGACTCCGTCTCAAAAAAAACCAAAAAACAAAAAACAAACAAAAAAAAGATACTTAATCCATCAAATACTTTTATATGACACCAAGACAAAAAGTCTTAATTAAACTTAAAATTCTGTTGTTATACAGTATAGTCAATATGACTGATGGTGCCCCAGCACCTATACACTCTGGTGTCACACACACTTGCTTTACATGGCCAAAAGGACTGCAGATGTAATTAAGACTACTAATTAGGGTTAGTAACCTGGTTTATCCAGGTAGGCCCAATGTAATCATATGAGTAAGTAAAAACAAAGCTTTCTCCAGGCTGAGGGAGAAGAGGAAGTCAGCGATGTGGCAGAGGGGGATACCAAGGAGATTTAAAGTGTAATGAGGACTTGACTTGCCACTGCTGGCTTGAAGATGGGAGGGGCAGGGGCATGCAGGAAGCATGAGAAGGAAGCTTGAAAGAGGACCCCGGTCCTAGATAAGAACTGTTATCGTCAGCCAATATTTTGATTTTAACCCAATAATACACTGACCAGAGAATCCAACCATACCTTGCCAGACTTCTGACCTACAGAAATTGTAAGATAACACTTTTATGCTGTTTTAAGTCTTTAAATGTGTGGCAATTTGTTATAGCAGCAATAGAAAACTAATACAATCCCTGAAACTCAGGGCACAATGAGGTTATCTTGTTTCTTCTTCTACATTGAGTTTCGTAAGAACTAACAAATACTAAACGAATAGTGGTATAACTTACAAAAACTGATTCATGGAAATGTAGCCTTCTAGCTAACCTAAATTACTCCTGCTATGTTTAAAATTAATTTTCTCTTAGCTCTTCCCCTATCAAGGACAATCATTCCTTCAGTCCACAGTTAAATATACTCCAAAGCCTGTCTTGACCATGCGTAATTCCCCTGCTCAGAAGCCTTCCCCACTTCTTGCTGGGTGCATTTAAAATTCATGGACTTGCTATTCAGGTCTACTCACAGCTCTTCAAGCTCTAGGTAAGGAATGGCTGCACTTATGCAATTGTCTTTTTCAGAAAGATCAAGAACTGGGTTTACAGTAATCCAGAATTGATGTGTTCTAATTTTGGTGTTTTTTGAAAGGACTAATGTATGTTGATCCCTGTTGAATCCCGTATTTTATGAATCATTTCTTCAAAAATCCAAGGCTATTTTGAATTCTAACTCTATTATCCAAAATGGAGATCACTTTTAGTCACTTGATGCCAATTCTTAAAAGCTAAAATTTGAAAAGAAGACTTAATGAACTTAGACGTATTTTCTTTGTGAAAACTTCTGTGCCTACAAAAAAGGTTTTTTTGTTAAACCAATTAAGCAGACAAAAATGACTCAAATATCCTCCAAAAGAGGCAGTGAGATGTCAAATACAAAGACTAAACACTCACTAATGCTAATAATGAAGAATAAACAGCAAACATTTTGTCCATTTATACTTTAAGTTTTAAGTATAACTGTGTATTTGTTTAAGAAACAATGTCTGCCTGCTTGTATTTCCCAAGAAATGCTTACATTTTATAAGTCTCATAATACGTATCAAGATGTTCAATTTATCCAATACTTTTATGTAATATCAAGGCAAAAATTCTGAACTAAACCTAAAATTCTATTTAATCCTGGCCAGGCATGGTGGCTTATGCCTATAATCCCAGCACTTTGAGAGGCTGAGGCAGGAGGAATGCTTGAGCTCAGGAATTCCAGACCAGCCCTGGGCAACTAGTGAGACCTTGTCTCTACAAAAAAAAAAAAAAAAAAAAAAATTAGCCAGGTACGGTGGTGCGCGCAGGTAGTCCCAGCTACTCAGGAGGATGAAGTGGGAGGATCGCTTGAGCCTGGCAGAGAGAGGCTATAGTGAGCCATGACTGTGCCACTATACTCTGGCCTGGGCAACGGAGCTAGACCTTTCTCAAAAAAAAATAAATAAATAAAAAATAAAAAAAAGAAATGAGGAAAATTGTATTTCCCATGCTCAGACCAGGATTCCCAATTTGGGGATTGAAAAATATGGTTACTTTACATTTGATATGTAAAAACACACCTTGCATTTTTAAGGTACTTAGCATACCATAAAAATGCATTAAAACTGGCACCCCATTGCATCTTATGTTTCAGTGGTGTTAGTTTTGCAGAGGGAAAACAGAAGCATGAGAAGCGGAGAAATTGTATGTATGGCCAATCGCTGTGTTAGGATTAGGAGCCAGAAAGTCTCTCTTAAAAACTTAAATCTCCTCTGGATTCAACCCCCATTATTCACCCACAGGAATAGGGTAAGGAACACCTTCTTGTCCCATAGGATTCCCAGACTCGTAAGGATAGTTCTCCAGGACATACGAAGACTGCCTAGAATTTGTGTCCTGTGATGAAGATTACTTCTCCTTATTGCAGTCTGATTTCCCACTTCAAACAGTGACTCCTCTTTCTGATTCTTGGCACACCAAAGCATTCCTCAGAGAACCAACCCGGGAATACAGAAACACCAGCTTCCAGAATAGAATTGTATTAGACCCAGGAAGTCATGGAAGCAATCTGTTGTTGTAGAACAGATTCTCTTCAATGGGACTGATTGATCAATCATCTAGAGATGTTTCAGAGGGACATAGGTAAATATAAGAAATTAGGGAGTCATCAAATAACTTTCTATTCTCTACTTCATTAAGGGGAAAATGAGGTAAAGGTAGTTTAAAAATAAAAACAAAAGTCACTGAATAACAAGAATCTTTTGCATTTGGCTTTGGGATGCAGTCAGAAACTCAAACTATGTCTGCAATATACATTTTATTTTCTACTTCACACTCACTTCGTTCATAACCTGGCACCAACCATTCTCTTGACTGACTGATTTTCAGTGGCTCTAGAGAATACTGATTAGTATTCTGACTCATCAGCTCACAATTAACATGTTTGGTGTAAAAGATAAAAATTTCCCCTCAAATTTTCCTACTTCTAACAAGTGTACTCTATGAGCTGTGACTAAAATTTGGAAAGCTAAAATACAGAGCAACTGGTTTGTCTTTTGGAACCTCTGCCATCATTAAAGAAGAGCCATAATTGCTATAAAAATTGTAATGTTTATGAAGGGAGTTGATTATGACTAGAAATTCCACGCAGCTATAAGATTCTTAAAACTCCGGGAGGGGCAGCCATTTACTTCTAGGCTAGGAGGAAGAGCTATGGAAATAACTCAAGTTTAAACATACAAACATGCCCTCAAATGATCAGTTTATTGTTCTTCTTTCTTCATTTAGTTTCTCTGTGAAAACTGAATCATAGCCAAGCTCATGTCTCATGGGTAGGACTTAGGTTTCAACATTACTTAGGAAGTGTAGTGCTGAAAACCACACTGTTAAAAAAATTTTTCCTACCAAAAGGACTCTGTAAAATATGTTATGCCTATATTTTGATTCATAGTTTACTGAGAATTAAGATAGTAAAGCTATACATTCTCAGTAGATCAGAATAATAATGTAAACAATCTAAGTAACTGGCCACTGTGTTATTTGACGGTACACCTATATTTAAATACCAGTGGATACTGAAATGTTTGATGTCAAGGTTTTGAGTTCTTGCTTGGCACAAGTAGAACATGCAAATGTTTATTGGATAAATAGCTGAATAGAAACATTTATTGGAGCCAAAACAATCTAGCTCCAGTTTTGAGGATCACTGCTAAGTATTAGGAGGAAATGATAACTTACATGATCCAAAGAGCCCAAATCCAGTCCTGCCATCCATATCATAAATACCTAATCATGAAAACTGAAGTGTCACAGAGATCAACAGAAGGAAGGAAAATCTGGTTCCAGTGTGAAAGTATAATTAACCTCTGGTTGGAAGGACATCCATGCAAAGGGCTAAAATACTGATATCCTAAGTCAGAAATGGGCATACTGCCAAATGAAATTGTACCTAAATTTTAGAAATAGATTCTAAATAAAAATAAAAACAGATCTATTCAACTTTATCATAAAGATGCCAAATGATCTGTCATTTGGTAACAAATTGAGTTTACCAGATTTCAGTAAATTTCACTTGTGATAAACAAGGGTCCCTGTTTTTGAAAGGGAATTAATACTTTGACAGCTTGCTCCTGGTAAGACTATTCTAATGAGCTTAAATGTCAAGGCAGGGATGGGATCAAGTCCACCCTCAATGGGCCTCTTTCCATTAATCCAAAAATTCTTCATTCCTGACTGGAACATTCAAACGTAGCAAGATAGGGAAATGACTGAACAGTAATTCGATTGTAAAGGATTAGAAAAAAATCATGAGCATAAACCTCTACTAAAAAAATTTGCTCATTACAATGTAGGAGGAGAAATACTCTGGAGGTTGATAAGAATATGTACCAAAATAACGATATTCACAATATCTCCAAACTCATATTTGCCAATCAGAAGAGGCTCAATCAGCTTATCATGCATGAGTATCAACAACCCCTATCTGCATGCACTCAAACTCACCCAAACCTCCAGCCAGCTCTGCAATGACCCGGCCATTTATACAGAGAGCAGGAGGGCATTGTCACTGAATAAACTGCTTTCAGTGTTGAAAGGGTCCACCTTCTGTTTATCTCTGTAAGTATTTTTGGTCCTTGTGTTAATGGGTGACTAATGTTTTTAGACAGAAACTCTGCAATGACAATACACCTATCCACACATACTGCTGTATCAGGCTTGTCTAGGGGAAGAAAAAGATTCTTGAAGTAGCTTCAGGTGTTCCCAGCTAATGGCTGCCAACTCTGCAAGCTGATTAGCAGTGTTACACTCCCTGAAGGAAAGGCTAAATATGATCCCCAAAAAGCTCATGGGGGGGTGCTAATAAAAGCATTCTTATAACCGTATTTAACCCATTGACATTTATATACCTGGTGTTTGGAGCTTAAAAACATCTCAGTATTCTGTTTGTTCTTCTACCAACTTTAATTACCATTTCTAAGGATTGTAAAGATAATTGCTAAAAGGTTAGAGCTGAAAGAAGTGAGATGGAACATGCTGGTCCAGAAGTTCAGCTGGGCCTCATAATTCTTGGTACAGATGTTCCTGCTTAGTTCAGGTCTGATTTAGGGAAACAGCTATAATATGGTTTGAGGCAAGGTGACCAGATGTAGCTGAATTTAAAGATCTGTCCCAGAATGTCAATGAAAAGAAACTCTGTTACCCTAGCAAAATAGCCTTTATGGGGGGAACAAACTTATGTTTAAAGACATACCTACTTTATCATTAAAGTAGATAGATATCTACAACTTGACAAGACAGGATTCTAAAAAGAAAACAAAATTTAAGAACTATTAATAAAACTATCAAACATAAATCCCACAAACAATTTTGTAAAGCTTATTCTCACAGAGCAGTGTATAAAGAAAAACTAGCAAAAGGAATTTTATCAGAGAGCATGCACTGTGTATAATGTAGGATTGATCTATAGACAAGCTATGGCATTTCTCCAACTTGTTATGAACACAGACACTGAAATGAAAATGTTAAGAAGACATTCAGCAACCATCTTCACCAAGCTGACTTTTTGGATGAGGGGGACAACACCCTCCTAGATGTAGGGCAGAGAAAACATGGGTTTTGAGACATCTTCCTTGACATATATAAGATGATAAAACACCCCAACAAAAAAGGCAGCACCTTTCCCAAAACATAAAGCCAATTATCTTATTCCTTATTGTCCCCAAACATTTAAAAACGTATTATATCGCATTCCTTTCATGAGGGGAACAGGATTCTGTTTCCAAAGAGTTCTAAATACACTGTGCTTCAGAAAGCATTGCTGATAACAGCTATGATTCATATCTACACTTAGACAATAAAATAACACACAAAACATGAAAGTTAGACTCTTCTGTACTCCACTCCTAGGTGGATGGGCACACCTTTGTCACATCTTCTAATGACAAGTCAAAATAGACATGGTCTTCAAAGTGTGTGTGTGTGTGTGTGTGTGTTTATGTCTGTGCTTTAAATCGTACATGTAAAATACTCATTCAATGCCAAGAATTAAAAGAGAGAGTTGAACAGTTAACTGGAGGAAAATGTTAGGATGAAAAAAAGGAAGAAGAACATAAAAATGTCTACATACACATGCAGGGGTAGAAATCAACCTTTCTGGATTGTACACTTGGCAAATGTTTATATTGGTCAACATCATTATCTAGGCTTATCTAAAGTGAGTTGCTTAGGAGTTGGAAGTCAGGATACCACCCATACTTTAAATCAAGTTGAAGATAAATTGGCAAAGGAGCTTCTCTCTTCACCCCTGCTTAGTTTACATTGGCTCTTTTCGTGGCCATAAAGATGAACCATCCAGATCTCCTGCCACAGAGGAGTCTGTTATCTTAACCAACAGATGGCCCTAGATGCTGTATTCTGAACCCACCTCATTGTTTGCAATGAGGCCATGATTTCTGAGGGCTGTTCCAATGACTGAGCATAGCAGAGATACTACAGCAGGTTCATTCTTGAGAGAGGCAGAGCTCTCGGAGGATGGATTCCTCTCAAAGACTCCCCAGTCTGGCCGAAACTTTCTTAGCACTAGGCTGCAGTCTGAGACTCATCCTCCTCAACCCTCTGTCTTCCCTCTCTCCACAGAAGACAGGCATGTATTCTGTCTGATGCACTGCAATCTGATAGCTCTTCCAGCATCCTTTGACCCCTCACCTTTTTTCCCAATAAATCTCTTGTATTCCTAATCCTATCTTGGCAGGACAAAATTCTAGGAGGACCTAAATTCATAGCATCTCTTCTTTTGACCCAAGTACTATTGGACTAGACCTAATGTTTGCAATTTGCCATCCCTATCTGTATCAAAACAGGCCACCCAGTCTCCATGATGCTAAGGAAATGGTGGTAACTCTGTTAGGGCTCCTCTCTTCTCTCTCTCCAGTGACATCTCAGTTAATGCTCTACAGAAGGGTAGTCCAATCTTTTGGCTTCTCTAGGCCACATTGGAAGAAGAATTGTCTTGAGGCATACATAAAATACATTAGCACTAATGATAACTGATATTTTAAAAATCACATAATATCTCATAGTTTTAAGAAAGTTTACAAATTTGTGTTGGGTCACATTCAAAGTTGTCCAGGACCACATGAGGCCCACGGGCCACAGGTTGGACAAGCTTGCTGTACAGTGTTTTGAAATAATGATCAGAACTAGTGGGTGACAGACAGCTCTGACAGACATCATCCTCACCCAGACTGGCTCCAAGTTCACTACCATTCTAGCATTCCTCTTCATCCTAGCACTAAAATGCAGATGTATTTCAGATTCTCACTATATCCAGTTAGTGCAATGACTTTAATTTCATACAAAGTCAGAGTAGCAAATTAAATCATTTCATGGGCAAGCTAACTCATATTGTTTCATAAACCCTAAAGTTTCTCTTATTACTGGCTAGAAGTCTCATCAGTATATGTGAGTATGTCAAAGGAAAAAAAATAGAAGAAAATAATTTGAACCCATACAGATTTATTTCCCCTTCAAAAACAAAATGTTCAAGGCACAACTCTACAGATAGTGCTTTGACATTATAAGTAGTGTAATTCTGCTATCCATGACTCACCACCTCCATCACCACCCCCCAGCACCCCCACCATACACTCCATGGCCTTGTCTCCGAAAAATGTAAACACACAAAATCAGGAGAAATGTATATCAGTATTTAAATTGTATACGTAACTTAAAGAATTTCAAATATTTACTCAGTATCTCAAGAAAATGCCTAAGAAAGGGGGAGGTTTCTACTTAATGCATAGCAAGCATTCTTCAATGTCCACTCTTTTCTTCCCACCCATTTCTGTCATTCTTGATGTACTTCACACAAATGGCAACTAGTTCTTCAAAAAAAATTTTTTTCTCTCTCAACTACTAAGTTATTTTTGAAATTCAGCCTATGTATTCCTTGGGGGAAGAGAATCAGAATGCTGAATATATTTATGTATTATTATTTTGTCATTGGTTTATATTAATAATATGTTGTTCCTGTTAAGGAAGCATAATATTTGTATGGACAGGAAAGCACTGCACAGGCACATATGTGTATATGTGAAGCAGCCAAACAGAGAGGCTAGGTGGAATAGGAAATGTTCTAAAACTCTTCAGAGAGACTCAGATGTTCCAGTGTCCCAGCTGAACCCAGCCTCTGACTGTGCCTACGGAACCACCAGATACGTGACTGAACCATCCTGAACATTCTATCCAACTAAGCTCTCCAAAGAGTGCAGCCCCAGTGGATGCCACAAGGAGCAGAAGAATCATTCAGTTGAACTCAGTCAACTCATAAATTATGGGACATAATGATAATATTGTTTTAAACCACTAAGTTTGGGTTGGTTTATTACATAACAATAGGTCAATGGAACACCATGGTAGCATATGTTGAAGGGGGAAAGGAAAAATTCATCTTCATAGCCAAGTTTGCTTTCAGAAGCACAAAAAAGGGGGTGCTTTTCTTACGAGGTTATCCTTATTTGTTGAAAAATGGGATTTTAAGATCATGATAGGTGCTGATCTTCAGCTGACACCAAGGAAGAAAAACAGTCTTTTAGCAGGTCCCTGTGCTTTTGTATCTGATGCTATAAATCTCAAAATTGCCTGCTGCCAGAATTTCCCTGTATGCCTCACTACTTTTGCCTTTAGGGTAGAAAACATTAAAGCCGTGTAATGATATTTCCATCTTAAGGGATGGTGTCATTCTTCACATCTCCTTCCTCAGTATAAGTGCCTATGGCTTTCTGTAAGTACTAGGTGGCTGGAAAAATTTTAGTATCATACTTTACTATTCTCTTGCTTGCCATGTTATTCTATACATGTTTTGGTAGCTGTGAAATGACATAAAGTGATTACTTCTTTATGTAATTCTAAGCGTAATGACTTTATTCCTCATTCTGCATTTTAAAAGTCATCAGAGTCACTGCCTTTCATACATCCTTCAGAAGAAATGAGTTCAGGGCACTGCCAGGGGCTTCAGTCCTCACCCATTCTTCCCTGCATTGAACCAAGTACCTTTCAGCCTTAAAATGTGACCAAGAGGCTTTAAGCTCCACAGATTAGGACTACTGCTACCATGCTCACCACTCTATTTTGAAAGCCTAGTAGTGCCTGGTACAGAATTGAGTTCTAGAAATATATGAGTGGTAAATTAATGAAGGCTTTAAAAAAATCAGTTATTAATTTTATAAATTTTAGAATTAGAGGCTTAAAAATCATCTAATCTAGCTCCTTCTGGAGCCCAGAGAGTAGTAGACCAACTTTCCCAAGAGCATATATCTAATAAGGGTCAGAGTACAGACTAAAATAGATTTCTTGATGCCAGTCATGTCCTTTTCCACTCCATGGTTCCCTATTCCCTGTTTGGGTTGTCTCTTCAAAGAGTTGGCAAGTATAGGATGTGGATGACGTGGATCATAGCTGACTGCAAGCACAATGAATCAACAGTGAAATGTGCTTAATGTAAATGTGAGCTGCTATTAAAAATACAGTGTAGGAAACAAAATATATGACAGCTTTTTTTCTACTTCATGCTGAGTAGATCATAAACACTGTTAGGGAGTTAATTTCTAGATGCCAAACTTTAAGAAGGACAGTGGCCAAACCAACAATTTATAAAGAAAGAAAACATGACTGTGGTTGTCTGGAAAGCATTTGACAATCCATGGGATTAAGCAAGGGCATTTTGCCTAAGAAGAAGAGAAGTGAGAATATGTGAGAGCTGTCTTCAAGTACTTCTAAGATAGTGTCGATTTACTGGCCTCTGTCCTACCCACTACCTTGATTTCTTTTTTGCATTCTTACTCTTTACATTCTGACTTCTGTCATCACTACTCCACTCTCTCCAAGTTCACCAAGGCTCGTCTTCCACCCACTGGCCCTCAATCATCACCCTCTTATGATCATATCCTCCTTCTTGAAAATCTCTCCCCCTTGTTTTCTATAGTAACTGAGAATGATCCTAACTCACTGGCCATTCCTTTGATTTCTCATTTGGGGGCTCCTCCTGGGCCTCCAACCCAATAAACTAACCATAGATGATCCCAGGGTTCTGTCAACGGGTATCTTTTCTTCTATTGTTTCTTGACCTGCACTTCTTTTAAGCTCTCAATGAGTCAACCATCTCTTTTAGTCAGATGATTCCCAAACCCATGCACAGAACCATGACTCTTATGTGGCGTGTCCATACTTCCTGCATTCATATATTGAACTTTGTAGTGCCCTGTGCCTGGAATGCCCTCCCTCCTATCTCCTTATACTAAAATCTCATCAATCCTTAAAGGCTGCTGCTTCTATGCATCCTCCAAGCACCTACAATCTCCCCTCCACAGAATCCACAGAGTTCCTGTTCTTGTAGCGAGATGTGGAGTCACAGGACCTGGGTGGAAGTCCTGGCTCACCACCTCCCTGCTGTGTGCTTTGAGTAAATTACTGAAACTGAATCTTAGGCCCTTCATGTGTAAGTGAGGAAGAACAATAATACTTATCTTACAGAATAGTGGTGATAATTATGAAAAGTGATTTGTAAACTATAAAGTGCTATACAGAGTTTGGTAGTACACACCACAGATTTTTTTACAGTATGAGCTAGCAGAGCATGTCCACTCAAATTAATTAGTATTTCCACCTTGATTGACTCACTTGGCTGACAAAGCATGTGGACATTCCAATGTAAACAAGACTCGCAAGGGGATACAGGACATTTATGTCATAATTTATTGAGATATGACTCCCGGCACCTCATTTTTAAACAACAACAAAAAAGCACAGCACATTATTACTTATCTGATGGCGTGTGTTTTCATCTCTCTTGTGGCTATTTGGGAACTCGTCTTACCTTTCTTACTATGTTATAAAGATACCAAGGCCGGGGCCGTAACCTACTGATCATGCTGCAAGGCCAAGAACAAGCATCTTAAAGTTAGGATGTCTACGTATTTGTTGAATTGAATGAAAATAAATTTGGCACATCTCATTCATCAAAGTGGAATTCAGCTCCTTATCTTGATAAAAATAACCTTTTCAAATAATCAAATACAGTATACTGAACATGGAGTTGGCTACTTAGTAGATATAGAATAGATGTTCAGTAATTGCTGGTGACATTGACTCCCCCCACATTACAGTTGTGTAAAGGTTTTTTGTTTGCTCTTAGCATCTTTGGAGCACTGTCTAGTTTTTAGGCACCGAAATAACAGCCTCATTGACCATGTATTAAGGTCACAGATGATGGATAATTCAAACACATTTAGATCTGTTTATTCATTAAATAGACGGACTAGGTAACACAGAAGCTACCATAACACATTTTCCAGAATCAAGAGTCTGAGTTGAATGGTTTTAAATGTTGCCCACATCCACTGCACTTCCTGGTTAGCTTCTTTCTTCATTCTCCACCAGGGATCCCATTTCTACTAGCCCCCTCCTTTCCTTCTATGCATATGTCATTGTCTCTTATTTCACAGAAAAAATTTAAGTCCTTTAGATTTGAATACCCTAAAATCACTGCCTCCCCAAACTTCCATGCCCCTGCCTCATGCTTCCTTCAGTCTCTCACAGGTTAACTTGTCTTTTCTGCTGATTAAGGCAAATCTCTTCTATCTGCACTCTGAATTCCATCCACTGCTGTCCCCAAAGGAATGTCATTCCATTATTTATTACTCTCCCCTCTCCTCTATAATGTCACTCTTTCCCTCCCACTGACTCTTCTCTATGCTCATCTCTTCATATCTTCATATTTAAGACAAAAAGAGAGAAAGCGAGAGCAAGCCTCTTCTCCACATTATGTTCCTGTTCCTAGTAGTCAAAGGTTTTCCTTCCTTCCACAGCCACATTTCTAGAAAGAAGTCTTCACTATACTTCATGACTCCACAAACTCAGCAAACAGAAACTCTGACTTTCGATGTCATTATCCAGCTAAAATTTCCCTGGCTAAAATTATCAATATCTTCCTAGATACCAAACCTAATAGGCATTTTCCAGTCTTCATTTTACATGCATGAATTGTGACCAGTAGGCCATCCCTTTTGCTTGAAACTGTCTTCTTTCCTTTCCATGACACCATACCCTTCAGACTGTCTTCCATCTTCCCCATAGTTTGGTATTCCTCTGCCCATCCTTTAAAGGCTGATGTTCTCTGGTGCTCCATCCTTATACCACTAGTATCTTATTCTACTAATTATTCCTGGAAATCTTTTTCATAACCATGGAAATAGAGAGCACTGATACAATGACAACTTTAAAATATATGTACCTTTATTTCAAATTCCAGACACCTACACACCCAATTGCCTATTAAGCATTTTTAAACAAATGTCTCCCAGGCACCTCTAACTGGATAATTCAAATTGAATTTATTTCTCATCCAGACTTTCCAAATGTGTTCTTGCTTCTACAAACTCTGTTCATACTGGTACCACATCCTCCCAGGTAATCCAAGCCAGAAACTGTAACTCTGCCTATAAACTGTCTTTTCTTTTCCCTCTACATTAAATAAATTGCTACATCCTAGCCCTGCTGCCTCCTGAATATCTTTTCTACTTGACTGCTCCATCTGTAGATTTGGTCAGCCCTCTCCTAGACCACCAGAGAATTCTTCTTGATAGTCTCTCTGTTTCTAATCTTATCCTTTCCTCAATCCATCACATTGTTGCTTAAGTGAGCTTTCTAAAAAACAATGCCAATCACATCTCTCTGGCATGACATGCATCAACAACTCTTCACTTCTACATGCAGTGTTTCTCAGATTTTGATGTACATATGTCAATGGAGAATCTCATTATATTATTAATTCTCACTCAGGAGGTCTGGGTTAGGGCCTGAGATGATGCATTTCTAACACACTCCCTGGTGACGTGATGCTGTGCTCCAGAAATCACTTTAGTAGCAAGTGGTACTAAATTGTACCACTCTTGTGCAATTATCTAGATTGTAACCTTAACCTCCTTTTAAAGGCCCTCAAAGTCTTTTCTCTTGGGTCTCCATTTATCCCTATAGACTCTTCTCCGACCATTTTTCCTTCTTTGCTCTTAATGCTCTAGCAACATTGGATGGCTTATGGCCTTCTGAACCCACCATGATCATCTGCTCCTCTATGGCTTTATATTTTCAGTTTCATCTGACTTGCCTGCCCAACTATAAAAGTCCATCAGTTTATATGTACTCTACACTATTTTGGCAAGTCTGACTCCTGGGTCTCCATTTATCCCTATAGACTCTTCTCCGACCATTTTTCCTTCTTTGCTCTTAATGCTCTATTAAGAAGGGTCTGGTTCATCTCCCAGTTTCTAGCCCTAGCAGAGTATCCTGGTCCAGAGGAGCTACTCTCCAAAGTTTGTGGAATCGATACTCAATCTGTTCCTCTACTGCATAAGCCACTTAAAAATTCCCAGTGTTCCATAAACACTTTCTATTGGAGAGCCTGCTGGCAAATAATCATAAACAAAATTTTAATGAGATAAGTCTAGAAAATTTTTCCTTTTAGAGGTTAAAACAAAAACACTAAAGTGGGAGTAGATAAGGAAAGGGTCTAAAATGTAAACATGTATTACATATAGAGTTAGATCCTATCTTATATTTAATCAACTAGAATTTAGGCGAATTTAACACTAATAAAAATATTTACATGTTTTTCAAATTGCTTCACCAAACTCTTTTTGTTTAAATGTGCCCCTGAGTATATTACCAAATGTGTTAAATGTGTCACCCATTACAAAATGGATAATGAAGGATTAGCTAATGAGTCATTTGAAGGTCCTGCTTATTAATTTTTATAGCTTCATTGCCTGGAACCCAATCATCAACTGTTATCAATATCCTGGGAGAAGTGGAAAAATAAAATAAAAATATCTTTATTTATTATAGGTAAGATTCTCTAGAACTTTATAATTTGCTCGTTCTTGTACTTCCTAGAATACATGGATGCTTCCAACATTTTACTCACTCTTCACAGAGGTTGCAAATTTTAATTATATTTTTGCAGATTCCCATTTGACTTGACTTTAGTATCTGATCTTGACTTTTTAAGAGACATTTCTGTTTTATAGTTACCAAATAAATTCCTCTACTCTGTTAATCATCTGCTTTTTTTTTTTTTTTTGGCTGTCACTGAAGTGTAGGTGACTGAATGTTAAACAAACATTCTTTTTCAAACTCAAACTGAAAATAGGATGTTCCATTTGTTTATACTATGCAGACATGAAAAAATGTGAGCTTTTTTCCCTTCAGTTCCAAAAAGCCCACTCCCTTCTCTTCTAAAACTCTATTTTTTTAAATCTAAAAGTTTGTCAGGTTTTTGTTGTGGAAACATTACTATGTTTCTAGGGTTTTAAAATCTTCTTTACATCGATGAAGTAGATTTGTTCATTCCAACAAATATTTATGTAGCTTCTACTACATTATAAGAGATGTGTCAGGTGCTGGGGGGGTGCTGAACATGTTGAGCGTGTTTCCATGCTCTTACAGTCTAGTAGAAGAGATAATGGCAAGTAACAACTTCCTAAAATGCCAAAAAGAAGCTGGTATCTGTAATATGGATATAAAAGCCTCATGTTGTGCAACTATAGAGAAGAGTAGAATACATTGTTCTTGCAAAATATAATGACATGTGCTCTGAGAATTGTAAATCACCTATGTTCATTTTCATGCCTACTTATGTGGATCCCTGAAGCTCAATCAATGGAATGGAACAGTCTCTAGATAACAGTTTCTACAGTTGCCTTGGTCTTTTGGAACAAAAGAATGGGTCAGTCAACTAATAGCAATTGAGCCTCCATTCTGTGTACAAGGCTCTATGGAAAGTCCTATTCCACTTAGTTGATGGCAGTGAAAATGAGACTTATAAGAGATCAAGCACATCTGCTTCTTGGGTAGCCTCACCAGTGTAAAGAGCAGATAGGAAGAGGGAATACCCCCAAATTATACCCATTCTGCAATAATGCAAATAGATGCTACAAGCTGGTTCCAAGCAATGAATGGGCTGATGGAAACCAAGACTGGGTCCAATAGGTGCTGAGTGGTGAGCCGTTCCTATCTTGTCCCCATAATACCTACCAACATGTTTCTTACTCTGGTTGATAAGCCACCTCTTTTCCTGATTAACTAAAATATTATGCCATTTCTATCCATCTATAGCCATCACTTTCTTTGAAACCATTTATTACATTCCTAACTTATATCAAAAATTAGTCTAAGTTTTCTATAGCTAGAATCAAATCCTCACAAATCAGCAAGATGAATTCAGTATTATTATTTATATTGTATACTTGGTCAAACTAAGTTTCAGAGGTTAGGTACCCTGACCAATGGTAGAACTGGAATTTGAATACAGGACTGTGTTTTCTTAGAAATTAAGGCATACTATTATATTAAATATTCTTGAGCACCTAAATATACTTAAACAACTATGCTAAAACCTGTAAGTAATTCAAAGGTAAGATCCATGCCTTCAAAGAGAGAGAATCTAAAATGAGAAACAGAAATAGAAAGGTGTTAGCCACTAAGAAATGTGGGACAGAATGAATTTGCTTTGCAATGCACTAAATCAACATAAAATTCTACACAATAAATTTCATGCTTTAACGTGTATAATATTTAAATGCATTCTTGTAATATTTTTCAATAATACAGAAGTATATAGAGACTATAAATGAAAATCTCCTAAACCCTGAATCCTGTGTGCTCTTTATAAGGGCACACTACCACATTCACTGGAGACCACATGTTCACCAAATATTGTTTGAGAACATGCCTTGCAGATAGCCTGTGCTAACAAAAAAGTGTTGCTTAGTGTAATGTATCTGACGTTACCATATTATACATAATTTCACCACTCTAAAAAGTCCCCTGTGTTTTACCTATTCAATCCTGTTCCCTCCCTCAAAACCTCTAGCAACCATCAATCTATTTAGTTTTGTCTTTTCCAAAATGTCATAAAATCAGAATCATATACTATGTAGCTTTTTCAGGTTAGCTTCTGTTTCTTGGCAATATGTATTTAAGATTCATCAATATCTTTGCATGGCTTTATAGCTCATACCTCTTTATTACTGAATAGTATTTCATTCACCTATTGAAGGATATTTTGGTTTCTTGAAATTTTTGATCACTATAAATAAAGCTGCCATAAATATCTGACTGCAGGTTTTTGTGTAGACATAAATTTTCAAATTAGTTGAGTAAATACCTAAAAATGTGATTACTGGATCATATGGTAACTATGGTATGTAAATACGGTAAGACTATGTTGAGCTTTGTAAGAAACTGACAATCTTTCAAAATTGGTGTATTTTCTATTCCCATTATCAATGAATGAGAACGTGTGTTGCTTTGTATCCCTCTCAACAATTAGTATTGACTAGTTTTTGGATTTTAGTCATTCTCACAGGCGTGTACTAGTATCTCCTTGGTTTTAATTTGTGTTTTCCTAGTGATAGATTATGTTGAACATCTGTTCAAGTTTTTGCCTGTTTGTTTTCCTATTGTTGAGTTTTAAGAGCTCTTTGTATATCTTAAACACAAGTCATTTATGAGATACTTAGTTTGCAAACATTTTCTCCCTTTCTATGGGCTTGTCTTTTTATTCTTGTAACTGTTTTTCACAGAGCAAAAGTTTTTAATTAGATAATGTTCAGCTTGTAAATTTTTTTTCATGGATCATGCTTTTGGTATTATATTAACATCTAAAAACTCATCATCAAACTCAAGGTTTTCTCATATATTATAGTCAAGGAATTTCATAGTTTTGCATTTTACACTTATGTCTATAATCAACTTTTGAGCTAATGTTTATGAAAGATGAGTTCTGTGTCTGGGTTCATTTTGTTGCATGTGAATATTCAATTTTTCCAGCACCATAATCATGCAATTTTAAAATTGGGAAAGTGAAAGGATCATTGTAGGTTACATGCAGTTATTAATGGATTAATAAGACTAACATGATGATTAAAATTCCCTCAAGTTGGTAAAGCACTAGGAGTTATTAATATGAGTCACCTGGAAAGCAAGAAACTGAGGATCAGCAGATGTAGAATCTGTCAAATAGTTACCAAATAAGCTCCTGCATGGTCCTCAAAGAATTGAAAACAAATGGTCACAGCAATTGTGCATAATATTTAATACCTATGGGGTATTGTTCAAGAAGGGTCAGCTCTTTTGTTACTAATACACCTTTATGGTCTCTTTCTTTAAGCTTTTAAAGTGTTCTGTCTTCAACAGTCTACTTTTAACATATAAATGCCACTAAGAGTTGTTTCACCTCTTTAGTTGTCAGAATGATCAAGTTATACCTAAATAACATTGATATCACTATTGTAGACCCTTAACTAGAATGAGGCCATCTCCTCACTCCAGCTCTCACAGCAGCTCCCACAATCTCTGTTTGGACACTTCTATTATCTATGCATTTGCATCTTTATGAGGCAGCCTGATGACCTGACAGCTCCAAAGATCTGAAGGACAATATCTTTATCATGCTGAGACAGAGTTCATTTCGCTGTAACTCCATCATAGTTCCACTGTTTAGAAACAGAGTGTCATCCTCGGCCAGGTATCTTAGCAGGAGTACTCACCTGAATGAAAGCTGTTGGAGTACATGGACCCCTCTGAGCTGGGTGACTGTGGGCCACTCTGTCATTCCTACAAGTCTTAATTATATCATTTAAGATAAAGTTTTAAAAGTCTTAAAAATTTAAAAATTTAAAATTTTTAATCCAACCAAAAAAGAAAGTAAATAATGGGGAAGACCTGGGGAATAGCAAAATGGCAGGAAAAATGTAAGGGGCACTGAAATGGGAGAAAAATTTAAATAGCCAATTTTGCATATGTGTAAGTTTAGCCATAAAGAGATGTACACTATTAGGGCCAGGCATGGTGGCTCATGCCTGTAATCCCAGCACTCTGGAAGGGCAAGAAGGGAGGATCACCTGAGGTCAGGAGCTCAAGACCAGCCTGGCCAACATGGTGAAACCCTATCTCTACTAAAAACACAAAAATTAGCCAGGTGTGATGGTGGGCACCTATAATCCCAGCTACCCGGGAGGCTGAGGCAGAATAATCGCTTGAACCAGGAGGCAGAGGTTGCAGTAAGCCAAGAATGTGCCACTGCACTCCAGCCTGAGTAAGAGGGACACTCCGTCTCAAAAAAAGAAAGAAAAAACAAAGATGTATACACTATTATGACATGCAAAGTGTATCCCACAGCTTTAATAGAAACATCACTTTCAAAATTACTTGTCTTTGTAGTAAGTTTTAACTCTCAAAACCAGCAGAGAATTCCATTCTTCATCTGCTCTGAAGACAGTAAGAAACTGCCACAAAAACACAGATCCAAATAGCACTATCTATCCCGAAGCAACGTTTTACTCAGTTGTTAAATGTTCCCACCAGAAATCTTTTCGAAAGTCTTAAAACATATTTCATCTGCCCCCTCCCCATTTTCCTACAGAAACAAAATTAATTGTTCCCTCAATGGCCGTTCCCTCACTTCTTTTAAAACTTTGTGAAGGAAATGTGGCTTTGTGCAAATTATTTTCATTCCTCTAACATCTATAATGAAAGAGTCTGTTTAATGTATTCATTGAAAGAATTATTTAAGCTCCAGTTCAGCCCTTCATTATTGCCAGGGATAAAAGAAACAAAAGGTGATTTGCACTTGAGAATTTGCAGCATGAAGTGTCTGTTAAACAAAACCAGCAGCCACCATCATCTTGAGCAGGCAGCAGGCAGGAACGGGGACCCATCTATAAAGCATGCACACGCCTACACTTGACCCATGGGGTTCTGACAAGGGAGGATGCCAATATGATTCCATCAGACAGACTGACAAAAAACCCGGCTTAAAAAAAACACAAAAGCACACGGCAGCTCTGATATTCGCTGCTAAGCAACATAGTCCTGCTCCACAGCCCTTACCCCCAGCTGCCATAAAAAATAGAGTGAAGTGAAAGTTACTGACTGTGGGAAAGGAAGATGTACTCGGGATGGAGAGAAGCTGCAAACCCACTATTTAAAATCCTTCAATTAGAGCCAATTGACCAGAGCTCATGTGTAATTGCTAAATGAAGGAGAAGGGAACTTGGTCCAGAACCTCCACAGGATTCCTCTGAGCATACCCCTTAAGGGGAACATGCCAATCCAGTCTTAAAATAACGAGTGTGTCCTCTGGCTCCGGCTCCTCTTTCCTAGATGGCAGCAGAGAGTAGATGGTGGTTAAGCCTTCTGATTACAAGCTTGTTTAACTCCAACAAATACCACTTTGTCCAGGTTCAATGCTGCCCAGTTAGCATTGGAGTGAAACTGCCATCGACAGACCTGCATCATCCTCATCGCATCCAATGTTTACTGAGTCCCTACTGGATTCCAAACCCCAGACTAGTGCTTCATGTATACTAGTTCCTCTTCAAAACCATACCAAAAGTAAACATTACTCCCCCAGTGTGATAGACTAGAAAACGAATGCTCAGAAAGATTAGGGTAAAAACTAGCTGAACCAGGATTTGAACTCTATTCCTGTCTCATCCTAAAGTTTGGAAATGTTTACCACTCTTTGGCACTATGGCACATACATATGGCCTGGGTCACTTGTTAAGACGGTGGCTTTGTGGTGCAACCCTGTTGTTATCTTGTCAAAGGCAACTCTCCTTTCTAGAGAGCCAGCATGCTGTGATAGATAAATGCATAGATTCTTGGACTCCTGTGTTACAAATCTGCCTCTTGTTAGATGTGGAACTGTGGCAACAGATATATTTACCTCTGCCTCAGTTTTCTCAGCTGCACCTGCTTCATAAGTTGTTCCAAGTCTCCAAATACTTTTCCAAGTCCCCATTGTAAAACCTGAGGGATAGAACTGGGTGAGGGGGCGCCATCCATGGAGATCAAAGGAGGGAGAACAGGGGTTAGATGCAGAAGAGATTTCTAAGGTTTTAAAGAACACATATTATGAAAAGAAGAGCCTGTCTTAATTTCATTGTTCCCCAGTCCACTGACTTTTACTTTGTCCTTTGTTAGCAAAGACAAAGACAGCAAGAACTCTGAAGAAATAGCAAGTGGGGGAAAGGAATATGGGTGCTGCTTGACCTCAGATGTTCTAATATATTTCGTGAGCTCTGTGTGTGGAGAATGGAACAACAGAAGCAGCTGTTCTCTCCAGATTCATTTTGTAACTTGACAGTAGAAGATACTGCAGGCAGGAGAAAAAGAAAGGGAAGAGGTCGGGGGACTGCTAGAGCTCTTGCTTCTAAAGCTATGGGAACATTCCTCAGTGTCCTCTAACATCCAAGGCAAGATCCTGCAGGGAAAAAGGACAAGAACTCTCACTTACTGAGTTTGTCTACTACATGTTGGGCCATCTCAGGTGATACAGATGCAAAGTTTCATTGAACCTGGCCACAACCCTGGGAAGTACTGTTATCCTTGTGTCTCAGTGAGAAGATGTGGACTTAGAAAAGTTAAATCACTTGACCACAGCTGCACGGTGGCTTGTGAGGAGGTAGAATCTGGTCAATTTCCTGAGTTTGAAAGACCATAGTACCTCCTTTCTCAGTAGCGCCTGCTGGTGAAAGAGTCAGTGACAAGATCTATAGGAGTATGTGATGTGCAGGAGATGCTGTCAGATGCTCACAGGAGATGCTGTGAGGAATATGCCATTAATCCCAATAATCAAATGGTCAAGAAGTGCTTCTCTAGTCCGGTGAGAGAGGGGCTGCCACAAAGAGCAGGCCACCAACCTTGTGATGGAAGGTTACTTGGAAGAAGTGCTGGCCACCACCAGGCTGTGCAGGTAGGGTGCTGGACACCTCTGTGCTGCCTCTAGCTGGTTACTTGAACTGGAGTGAGGGGGCTCTCATTTCTCCAACTACGGGCCTGGTGTTTGTTTCAACTGCTTTAACCTCAGGATCTTGAATCCAGGCCCTGCAACTCTGTGTCCTAGAAAAGCTGGTCTGGTGTTCTGGGGACAGGACAGCATGTTGCTGGTGTCCACAGCTGTTTTCTTAGAGCCTCTTTCCCAGCGTAGAGTTCCCTGGGCTGTTAAGGAACTGCTGCCTCAGGGCGCCATGTTCTTCTGTCCATGATGAGGAACCCAAACCTCCTTCATCTGTTCTTCCACTCTCCTCCCCTTCTCACTGAGCTCAGCATTATTGAGCATGGGGTCAGGGGTTGGTTGAGAAAGTAAACTGTGTCCACCTGTGAGCCCTGTGAGGGCAGCAATCTGCTCTGACCTGTTCACACAGCCAACATTGAGCCCAGGGCTTGGCACCAGTCACTCAATAAAAATGTGGAATTTCCAAGTGGACTATCATTCTGATTCCAGGGTGTTGGGTCACATGATAGATTCTTATAAATAAGAAACCATTCTGGTGCTCACTCTTTTTTCAGAGCTCACCAAATACTTGGTGGACACAAAAATGAATGGATGAATGAAATGACAACATGGAATTTTGCCTCCCTCTGATTGTTTTCCAAGTAGCCTGATTTTGGACAGCTCTGTCACATTAACTATTCTGGGATCTTTATTTCCATCACTGCTTTCCATGATAATTTTTTGATGGTGTACAGAAAACAGTTAACATACCAGGCCAGAGACTGCTATCCTTTGAAGTCCTGCTGACTAGGTTGGTCCTTGGTTGGCATGTGGAAATTTGGATTTCAGGCATGCTCCCACCATTCTCAGAACTGATGAGTGGCTCACTGCCTCAATTGTCGCACAATGTGATTTATGTGGAACACCTTCTTTCCTTCTGGGAGTCTAGAACTTTGGTATGTGCTAGGAAGAGGACACCTATATGACTGGCCCCCAATAAAAATCTTCTAGTGTTGAGTCTCTGATAGACTTCCCTGGTAGGCAACATTTCACACATGTGTGTCCAACTTGTTGCTGGAGAAAGTCAGCTCATTCAGTACTGACTCCACTGGGAGAGAGGACTCTTGGAAACTTGCCTCTTATTTCTGCTGGACTTTGTCCCATACACCTTTTCCCTTTGCTGATCTTACTTTGTATCATAGCCATGAGTACAACTACATGCTGAATCCTGAGTCCCAGCAAATCACTGAAACTGAGGGTGGTCTTGGGGACCATCAACAAAGAGGATAAAGAAAAACAGCCTTTTCTAACATCTTAGAAACTTTTTCTCACTTCAACAGCTTCTTATACTTTGTATTTAGGCCATTTTTGTCAAGCCTAACTTCCCTATTATGGCTTAAATTATTTAAGAGTAGGCTAGGCTTTGCTTAGCTTTGCATCCCCAGTGCAGTGACTTACACACAGAATACACCTAGCAAACAGTTGGTACATAAATAAATACATACCACTTAGGTACTTCTCTCAATTACAATGCCTGGCTCAAAACATTGCATACTTTTATTTGACTTATTTGAATATGAGATCATTAGTATCCTCTAAATTTCCGGAACCTAAAAATGTCATCAGTCTCTGGAGACAGAGGAGGATATGAGCTTGGGTGACTGGCTGAAAATCACAAGAAACCAATGAGGAGGAATCACATTTTAATTTAGGAGACGGACCACAAGATATATATTTGAAATTTTCTAATGTAGAATTCAAAATTCAAGCTAAGTGGCCCAATACAAGTGGGAAAAATTGTGATCTCATGTCTGTATCTTGTCATTACTTCTGCAGTTTATAAAGTTAAAATATAACTTACGTAGCAGTCACATAGGATAGCTCTATGTGTTATTTTGTACATGTAGCATGGCAGGTATTCAGGATCTATTAATTCATGATTTCTTGGATACCTAAAAGTTGGATGGAACTCACTTCCTTGGAAGGATTCTCATCTAGAGGGATTAAAACTCTTCTGTGGATTTTCTCAGGGGTTATCAGAATAGGACCATTAACAGAAGGTGGAATGCAAAAGAAGGAAGTTGGCTCCCCTTCCTTTGACTCTGTTCTCTCTCACCCACTTTGGGAAGGTTCCATCCATCACAAATGAAGACACTCTTGTTGCTGTTAAATCTGCTGACAAGTAATGTCATCAGTTCTACTTCAAGGTGTAGGAGACCTTGTAGAATCAGGTAGGTATGCCCCCATGTGCCCTCCCCTGCCTTGGGAGGGAGAGGAGAGAATCTAACACTGACTTAGGGAACAACATATGCCTCATGAATACAGAACACAGAAACTAGGTTGACAAAAGATTGCCATTACAACACTGCATTTAGAATCACAATTCCATAAGGTTCAAGGTTTGGTGAATCAGTTAGTCAGTCAGTCAGTCAAAAAACCATAAGATGTTACAGGAAGAAATCTTAAGAGAGTATCTCATTCTACCCTTTATCATCCAGGTAAGAGAAATGAAATTAAAACAGGTGAGGTGATCTCCTGCAAGGTTCCTTAGTGGCAGATATGAGTAAAATCCATGTCTCCAGATTATCAGTCTTCCTCATACACACACATATTCACATTCATACACACAGTCAACTACACACTCTTTAAACTCATGAAGACATGCAAGAGGCTCATGGCTGTGGTGCAATCCACTTGAGGCAGAGCGTTAGATCTTGGCCTTGACATTTCAACCACCCGAGACAAGATCTACTTGAAGCTAAATAATCTCATTGGAATGCTGGTGCTCCAGCAGAAGTTCGTGAGGATGCTGCAGAAAGCACAACCTCACCCTCCTTTTTTTCCTTTTGATCTCCGGGACTCCTAGAACTGGTTTACTGTGTCTCTATAGTGCTTCCTTTATCATCAAGGTAAATTTAGAACAGTCACAGTACGAAAACATGTTTTCAAGGTCAGTGTTCCACAGGAGGAACATCACAGCAGAAGCAATGCCCAGCACTAGTAGCCATGGCTGCATACCAGCCGCTTTGTGTACTATGAAGATGGAGTATAAATTCAAATGCAAATGAATTTGCAAAAATTCAACAAATTTGTAGGTTTGCAAACCTGCAGCCTCCTCAAGTTCAGTACTCCCTAAAAGTAGCATACTCTGCCTTAAAATCCCTAGCTGCTGGATACGTGGGTATAAAAGAGATAATCAGGGAGATATCTATTTAGAAAAAACACTTGCAAGGTATGTATGTGTATACGTGGTTTAAAAACCTGAAACACAGTTTGGTTTTAAGAAAATTCTAAAAGTATAATAATTATAATACATATTCCTTTCCATTTACACAGCAATTTGAACACATATTGCCTCATTTAATACTTACTTTTCGCCATACCTCCATGAGGTGAGTTCCATCACATCTACCTTACAGAGAAGGAAAGGAGTCTCAGGAGATTTAAGTTACCTGCTGAAGAACATGCGGCCAGCAAGTGGCATAGCAGGGAACCAAACCCTGCTCTATAGTATTTCAAAACATAGTGCCAAAGGTTGTGCATCTCAGGGCTTCTGGAGAGTTGGTCCAGCTGTCCATTAGGTGGTCCCCAGCTCGAGATCCTTCCCCTAACAATAAGAATAACTCCCCCTAGCCAGATTTACTTGAGCGAATCTTAGGTCAAAGATACCCCTCTTTTGAATGTTTCTCTTGCCATATTTGGAAAAAGTTATTGCTCTCCACCAAATTCTTAGCACCCTAGAATACAGTGTTTTAAAGTGGAACTTCTGGCTACTAAAAGGGTCTTTAATTATTAAATAGATAGTGAAACAAAATACAGAACTCTACAACTGTAGGCATTCCATCATTTCAGGTGGGAATTCTTTATAATTATTTTTTCTTCCACAGGGTTTTATTTTATACATTGTTTTAGTTTTCTCCGAAGTCATTATATAAATCCCAGTGGAAAAATTCATCTATTGCAGAGCCATAAAGTGTTTTCTTAAAAATTCCATCACCCACTTTATTACTGGACAGCAACTACAGAAGGACTTACATGTTAAGAGATTTAAGTTTAACCACTGAGACTAATGGAGCCTGGACTTGCAATGTTAGTCTGTTAGAATTTTAAAAAATGATATTGGAAGATCCCCATGTGTTTTCCAAAGATGAATATTGAAGGCTCAAGGCTTCAGCCAGTCCCAGTTTAGCCTGAATACAATGATAAAGAAACACTTCTTTCTCTGCTATGTATTATAATTCTTTTAAAATAAAGTCATTTATATTTTCATCTGTTTTCAAACTTATATTAATAACTTATATTAATTTATTTTCTATTTAAAGTGAAAGAAAATCTGCCAATAAATAGAAAGAAAATCCAAGACTAGACTGAGAATCTCCAGCAACAACACATTTTCCCTCAGAAACCTGGGCTACTATCTTTGCATGGACCAGTCCAGAAATTCCAGTCTCATCCCTGACTGGATGCCCTCATTTTTTGCAACGGTCTACCCTCATCTGATCTGTCATCATTTTCTGCTGATGATCTCTCAAATGTCTTGCTTCAACTCTTTCCCTTCCCTTCCCACCATACTCAGACATCCTGCCCCAGAGTTCAGGCCTTGTACCGTTTCACCTTAACTATAGCTCAGCCTCCCCATTGTTGGCCCTCCTTACAA